>NC_069500.1:1445820232-1446160232 GCF_027579735.1 Bombina bombina | reverse complement strand
TCAGTATAATATAGCACTGCATGACATGACAGTTCTGCTGCATTACTGTATGTGACAGAGAGACAAGATCAGTACAATATAGCACTGCATGACATGACAGTTCTGCTGTATTTCTGTATGTGACAGAGAGACAAGATCAGTACAATATAGCACTGCATGACATGACAGTTCTGCTGCATTTCTGTATGTGAGAGACAAGATCAGTACAATATAGCACTGCATGACATGACAGTTCTGCTGCATTTCTGTATGTGAAGGAGAGACAAGATCAGTACAATATAGCACTGCATGACATGACAGTTCTGCTGCATTTCTGTATGTGACAGAGAGACAAGATCAGTACAATATAGCACTACATGACATGACAGTTCTGCTGCATTTCTGTATGTGACAGAGAGACAAGATCAGTACAATATAGCACTGCATTACATGACAGTTCTGCTGCATTTCTGTATGTGACAGAGAGACAAGATCAGTACAATATAGCACTGTATGACGTGACAGTTCTGCTGCATTTCTGTATGTGACAGAGAGACAACATCAGTACAATATAGCACTGTATGACGTGACAGTTCTGCTGCATTTCTGTATGTGACAGAGAGACAAGATCAGTACAATATAGTACTGTATGACATGACAGTTCTACTGTATTTCTGTATGTGACAGAGACAAGATCAGTACAATATATAACTGCATGACATGACAGTTCTGCTGCATTTCTATATGTGACAGAGAGACAAGATCAGTACAATATAGCACTGCATGACATGACAGTTCTGCTGCATTTCTGTATGTGACAGAGAGACAAGATCAGTACAATATAGCACTGCATGACATGACAGTTCTGCTGCATTTCTGTATGTGACAGAGAGACAAGATCAGTACAATATAGCACTACATGACATGACAGTTCTGATGCATTTCTGTATGTGACAGAGAGACAGGATCAGTACAATATAGCACTGTATGACATGGCAGTTCTGCTGCATTTCTGTATGTGAAGGAGAGACAAGATCAGTACAATATAGCACTGCATGACATGACAGTTCTGCTGCATTTCTGTATGTGAAGGACAGACAAGATCAGTACAATACAGCACTGCATGACATGACAGTTCTGCTGTATTTCTGTATGTGACAGAGAGACAAGATCAGTACAATATAGCACTACATGACATGACAGTTCTGCTGCATATCTGTATGTGACAGAGAGACAAGATCAGTACAATATAGCACTGCTTGACATGACAGTTCTGCTGCATTTCTGTATGTGACAGAGAGACAAGATCAGTACAATATAGCACTGCATGACATGACAGTTCTGCTGCATTTCTGTATGTGAAGGACAGACAAGATCAGTACAATACAGCACTGCATGACATGACAGTTCTGCTGTATTTCTGTATGTGAAGGAGAGACAAGATCAGTACAATATAGCACAGCATGACATGACAGTTCTGCTGCATTTCTGTATGTGACAGAGAGACAAGATCAGTACAATATAGCACTGTATGACATGACAGTTCTGCTGCAGTTCTGTATGTGACAGAGAGACAAGATCAGTACAATATAGCACAGCATGACATGACAGTTCTGCTGCATTTCTGTATGTGACAGAGAGACAAGATCAGTACAATATAGCACTGCTTGACATGACACTTCTGCTGCATTTCTGTATGTGACAGAGAGACAAGATCAGTACAATATAGCACTGTATGACATGACAGTTCTGCTGCATTTCTGTATGCGACAGAGAGACAAGATCACTACAATATAGCACTGCATGACATGACAGTTCTGCTGTATTTCTGTATGTG
This sequence comes from Bombina bombina, assembly GCF_027579735.1. NCBI lineage: Eukaryota > Metazoa > Chordata > Amphibia > Anura > Bombinatoridae > Bombina > Bombina bombina. The sequence continues at coordinate 1,446,158,416 of NC_069500.1, read as the reverse complement.
ACAGAGAGACAAGATCAGTACAATATAACACTACATGACATCACAGTTCTGCTGCATTTCTGTATGTGACAGAGAGACAAGATCAGTACAATATAGCACTGCATGACATGACAGTTCTGCTGCATATCTGTATGTGACAGAGAGACAAGATCAGTACAATATAGCACTGCATGACATGACAGTTCTGCTGCATTTATGTATGTGACAGAGAGACAAGATCAGTACAATATAGCACTGCATGACATGACAGTTCTGCTGCATATCTGTATGTGACAGAGAGACAAGATCAGTACAATATAGCACTGCATGACATGACAGCTCTGCTGTATTTCTGTATGTGACAGAGAGACAAGATCAGTACAATATAGCACTGCATGACATGACAATTCTGCTGCATTTCTGTATGTGAAGGAGAGACAAGATCAGTACAATATAGCACTGCATGACATGACAGTTCTGCTGCATTTCTGTATGTGAGGGAGAGATAAGATCAGTACAATATAGCACTGCATGACATGACAGTTCTGCTGCATTTCTGTATGTGACAGAGAGACAAGATCAGTACAATATAGCACTGCATGACATGACAGTTCTGCTGCATTTCTGTATGTGACAGAGAGACAAGATCAGTACAATATAGCACTGCATGACATGACAGTTCTACTGCATTTCTGTATGTGACAGAGAGACAAGATCAGTACAATATAACACTGTATGACATGACAGTTCTGCTGCATTTCTGTATGTGACAGAGAGACAAGATCGGTACAATATAGCACTGCATGACGACAGTTCTGCTGCATTTCTGTATGTGACAGAGAGACAAGATCGGTACAATATAGCACTGCATGACGACAGTTCTGCTGCATTTCTGTATGTGAAGGAGAGACAAGATCAGTACAATATAGCACTACATGACATGACAGTTCTGCTGCATTTCTGTATGTGACAGAGAGACAAGATCAGTACAATATAGCACTGCATGACATGACAGGTCTGCTGTATTTCTGTATGTGACAGAGAGACAAGATCGGTACAATATAGCACTGCATGACGACAGTTCTGCTGCATTTCTGTATGTGACAGAGAGACAAGATCGGTACAATATAGCACTGCATGACGACAGTTCTGCTGCATTTCTGTATGTGAAGGAGAGATAAGATCAGTACAATATAGCACTACATAACATGACAGTTCTGCTGCATTTCTGTATGTGACAGAGAGACAAGATCAGTACAATATAGCACTGCATGACATGACAGTTCTGCAGCATTTCTGTATGTGACAGAGAGACAAGATCAGTACAATATAGCACTGCATGACATGACAGTTCTGCTGCATTACTGTATATGACAGAGAGAAAAGATCAGTACAATATAGCACTGCATGACATGACAGTTCTGCTGTATTTCTGTATGTGACAGAGAGACAAGATCAGTACAATATAGCACTGCATGACAGGACAGTTCTGCTGCATTTCTGTATGTGAGAGACAAGATCAGTACAATATAGCACTGCGTGACATGACAGTTCTGCTGCATTTCTGTATGTGACAGAGAGACAACATCAGTACAATATAGCACTGCATGACATGACAGTTCTGCTGCATTTCTGTATGTGACAGAGAGACAAGATCAGTACAATATAGCACTGCATGACGACAGTTCTGCTGCATTTCTGTATGTGAAGGAGAGACAAGATCAGTACAATATAGCACTGCATGACATGACAGTTCTGCTGCATTTCTGTATGTGACAGAGAGACAAGATCAGTACAATATAGCACTGCATGACGACAGTTCTGCTGCATTTCTGTATGTGAAGGAGAGACAAGATCAGTACAATATAGCACTGCATGACATGACAGTTCTTCTGCATTTCTGTATGTGACAGAGAGACAAGATCAGTACAATATAGCACTGCATGACATGACAGTTCTGCTGCATTTCTGTATGTGAAGGAGAGACAAGATCAGTACAATATAGCACTGCATGACATGACAGTTCTGCTGCATTTCTGTATGTGAAGGAGGGACAAGATGAGTACAATATAGCACTGCATGACATGACAGTTCTGCTGCATTTCTGTATGTGAAGGAGGGACAAGATGAGTACAATATAGCACTGCATGACATGACAGTTCTGCTGCATTTCTGTATGTGACAGAGAGACAAGATCAGTAGAATATAGCACTGTATGACATGACAGTTCTGCTACATTTCTATAAGTAAAGGAGAGACCAGATCAGTACAATATAGCACTGCATGACATGACAGTTCTGCTGCATTTCTGTATGTGACAGAGACAAGATCAGTACAATATAGCACTGCATGACGACAGTTCTGCTGCATTTCTGTATGTGAAGGAGAGACAAGATCAGTACAATATAGCACTGTATGTCATGACAGTTCTGCTGCATTTCTGTATGTGACTGAGAGACAAGATCAGTACAATATAGCACTGCATGACATGACAGTTCTGCTGCATTTCTGTATGTGACAGAGACAAGATCAGTACAATATAGCACTGCATGACATGACAGTTCTGCTGCATTTCTGTATGTGACAGAGACAAGATCAGTACAATATAGCACTGCATGACATGACAGTTCTGCTGCACTTCTGTATGTGACAGAGAGACAAGATTAGTACAATATAGCACTGCATGACATGACAGTTCTGCTGCAGTTCTGTATGTGACTGTCAGGCAGTATCTACAACTCAGTAATCCCTGCAAATAAAAGGGAATGTGAGTATTGGACCACAACTGCAGCTTTAAATGAGGTGTTGGGAGGTGTAGAAATGATCCTGTAATAAATGAAGGATGGCAGCAGGGAGTACAGTCTCATAAATACACTTCTCATTAATATAAAGTTCAGGTAGTCAGCAGATGGGACATGTGAGCAGTCAGCTCTACCCAGTACTGTACCACTGTACCACTGTACCACTGTACCGATAATGGTAAATACAAAATTAGCAGATATAAAATGTAGTAACGTTACACAGAATGCACTTAAGGTAGGAAACATTCTGACTAAGAGTTACTAACCTATTTGACTAATTCAGGAATGTGATTTGTATGAATGAGATGACAATTTATGGAAAATGGTGCTACTGAATTAATTGGTGGTTCAGCGGAACTTACCGAGTGGATGCAATGTTATGACACAGAATGAGAGAGTAACGTTAATCTGCAGGAGTTAGTAACTCTGTCTGTTTGTTTGTGCCGGTTGGAGAGGAGCGCTCCGGTCTCTAGATGCGTGATTCTATGCGTGTGACGTCACCGCTAGTTCCCTGAGTGGGCGGAGGGTTAGTAGTTCAGGAGTGCTGTTTGGGTAATCACAGGAGTTCTGAGGTTACGAATGAGCTTGAGTGAGAAATAACCAAGCACTGCAAAGTAGGAGGTTTGTCACTTTATAGGGAATAAAGTGGGAGGTATTCCTGTCAGTAGTTGAAAGGCAGAATGAACAAAGGATAGATTAGAGAAGTAGGTGAATGCAGTGGATATGACAGGACCCCTCCTCAAAGATCAACTCCGGTGATCGGGAGCCGGACGATCGGGGAACCGATCATGAAACTGACGGACGAGTCTTGGGGCCGACAGGTTGGCAGCCGGTTCCCAGGAGTCCTCAGAATCTGGATAGCCTTTTCAATGGATGAGATACTGCAGTTGTTCGTGAGATAATCTGGAATCCAATATCTTGTGTACTTCATATTGCAAAGAAGTATCTGGGACTAAGGGAACGACAGGTTCCAAAGGAGAATGGTTCCGGAGTAGCCGATATGGTTTAAAAAGAGAAACGTGAAAGGTAGGATGAGATTTCATGGTCGGGGGTAGAGCGAGAGTGACAGCATTGGGATTGACCACTTTGACTACAGGGAATGGTCCAACATAGTTAGAGGACAATTTCTTGGACGGCACAGAAAGATGGAGGTTACGGGTGGACAACCAGGCGTAGTCTCCTACAGCATAAGGAGGAGAGGATAGTCGTCTTTTATCGTAATGGTACTTGTAACGGGATTTAGCTAGATCGATGTTGCTTTTCACTAAGGAGAAAGTGTCTGAAATGGTGTTGAGCAGTTCGTTTACAATTGGACACGAACTAGAGTTAGAGGTCTCCCATTCGAAGTTGGGATGATAACCGTAGTTAACATAAAAGGGAGTGTACTTGGTCGATGAATGAACAGTATTGTTAAAGGCAAATTCCGCATAAGGAAGGAGTTGAGCCCAATCGTCCTGACGGGCTGAGATGAAGCATCTCAAGTACTGTTCCAACCATTGGTTGGTTCTCTCGGTCTGTCAATTGGTTTGAGGATGGAAAGAAGTGCTCAGGCGTCTATGGATGTTCAACGTGTCACATAGTTGTTTCCAAAATTTGCTGGTGAACTGGGTTCCCCTATCTGAGGTGATGGATTGTGGAAGTCCGTGGAGCTTAAATACATGGTTGAACATTAATGTAACAGTTTCCAATGTGGTTGGAAGCTTATGAAAAGGAACGAAATGAGCCATTTTGCTGAATAAGTCAACGACCACAAGTATAGTGTTATATTTGTGTGATTCTGGGAGCTCGACAATGAAGTCAATAGCTATGTCAGTCCACGGATGTTCAGGGGTAGGTAGAGGAATGAGATAACCAACTGGAGAGGTTTTCCCAGTCTTGGTTGTTACACAAATCTTGCAGGTTTGAACATAATCTGCAGTGTCCGAGACTAGTGTAGGCCACCAAAAAAATCTTTGTACCAGGTCCTGGGTCTTAATGATTCCCAGATGTCCAGAAAACCGGGAATCGTGTAGTGTATGGAGAACGGTTGATCTGAGTGAAGGTGGTACATAGACTCGTTCTTGGTAGTAATACAACCCATCATCATGCTGGGTTAACTTATCCAGTGGTTTTAGAGAATCCGCAGACTGTTCAGTTGTAAAACGTGTTGTTTGTTCAGCTGTTAGAGCTAGAAACCTATCTGCGGGGACGAGTGAAGACTCCGTCAGGGATGTTAAAGGATCAACTAGTTGCCTGGAGAGGGCATCAGCTTTTTTGTTTTTATTTGCAGGTCTATAGGTGATAAGGTAGTTAAATCTTGAGAGGAATAAGTTCCAGCGAACTTGGCGGGAACTAAGGGTGCGGTTAGCTTTCAGATACTCCAGATTCTTATGGTCAGTGTAGATTAGAATCGGGAAACAAGTACCTTCCAGGAGATGTCTCCATTGTTCCAAGGAGCTTTTGATGGCCAGTAGTTCCTTGTCACCAATTGGGTAGTTAACCTCTGCAGTATTAAGTAAGCGTGAATAATAGGCTACTAGATGTAGAGGATCGGAGGGAGAGGTCCTTTGGGAGAGAATTATTCCCAGAGCATAGTTGGAGGCGTCCACTTCTAACACATATTGTAAACTAGGTTCGGGGAACCGAAGTATCGGAGCTGTGGTAAACGCATGCTTCAAGAAGTCAAAAACTACTTGCAGTTCATTGTTCCAGTTGAAAGGACTAGTGGTCTTTGTGAGATTTGTTAGGGGTCTAGTCAATTCAGCGAAGTTCTTGATGAACTTTCTATAGAAATTAGCGAAACCCATAAATCTCTGGATCTCTCTTTTAGTTTTAGGCACTGGCCAATCCTGAATTGCTGAGACCTTGTCGTTTTCCATTTGGATTCCGTTTGGGGTTATCCTGTAACCCAAAAATCTTATTTCCTGGGAATGGAAAGTACACTTTTCTAGTTTAACATATAGGGGGTTATCCCTTAATCTTGTCAAAACCAAAGTAACATGTTTGATGTGTTCTTGGAGGTTTGAGGAATAAATGAGGATGTCATCCAGATAGATAACCATGAAGATATCCAAATAGTCTTTGAAGATATCGTTGATGAAGTACTGAAAAGTGGCGGGTGCGTTGCATAGCCCAAAAGGCATAACAGTGTATTCAAACAAGCCGTATCTGGTACGGAAAGCAGTTAGCCATTCATGACCTTCCTTGATGCGTACCAGATTATAGGCGCCTCGTAGATCTAATTTGGTGTATATAGTGGCGCCCCGTAACCTGTCAATTAGCTGGGGAATGAGAGGCAAGGGGTAGCGGTTCTTAATTGTGCGCTTGTTCAGATCTCTATAATCTATTATAGGTCGTAGACTTTGGTCTTTATTTTTGACAAAGAATATTCCTGCTCCGGCTGGAGAGGTAGAGGGGCGTATGAAACCCTTCTGTAGATTTTCTTTTAGGTATGTCTTGAGATGTTCCAATTCTGGTTCAGATAACGGAAAAATGTGGCCGTAAGGTATATCAACCCCTGGTAACAAATCAATGGGGCAGTCATAAACCCTATGTGGGGGCAGATTAGTTGATTCCTTTTTATCAAAGACATCAGTGAATGAGGAGTAAGCATCCGGGAATGTAGGAGCAGTATCCAACAATAATTGCTCCTGATGTAGACAGGTATCTTTACAATAAGAGGAGTTAAAGATAAACTGGGAAGATGACCAGATTATTGTTGGATCGTGCTGTTGAAACCAAGTGATACCTAGTATAACAGGATATAAGGGGGAAGGAATTACATCGAATGTGACATATTCTGTATGTAATCCCTGGGTATTAACCCTTAAAGGGATAGTATGGTACAAGATAGGACCTGATGTAATTTCTTTCCCATCAACAAAACGCAGGACACTTGGAGTGCTTTTTGTGACAAGTGGTATTTTATTAACAGTGAACTGGTGATCAATGTAGTTATGGCTGGCACCGGAGTCAAGGATTGCCTTGGAGTGGATTCGGTAGTGTTCCCACTGTAACAGAATAGGAAGGGAGTAATGGTTAGTTTGTATCTGATTAGCTGATAGACAGTGGTCAGTGGTTAACTGCTTACCCTTCCTGCGTTGTAGCTGGAGGCAGTCTTTAACAGAGTGATCTATGCCGCCACAGTACATACACAGATCTAGATTTTTCCTCCTCTGTTTTTCTTGGGGGGTTAGGGGTCCTCTGATGAATCCCAGTTCCATGGGGGTTTCAGCAGCCCTAGGTGTAGGTCTTTGTGAGTGGGTAGTGGGTGAAGGTGCTACAGTTTTGATGTTTGTGTCAGTATGGGCTTTTTCTGAGCGTCTCTCTCTTATACGCCTGTCCAAAGTTATACTGATATCAATCAATTTATCCAAGGTGTCAGGGAGTGGCTGTCTGGCTAGCTCATCTTTGAGGGTTTCAGAGAGCCCCAAACGGAATTGATTCCGTAAGGAGAGATCATTCCACTGAGTGTCAGGGGACCATTTTTTGAACTCTGCAATGTAGTCCTCCACCGGTCTTTTGTGCTGGCGGAGGGATCTCATAGCAGTTTCAGCCGATAGCTGTTTGTAGGGGTCATCGTAAAGCTGACCCATAGCCTTGAAAAATTGTTCTAGAGAGTACAGTATGGGATCGTTAGTCTCAAAAAATAAATTGGCCCATATACGGGGTTCCCCACGGAGGTAGGAGATAGTAGTTAGTACCTTGAGGTGCTCATTAACATAGGTTTTAGGTTTTAATTGGTAATACAAGTAACAAGAATTCCTAAATTCCCTGAATTCTGATCTTTGTCCTCTGAATGGCTGAGGGGGATTGGGTTGTGGCTCATGTGGCTCATGTGAAGTGTGAGCTGATCTAATGGCTTCTAACTTGTCATTTATATATTGTTTTAGGGAGGTATTCTCAGCTTGTAAGGCAGTGAACCCCTTAGAGAGATTCTCTACTGTTTGAGTAAGGGCCTCTACATGTGCTTGGTTATTACTGTCAGGCAGTATCTACAACTCAGTAATCCCTGCAAATAAAAGGGAATGTGAGTATTGGACCACAACTGCAGCTTTAAATGAGGTGTTGGGAGGTGTAGAAATGATCCTGTAATAAATGAAGGATGGCAGCAGGGAGTACAGTCTCATAAATACACTTCTCATTAATATAAGGTTCAGGTAGTCAGCAGATGGGACATGTGAGCAGTCAGCTCTACCCAGTACTGTACCACTGTACCGATAATGGTAAATACAAAATTAGCAGATATAAAATGTAGTAACGTTACACAGAATCAGAATAGCATATGCACTTAAGGTAGGAAACATTCTGACTAAGAGTTACTAACCTATTTGACTAATTCAGGAATGTGATTTGTATGAATGAGATGACAATTTATGGAAAATGGTGCTACTGAATTAATTGGTGGTTCAGCGGAACTTACCGAGTGGATGCAATGTTATGACACAGAATGAGAGAGTAACGTTAATCTGCAGGAGTTAGTAACTCTGTCTGTTTGTTTGTGCCGGTTGGAGAGGAGCGCTCCGGTCTCTAGATGCGTGATTCTATGCGTGTTCAGGAGTGCTGTTTGGGTAATCACAGGAGTTCTGAGGTTACGAATGAGCTTGAGTGAGAAATAACCAAGCACTGCAAAGTAGTTGTCACTTTATAGGGAATAAAGTGGGAGGTATTCCTGTCAGTAGTTGAAAGGCAGAATGAACAAAGGATAGATTAGAGAAGTAGGTAAATGCAGTGGATATGACAGTGACAGAGAGACAAGATCAGTACAATATAGCACTGCATGACATGACAGTTCTGCTACATTACTGTATGTGAAGGTGAGACAACATCAGTGCAATATAGCACTACATGACATTACAGTTCTCCTGCATTACTGTATGTGACAGAGAGACAAGATCAGTGTAATATAGCACTGCATGACATGACAGTTCTGCTGCATTTCTGTATGTGACAGAGAGACAAGATCCGTACAATATAGCACTACATGACATGACAGTTCTGCTGCATTTCTGTATGTGAGAGACAAAATCAGTACAATATAGCACTGCATTACATGACAGTTCTGCTGCATTACTGTATGTGACAGAGAGACAAGATCAGTGTAATATAGCACTGCATGACATGACAGTTCTGCTGCATTTCTGTATGTGAAGGTGAGACAAGATCAGTACAATATAGCACTGCATGACATGACAGTTCTGCTGCATTTCTGTATGTAACAGAGAGACACGATCAGTACAATATAGCACTGCATGACATGACAGTTCTGCTGCATTTCTGTATGTGAAGGTGAGACAAGATCAGTACAATATAGCACTGCATGACATGACAGATCTGCTGCATTTCTGTATGTGACAGGGAGACAAGATCAGTACAATATAGCACTGCATGACATGACAGTTCTGCTGCATTTCTGTATGTGACAGAGAGACAAGATCAGTACAATATAGCACTGCATGACATGACAGTTCTGCTGCATTTCTGTATGTGACAGGGAGACAAGATCAGTACAATATAGCACTGCATGACATGACAGTTCTGCTGCATTTCTGTATGTGACAGGGAGACAAGATCAGTACAATATAGCACTGCATGACATGACAGTTCTGCTGCATTTCTGTATGTGACAGAGAGACAAGATCAGTACAATATAGCACTGCATTACATGACAGTTCTGCTGCATTTCTGTATGTGACAGAGAGACAAGATCAGTGTAATATAGCACTGCATGACATGACAGTTCTGCTGCATTTCTGTATGTGACAGAGAGACAAGATCAGTGTAATATAGCACTGCATGACATGACAGTTCTGCTGCATTTCTGTATGTGACAGAGAGACAAGATCAGTACAATATAGCACTGCATGACATGACAGTTCTGCTGCATTTCTGTATGTGACAGAGAGACAAGATCAGTGTAATATAGCACTGCATGACATGACAGTTCTGCTGCATTTCTGTATGTGACAGAGAGACAAGATCAGTGTAATATAGCACTGCATGACATGACAGTTCTGCTGCATTTCTGTATGTGATAGAGAGACAAGATCAGTACAATATAGCACTGTATGACATGACAGTTCTGCTGCATTTCTGTATGTGACAGAGAGACAAGATCAGTACAATATAGCACTGCATGACATGACAGTTCTGCTGTATTTCTGTATGTGACAGAGAGACAAGATCAGTGTCATATAGCACTGCATGACATGACAGTTCTGCTGCATTTCTGTATGTGACAGAGAGACAAGATCAGTGTAATATAGCACTGCATGACATGACAGTTCTGCTGCATTTCTGTATGTGACAGAGAGACAAGATCAGTACAATATAGCACTACGTGACATGACAGTTCTGCTGCATTTCTGTATGTGACAGAGAGACAAGATCAGTACAATATAGCACTGCATGACATGACAGTTCTGCTACATTTCTGTATGTGACAGAGACAAGATCAGTACAATATAGCACTACATGACATGACAGTTCTGCTACATTTCTGTATGTGACAGAGAGACATGATCAGTACAATATAGCACAGCATGACATGACAGTTCTGCTACATTTCTGTATGTGACAGAGACAAGATCAGTACAAAATAGCACTGCATGACATGACAGTTCTGCTGCATTTCTGTATGTGACAGAGAGACAAGATAAGTACAATATAGCACTGTATGGCAGGACAGTTCTGCTGCATTTCTGTATGTATGTGAGACAAGATCAGTACAATATAGCACTGCATGACATGACAGTTCTGCTGCATTTCTGTATATGACAGAGAGACAAGATCAGTACAATATAGCACTGCATGACATGACAGTTCTGCAGCATTTCTGTATGTGACAGAGAGACAAGATCAGTACAATATAGCACTGCATGACATGACAGTTCTGCTGCATTTCTGTATGTGACAGAGAGACAAGATCAGTACAATATAGCACTGCATGACATGACAGTTCTGCTACATTTCTGTATGTGACAGAGACAAGATCAGTACAATATAGCACTACATGACATGACAGTTCTGCTACATTTCTGTATGTGACAGAGAGACATGATCAGTACAATATAGCACAGCATGACATGACCGTTCTGCTACATTTCTGTATGTGACAGAGACAAGATCAGTACAATATAGCACTGCATGACATGACAGTTCTGCAGCATTTCTGTATGTGACAGAGAGACAAGATCAGTACAATATAGCACTGCATGACATGACAGTTCTGCTGCATTACTGTATGTGACAGAGACAAGATCAGTACAATATAGCACTGCATGACATGACAGTTCTGCTGCATTTCTGTATGTGAAGTAGAGACAAGATCAGTACAATATAGCACTGCATGACATGACAGTTCTGCTGCATTTCTGTATGTGAAGGAGAGACAAGATCAGTACAATATAGCACTGCATGACATGACAGTTCTGCTGCATTTCTGTATGTGACAGAGAGACAAGATCAGTACAATATAGCACTGCATGACATGACAGTTCTGCAGCATTTCTGTATGTGACAGAGAGACAAGATCAGTACAATATAGCACTGCATGACATGACAGTTCTGCTGCATTTCTGTATGTGAAGGACAGACAAGATCAGTACAATACAGCACTGCATGACATGACAGTTCTGCTGCATTTCTGTATGTGACAGAGACAAGATCAGTACAATATAGCACTGCATGACATGACAGTTCTGCTGTATTTCTGTATGTGAGGGAGAGACAAGATCAGTACGATATAGCACTGCATGACATGACAGTTCTGCTGCATTTCTGTATGTGACAGAGAGACAAGATCAGTACAATACAGCACTGCATGACATGACAGTTCTGCTGCATTTCTGTATGTGACAGAGAGACAAGATCAGTACAATACAGCACTGCATGACATGACAGTTCTGCTGCATTTCTGTATGTGACAGAGAGACAAGATCAGTACAATATAGCACTGCTTGACATGACAGTTCTGCTGCATTTCTGTATGCGACAGAGAGACAAGATCAGTACAATATAGCACTGCATGACATGACAGTTCTGCTGTATATCTGTATGTGAGAGAGAGACAAGATCAGTACAATATAACACTACATGACATGACAGTTCTGCTGCATTTCTGTATGTGACAGAGAGACAAGATCAGTACAATATAGCACTGCATGACATGACAGTTCTGCTGTATTTCTGTATGTGACAGAGAGACAAGATCAGTACAATATAGCACTGCATGACATGACAGTTCTGCTGCATTTCTGTATGTGACAGAGACAAGATCAGTACAATATAGCACTGCATGACATGACAGTTCTGCTGTATTTCTGTATGTGACAGAGACAAGATCAGTACAATATAGCACTGCATGACATGACAGTTCTGCTACATTTCTGTATGTGACAGAGACAAGATCAGTACAATATAGCACTGCTTGACATGACAGTTCTGCTGTATTTCTGTATGTGAAGGAGAGACAAGATCAGTACAATATAGCACTGCATGACATGACAGTTCTGCTGTATTTCTGTATGTGAAGGAGAGACAAGATCAGTACAATATAACACTGCATGACATGAGAGTTCTGCTGCATTTCTGTATGTGACAGAGAGACAAGATCAGTACAATATAGCACTGTATGACATGACAGTTCTGCTGCATTTCTGTATGTGAGAGAGAGACAAGATCAGTACAATATAGCACTGCATGACATGTCCGTTCTGCTGCATTTCTGTATGTAAGATACAAGATCAGTACAATATAGCACTGCATGACGACAGTTCTACTGCATTTCTGTATGTGAAGGAGAGACAAGATCAGTACAATATAGCGCTGCATGACATGACAGTTCTGCTGCATTTCTGTATGTGAGAGAGAGACAAGATCAGTACAATATAGCACTGCATGACATGTCCGTTCTGCTGCATTTTTGTATGTGACAGAGAGACAAGATCAGTACAATATAGCACTGCATGACGACAGTTCTGCTGCATTTCTGTATGTGACAATGAGACAAGATCAGTACAATATAGCACTGTATGACATGACAGTTCTGCTGCTTTTCTGTATGTGACAGAGAGACAAGATAAGTACAATATAGCACTGCATGACATCACAGTTCTGCTGTATTTCTGTATGTGACAGAGAGACACGATCAGTACAATATAGCACTGCATGACATTACAGTTCTGCTGCATTACTGTGAGAGAGAGATACGATCAGTACAATATAGCACTGCATGACATGACAGTTCTGCTGCATTTCTATATGTGAATGTGAGAAAAGATCAGTACAATATAGCACCGCGTGGCATGACAGTTCTGCTGCATTTCTGTATGTGAAGGAGAGACAAGATCAGTTCAATATAGCACTGCATGACATGACAGTTCTGCTGCATTTCTGTATGTGAAGGACAGACAAGATCAGTACAATATAGCACTGCATGACATGACAGTTCTGCTGCATTTCTGTATGTGACAGAGAGACAAGATCAGTACAATATAGCACTGCATGACATGACAGTTCTGCTGCATTTCTGTATGTGACAGAGAGACAAGATCAGTACAATATAGCACTGCATGACATGACAGTTCTGCTGCATTTCTGTATGTGACAGAGAGACAAGATCAGTACAATATAGCACTGCATGACATGACAGTTCTGCTGCATTTCTGTATGTGACAGAGAGACAAGATCAGTACAATATAGCACTGCATGACATGACAGTTCTGCTGCATTTCTGTATGTGACAGAGAGACAAGATCAGTACAATATAGCACTGCATGACATGACAGTTCTGCTGCATTTCTGTATGTGACAGAGAGACAAGATCAGTACAATATAGCACTGTATGACATGACAGTTCTGCTGCATTTCTGTATGTGACAGAGAGACAAGATCAGTACAATATAGCACTGCATGACATGACAGTTCTGCTGCATTTCTGTATGTGACAGAGAGACAAGATCAGTACAATATAGCACTGCATGACATGACAGTTCTGCTGCATTTCTGTATGTGACAGAGAGACAAGATCAGTACAATATAGCACTGCATGACATGACAGTTCTGCTGCATTTCTGTATGTGACAGAGAGACAAGATCAGTACAATATAGCACTGCATGACATGACAGTTCTGCTGCATTTCTGTATGTGACAGAGAGACAAGATCAGTACAATATAGCACTGCATGACATGACAGTTCTGCTGCATTTCTGTATGTGACAGAGAGACAAGATCAGTACAATATAGCACTGCATGACATGACAGTTCTGCTGCATTTCTGTATGTGACAGAGAGACAAGATCAGTACAATATAGCACTGCATGACATGACAGTTCTGCTGCATTTCTGTATGTGACGGAGAGACAAGATCAGTACAATATAGCACTGCATGACATGACAGTTCTGCTGCATTTCTGTATGTGACAGAGAGACAAGATCAGTACAATATAGCACTGCATGACATGACAGTTCTGCTGCATTTCTGTATGTGACAGAGAGACAAGATCAGTACAATATAGCACTGCATGACATGACAGTTCTGCTGCATTTCTGTATGTGAAGGAGAGACAAGATCAGTACAATATAGCACTGCATGACATGACAGTTCTGCTGCATTTCTGTATGTGACAGAGAGACAAGATCAGTACAATATAGCACTGCATGACATGACAGTTCTGCTGCATTTCTGTATGTGAAGGAGAGACAAGATCAGTACAATATAGCACTGCATGACATGACAGTTCTGCTGCATTTCTGTATGTGACAGAGAGACAAGATCAGTACAATATAGCACTGCATGACATGACAGTTCTGCTGCATTTCTGTATGTGACAGAGAGACAAGATCAGTACAATATAGCACTGCATGACATGACAGTTCTGCTGCATTTCTGTATGTGACAGAGAGACAAGATCAGTACAATATAGCACTGCATGACATGACAGTTCTGCTGCATTTCTGTATGTGACAGAGAGACAAGATCAGTACAATATAGCACTGCATGACATGACAGTTCTGCTGCATTTCTGTATGTGACAGAGAGACAAGATCAGTACAATATAGCACTGCATGACATGACAGTTCTGCTGCATTTCTGTATGTGACAGAGAGACAAGATCAGTACAATATAGCACTGCATGACATGACAGTTCTGCTGCATTTCTGTATGTGACAGAGAGACAAGATCAGTACAATATAGCACTGCATGACATGACAGTTCTGCTGCATTTCTGTATGTGACAGGAGACAAGATCAGTACAATATAGCACTGCATGACATGACAGTTCTGCTGCATTTCTGTATGTGACAGAGAGACAAGATCAGTACAATATAGCACTGCATGACATGACAGTTCTGCTGCATTTCTGTATGTGACAGAGACAAGATCAGTACAATATAGCACTGCATGACATGACAGTTCTGCTGCATTTCTGTATGTGACAGAGAGACAAGATCAGTACAATATAGCACTGCATGACATGACAGTTCTGCTGCATTTCTGTATGTGACAGAGAGACAAGATCAGTACAATATAGCACTGCATGACATGACAGTTCTGCTGCATTTCTGTATGTGACAGAGAGACAAGATCAGTACAATATAGCACTGCATGACATGACAGTTCTGCTGCATTTCTGTATGTGACAGAGAGACAAGATCAGTACAATATAGCACTGCATGACATGACAGTTCTGCTGCATTTCTGTATGTGACAGAGACAAGATCAGTACAATATAGCACTGCATGACATGACAGTTCTGCTGCATTTCTGTATGTGACAGAGAGACAAGATCAGTACAATATAGCACTGCATGACATGACAGTTCTGCTGCATTTCTGTATGTGACAGAGAGGCAAGATCAGTACAATATAGCACTGCATGACATGACAGTTCTGCTGCATTTCTGTATGTGACAGAGAGACAAGATCAGTACAATATAGCACTGCATGACATGACAGTTCTGCTGCATTTCTGTATGTGACAGAGAGACAAGATCAGTACAATATAGCACTGCATGACATGACAGTTCTGCTGCATTTCTGTATGTGACAGAGAGACAAGATAAGTACAATATAGCACTGCATGACATGACAGTTCTGCTGTATTTCTGTATGTGACAGAGAGACAAGATCAGTACAATATAGCACTGCATGACATGACAGTTCTGCTGCATTTCTGTATGTGACAGAGAGACAAGATCAGTACAATATAGCACTGCATGACATGACAGTTCTGCTGCATTTCTGTATGTGACAGAGACAAGATCAGTACAATATAGCACTGCATGACATGACAGTTCTGCTGCATTTCTGTATGTGAAGGAGAGACAAGATCAGTACAATATAGCACTGCATGACATGACAGTTCTGCTGCATTTCTGTATGTGAAGGAGAGACAAGATCAGTACAATATAGCACTGCATGACATGACAGTTCTGCTGCATTTCTGTATGTGACAGAGAGACAAGATCAGTACAATATAGCACTGCATGACATGACAGTTCTGCTGCATTTCTGTATGTGACAGAGAGACAAGATCAGTACAATATAGCACTGCATGACATGACAGTTCTGCTGCATTTCTGTATGTGACAGAGAGACAAGATCAGTACAATATAGCACTGCATGACATGACAGTTCTGCTGCATTTCTGTATGTGACAGAGAGACAAGATCAGTACAATATAGCACTGCATGACATGACAGTTCTGCTGCATTTCTGTATGTGACAGAGAGACAAGATCAGTACAATATAGCACTGCATGACATGACAGTTCTGCTGCATTTCTGTATGTGACAGAGAGACAAGATCAGTACAATATAGCACTGCATGACATGACAGTTCTGCTGCATTTCTGTATGTGACAGAGAGACAAGATCAGTACAATATAGCACTGCATGACATGACAGTTCTGCTGCATTTCTGTATGTGACAGAGAGACAAGATCAGTACAATATAGCACTGCATGACATGACAGTTCTGCTGCATTTCTGTATGTGACAGAGAGACAAGATCAGTACAATATAGCACTGCATGACATGACAGTTCTGCTGCATTTCTGTATGTGACAGAGAGACAAGATCAGTACAATATAGCACTGCATGACATGACAGTTCTGCTGCATTTCTGTATGTGACAGTGAGACAAGATCAGTACAATATAGCACTGCATGACATGACAGTTCTGCTGCATTTCTGTATGTGACAGAGAGACAAGATCAGTACAATATAGCACTGCATGACATGACAGTTCTGCTGCATTTCTGTATGTGACAGAGAGACAAGATCAGTACAATATAGCACTGCATGACATGACAGTTCTGCTGCATTTCTGTATGTGACAGAGAGACAAGATCAGTACAATATAGCACTGCATGACATGACAGTTCTGCTGCATTTCTGTATGTGACAGAGAGACAAGATCAGTACAATATAGCACTGCATGACATGACAGTTCTGCTGCATTTCTGTATGTGACAGAGAGACAAGATCAGTACAATATAGCACTGCATGACATGACAGTTCTGCTGCATTTCTGTATGTGACAGAGAGACAAGATCAGTACAATATAGCACTGCATGACATGACAGTTCTGCTGCATTTCTGTATGTGACAGAGAGACAAGATCAGTACAATATAGCACTGCATGACATGACAGTTCTGCTGCATTTCTGTATGTGACAGAGAGACAAGATCAGTACAATATAGCACTGCATGACATGACAGTTCTGCTGCATTTCTGTATGTGACAGAGAGACAAGATCAGTACAATATAGCACTGCATGACATGACAGTTCTGCTGCATTTCTGTATGTGACAGAGAGACAAGATCAGTACAATATAGCACTGCATGACATGACAGTTCTGCTGCATTTCTGTATGTGACAGAGAGACAAGATCAGTACAATATAGCACTGCATGACATGACAGTTCTGCTGCATTTCTGTATGTGATAGAGAGACAAGGTCAGTACAATATAGCACTGCATGACATGACAGTTCTGCTGCATTTCTGTATGTGACAGAGAGACAAGATCAGTACAATATAGCACTGCATGACATGACAGTTCTGCTGCATTTCTGTATGTGACAGAGAGACAAGATCAGTACAATATAGCACTGCATGACATGACAGTTCTGCTGCATTTCTGTATGTGACAGAGAGACAAGATCAGTACAATATAGCACTGCATGACATGACAGTTCTGCTGCATTTCTGTATGTGACAGAGAGACAAGATCAGTACAATATAGCACTGCATGACATGACAGTTCTGCTGCATTTCTGTATGTGACAGAGAGACAAGATCAGTACAATATAGCACTGCATGACATGACAGTTCTGCTGCATTTCTGTATGTGACAGAGAGACAAGATCAGTACAATATAGCACTGCATGACATGACAGTTCTGCTGCATTTCTGTATGTGACAGAGACAAGATCAGTACAATATAGCACTGCATGACATGACAGTTCTGCAGCATTTCTGTATGTGACAGAGAGACAAGATCAGTACAATATAGCACTGCATGACATGACAGTTCTGCTGCATTTCTGTATGTGACAGAGACAAGATCAGTACAATATAGCACTGCATGACATGACAGTTCTGCTGCATTTCTGTATGTGACAGAGAGACAAGATCAGTACAATATAGCACTGCATGACATGACAGTTCTGCTGCATTTCTGTATGTGAAGGAGAGACAAGATCAGTACAATATAGCACTGCATGACATGACAGTTCTGCTGCATTTCTGTATGTGACAGAGAGACAAGATCAGTACAATATAGCACTGCATGACATGACAGTTCTGCAGCATTTCTGTATGTGACAGAGAGACAAGATCAGTACAATATAGCACTGCATGACATGACAGTTCTGCTGCATTTCTGTATGTGAGGGAGAGACAAGATCAGTACAATATAGCACTGCATGACATGACAGTTCTGCTGCATTTCTGTATGTGACAGAGACAAGATCAGTACAATATAGCACTGCATGACATGACAGTTCTGCTGTATTTCTGTATGTGAGGGAGAGACAAGATCAGTACGATATAGCACTGCATGACATGACAGTTCTGCTGCATTTCTGTATGTGACAGAGAGACAAGATCAGTACAATATAGCACTGCATGACATGACAGTTCTGCTGCATTTCTGTATGTGACAGAGAGACAAGATCAGTACAATACAGCACTGCATGACATGACAGTTCTGCTGCATTTCTGTATGTGACAGAGAGACAAGATCAGTACAATATAGCACTGCTTGACATGACAGTTCTGCTGCATTTCTGTATGTGACAGAGAGACAAGATCAGTACAATATAGCACTGCATGACATGACAGTTCTGCTGTATATCTGTATGTGAGAGAGAGACAAGATCAGTACAATATAGCACTACATGACATGACAGTTCTGCTGCATTTCTGTATGTGACAGAGAGACAAGATCAGTACAATATAGCACTGCATGACATGACAGTTCTGCTGTATTTCTGTATGTGACAGAGAGACAAGATCAGTACAATATAGCACTGCATGACATGACAGTTCTGCTGCATTTCTGTATGTGACAGAGACAAGATCAGTACAATATAGCACTGCATGACATGACAGTTCTGCTGTATTTCTGTATGTGACAGAGACAAGATCAGTACAATATAGCACTGCATGACATGACAGTTCTGCTGTATTTCTGTATGTGACAGAGACAAGATCAGTACAATATAGCACTGCTTGACATGACAGTTCTGCTGTATTTCTGTATGTGAAGGAGAGACAAGATCAGTACAATATAGCACTGCATGACATGACAGTTCTGCTGTATTTCTGTATGTGAAGGAGAGACAAGATCAGTACAATATAGCACTGCATGACATGAGAGTTCTGCTGCATTTCTGTATGTGACAGAGAGACAAGATCAGTACAATATAGCACTGTATGACATGACAGTTCTGCTGCATTTCTGTATGTGAGAGAGAGACAAGATCAGTACAATATAGCACTGCATGACATGTCCGTTCTGCTGCATTTCTGTATGTAAGATACAAGATCAGTACAATATAGCACTGCATGACGACAGTTCTACTGCATTTCTGTATGTGAAGGAGAGACAAGATCAGTACAATATAGCGCTGCATGACATGACAGTTCTGCTGCATTTCTGTATGTGAGAGAGAGACAAGATCAGTACAATATAGCACTGCATGACATGTCCGTTCTGCTGCATTTTGTATGTGACAGAGAGACAAGATCAGTACAATATAGCACTGCATGACGACAGTTCTGCTGCATTTCTGTATGTGACAATGAGACAAGATCAGTACAATATAGCACTGTATGACATGACAGTTCTGCTGCTTTTCTGTATGTGACAGAGAGACAAGATAAGTACAATATAGCACTGCATGACATCACAGTTCTGCTGTATTTCTGTATGTGACAGAGAGACACGATCAGTACAATATAGCACTGCATGACATTACAGTTCTGCTGCATTACTGTGAGAGAGAGATACGATCAGTACAATATAGCACTGCATGACATGACAGTTCTGCTGCATTTCTATATGTGAATGTGAGAAAAGATCAGTACAATATAGCACCGCGTGGCATGACAGTTCTGCTGCATTTCTGTATGTGAAGGAGAGACAAGATCAGTTCAATATAGCACTGCATGACATGACAGTTCTGCTGCATTTCTGTATGTGAAGGACAGACAAGATCAGTACAATACAGCACTGCATGACATGACAGTTCTGCTGCATTTCTGTATGTGACAGAGAGACAAGATCAGTACAATATAGCACTGCATGACATGACAGTTCTGCTGCATTTCTATATGTGAATGTGAGAAAAGATCAGTACAATATAGCACCGCGTGGCATGACAGTTCTGCTGCATTTCTGTATGTGAAGGAGAGACAAGATCAGTACAATATAGCACTGCATGACATGACAGTTCTGCTGCATTTCTGTATGTGAAGGAGAGACAAGAACAGTACAATATAGCACTGCATGACATGACAGTTCTGCTGTATTTCTGTATGTGAATGTGAGACAAGATCAGTACACTATAGCACTGCATGACATGACAGTTCTGCTGTATTTCTGTATGTGAAGAGATACAAGATCAGTACAATATAGCACTGCATGACATGACAGGTTCTGCTGCATTTCTGTATGTGAAGAGAGACAAGATCAGTACAATATAGCACTGCATGACATGACAGTTCTGCTGCATTTCTGTATGTGACAGAGAGACAAGATCAGTACAATATAGCACTGCATGACATGACAGTTCTGCTGCATTACTGTATGTGACAGAGAGACAAGATCAGTACAATATAGCACTGCATGACATGACAGTTCTGCTGCATTTCTGTATGTGACAGAGACAAGATCAATACAATATAGCACTGCATGACATGACAGTTCTGCTACATTTCTGTATGTGAAGGAGAGAGAAGATCAATACAATATAGCACTGCATTACATGACAGTACTGCTGCATTTCTGTATGTGAAGGAGAGACAAGATCAGTACAATATAGCACTGCATGACATGAGAGTTCTGCTGCATTTCTGTATGTGAAGGAGAGACAAGATAAGTACAATATAGCACTGCATTACATGACAGTACTGCTGCATTTCTGTATGTGAAGGAGAGACAAGATCAGTACAATATAGCACTGCATTACATGACAGTTCTGCTGCATTTCTGTATGTGAATGAGATAAAGGTTCAGTACAATATAGCGCTGCATGACATGACAGTTCTGCTGCATATCGGTATGTGAGGTAGAGACACGATCAGTACAATATAGCACTCCATGACATGACAGTTCTGCTGTATTTCTGTATGTAACAGAGAGACACGATCAGTACAATATAGCACTGCATGACATGACAGTTCTGCTGTATTTCTGTATGTTAAGGAGAGACAAGATCAGTTCAATATAGCACTGCATGACATGACAGTTCTGCTGCATTTCTGTATGTGAAGGAGAAACAAGATCAGTACAATATAGCACTACATGACATGACAGTTCTGCTGTATTTCTGTATGTGACAGAGAGACAAGATCAGTACAATATAGCACTGCATGACATGACAGTTCTGCTGCATTTCTGTAAGTGAAGGAGAGACAAGATCAGTACAA
The DNA here is from genome assembly GCF_027579735.1 of Bombina bombina. Classification (NCBI taxonomy): domain Eukaryota; kingdom Metazoa; phylum Chordata; class Amphibia; order Anura; family Bombinatoridae; genus Bombina; species Bombina bombina. Next base: position 1,446,136,496 of record NC_069500.1, on the reverse strand, counting down.
TATAGCACTGCATGACATGACAGTTCTGCTGCATTTCTTTATGTGACAGAGAGACAAGATCAGTACAATATAGCACTGCATTACATGACAGTTCTGCTGCATTTCTGTATGTGAGGGAGAGATAAGATCAGTACAATATAGCACTGCATGACATGACAGTTCTGCTGCATTTCTGTATGTGACAGAGAGACAAGATCAGTACAATATAGCACTGCATGACTTGACAGTTCTGCTGCATTTCTGTATGCGACAGAGAGACAAGATCAGTACAATATAGTACTGTATGACATGACAGTTCTGCTGCATTTCTGTATGTGACAGAGAGACAAGATCAGTACAATATAGCACTGATTGACATGACAGTTCTGCTGCATTTCTGTATGTGACAGAGAGACAAGATCAGTACAATATAGCACTGCATGACATGACAGTTCTGCTGCATTTCTGTATGTATGTGAGACAAGATCGGTACAATATAGCACTGCATGACATGACAGTTCTGCTGCATTTCTGTATGTGAAGGTGAGACAAGATCAGTGTAATATAGCACTGCATGACATGACAGTTCTGCTGCATTTCTGTTTGTAAAGGTGAGACAAGATCAGTACAAAATAGCACTGTATGACATGACAGTTCTGCTGCATTTCTCTTTGTAAAGGTGAGACAATATCAGTACAATATAGCACTGCATGACATGACAGTTCTGCTGCATTTCTTTATGTGACAGAGAGACAAGATCAGTACAATATAGCACTGCATTACATGACAGTTCTGCTGCATTTCTGTATGTGAGGGAGAGATAAGATCAGTACAATATAGCACTGCATGACATGACAGTTCTGCTGCATTTCTGTATGTGACAGAGAGACAAGATCAGTACAATATAGCACTGCATGACTTGACAGTTCTGCTGCATTTCTGTATGCGACAGAGAGACAAGATCAGTACAATATAGTACTGTATGAAATGACAGCTCTGCTGCATTTCTGTATGTGACAGAGAGACAAGATCAGTACAATATAGCACTGATTGACATGACAGTTCTGCTGCATTTCTGTATGTGACAGAGAGACAAGATCAGTACAATATAGCACTGCATGACATGACAGTTCTGCTGCATTTCTGTATGTATGTGAGACAAGATCAGTACAATATAGCACTGCATGACATGACAGTTCTGCTGCATTTCTATATGTGAAGGTGAGACAAGATCAGTACAATATAGCACTGCATAACATGACAGTTCTGCTACATTTCTGTATGTGACAAAGAGGCAAGATCAGTACAATATAGCACTGCATGACATGACAGTTCTGCTGCATATCTGTATGTGACAGAGAGACAAGATCAGTACAATATAGCACTGCATGACGACAGTTCTGCTGCATTTCTGTATGTGACAATGAGACAAGATCAGTACAATACAGCACTGCATGACATGACAGTTCTGCTGCATTTCTGTATGTGACAGAGAGACAAGATAAGTACAATATAGCACTGCATGACATCACAGTTCTGCTGTATTTCTGTATGTGACAGAGAGACACGATCAGTACAATATAGCACTGCATGACATTACAGTTCTGCTGCAATAACTGTGAGAGAGAGATACTATCAGTACAATATAGCACTGCATGACATGACAGTTCTGCTGCATTTCTATATGTGAATGTGAGAAAAGATCAGTACAATATAGCACCACGTGGCATGACAGTTCTGCTGCATTTCTGTATGTGAAGGAGAGACAAGATCAGTACAATATAGCACTGCATGACATGACAGTTCTGCTGCATTTCTGTATGTGAATGTGAGACAAGATCAGTACACTATAGCACTGCATGACATGACAGTTCTGCTGTATTTCTGTATGTGAAGGTGATACAAGATCAGTACAATATAGCACTGCATAACATGACAGGTTTGCTGCATTTCTGTATGTGAAGATGAGACAAGATCAGTACAATATAGCACTGCATGACGACAGTTCTGCTGTATTTCTGTATGTGAAAGTGAGACAAGATCAGTACAATATAGCACTACATGACATGACAGTTCTGCTGCATTACTGTATGTGACAGAGAGACAAGATTAGTACAATATAGCACTGCATGACATGACAGTTCTGCTGTATTACTGTATGTGACAGAGACAAGATCAGTACAATATAGCACTGCATGACATGACAGTTCTGCTGCATTTCTGTATGTGACAGAGACAAGATCAATACAATATAGCACTGCATGACATGACAGTTCTGCTACATTTCTGTATGTGAAGGAGAGAGAAGATCAATACAATATAGCACTGCATGACATGACAGTTCTGCTGTATTTCTGTATGTGACAGAGAGACAAGATCAGTACAATATAACACTGCATGACATGACAGTACTGCTGCATTTCTGTATGTGAAGGAGAGACAAGATCAGTACAATATAGCACTGCATGACATGACAGTTCTGCTGTATTTCTGTATGTGACAGAGAGACAAGATCAGTGTAATATAGCACTGCATGACATGACAGTTCTGCTGCATTTCTGTATGTGACAGAGACAAGATCAGTACAATATAGCACTACATGACATGACAGTTCTGCTGCATTTCTGTATGTGACAGAGAGACAAGATCAGTACAATATAGCACTACATGACATGACAGTTCTGCTGTATTTCTGTATGTGAAGGAGAGACAAGATCGGTACAATATAGCACTGCATGACATGACAGTTCTGCTGTATTTCTGTATGTGAAGGAGAGACAAGATAAGTACAATATAGCACTGCATTACATGACAGTACTGCTGCATTTCTGTATGTGAAGGAGAGACAAGATCAGTACAATATAGCACTGCATTACATGACAGTACTGCTGCATTTCTGTATGTGACAGAGAGACAAGATCAGTACAATATAGCACTGCATGACATGACAGTTCTGCTGCATTTCTGTATGTGACAGAGAGACAAGATTAGTGTAATATAGCACTGCATTACATGACAGTTCTGCTGCATTTCTGTATGTGAATGAGATAAAGGTTCAGTACAATATAGCGCTGCATGACATGACAGTTCTGCTGTATTTCTGTATGTGACAGAGAGACAAGATCAGTACAATATAGCACTGCATGACATGAAAGTTCTGCTGCATATCGGTATGTGAGGTAGAGACACGATCAGTACAATATAGCACTGCATGACATGACAGTTCTGCTGTATTTCTGTATGTAACAGAGAGACACGATCAGTACAATATAGCACTGCATGACATGACAGTTCTGCTGTATTTCTGTATGTGAAGGAGAGACAAGATCAGTTCAATATAGCACTGCATGACATGACAGTTCTGCTGCATTTCTGTATGTGAAGGAGAAACAAGATCTGTACAATATAGCACTACATGACATGACAGTTCTGCTGTATTTCTGTATGTGACAGAGAGACAAGATCAGTACAATATAGCACTGCATGACATGACAGTTCTGCTGCATTTCTGTAAGTGAAGGAGAGACAAGATCAGTACAATATAGCACTGCATGACATGACAGTTCTGCTGCATTTCTTTATGTGACAGAGAGACAAGATCAGTACAATATAGCACTGCATTACATGACAGTTCTGCTGCATTTCTGTATGTGAGGGAGAGATAAGATCAGTACAATATAGCACTGCATGACATGACAGTTCTGCTGCATTTCTGTATGTGACAGAGAGACAAGATCAGTGCAATATAGCACTGTATGACATGACAGTTCTGCTGCATTTCTGTATGTGACAGAGAGACAAGATCAGTACAATATAGCACTGCATGACATGACAGTTCTGCTGCATTTCTGTATGTATGTGAGAAAAGATCGGTACAATATAGCACTGCATGACATGACAGTTCTGCTGCATTTCTGTATGTGAAGGTGAGACAAGATCAGTGTAATATAGCACTGCATGACATGACAGTTCTGCTGCATTTCTGTTTGTAAAGGTGAGACAAGATCAGTACAATATAGCACTGTATGACATGACAGTTCTGCTGCATTTCTGTTTGTAAAGGTGAGACAAGATCAGTACAATATAGCACTGCATGACATGACAGTTCTGCTGCATTTCTGTTTGTAAAGATGAGACAAGATCAGTACAATATAGCACTTCATGACATGACAGTTCTGCTGCATTTCTGTAAGTGAAGGAGAGACAAGATCAGTACAATATAGCACTGCATGACATGACAGTTCTGCTGTATTTCTGTATGTGACAGAGAGACAAGATCAGTACAATATAGCACTGCATGACATGACAGTTCTGCTGCATTTCTTTATGTGACAGAGAGACAAGATCAGTACAATACAGCACTGCATGACATGACAGTTCTGCTGTATTTCTGTATGTGACAGAGAGACAAGATCAGTACAATATAGTACTGTATGACATGACAGTTCTGCTGCATTTCTGTATGTGAGGGAGAGATAAGATCAGTACAATATAGCACTGCATGACATGACAGTTCTGCTGCATTTCTGTATGTGACAGAGAGACAAGATCAGTACAATATAGCACTGCATGACTTGACAGTTCTGCTGCATTTCTGTATGCGACAGAGAGACAAGATCAGTACAATATAGTACTGTATGACATGACAGTTCTGCTGCATTTCTGTATGTGACAGAGAGACAAGATCAGTACAATATAGCACTGATTGACATGACAGTTCTGCTGCATTTCTGTATGTGACAGAGAGACAAGATCAGTACAATATAGCACTGCATGACATGACAGTTCTGCTGCATTTCTGTATGTGACAGAGAGACAAGATCAGTACAATATAGCACTGTATGACGTGACAGTTCTGCTGCATTTCTGTATGTGACAGAGAGACAAGATCAGTACAATATAGCTCTGCATGACATGACAGTTCTACTGCATTTCTGTATGTGAAGGAGAGACAAGATCAGTACAATATAGCACTACATGACATGACAGTTCTGCTGCATTTCTGTATGTGAAGGAGAGACAAGATCAGTGTAATATAGCACTGCATGACATAACAGTTCTGCTGCATTTCTGTTTGTAAAGGTGAGACAAGATCAGTACAATATAGCACTGCATGACATGACAGTTCTGCTGCATTTCTGTATGTGAAGGTGAGACAAGATCAGTGTAATATAGCACTGCATGACATGACAGTTCTGCTGCATTTCTGTTTGTAAAGGTGAGACAAGATCAGTACAATATAGCACTGCATGACATGACAGTTCTGCTGCATTTCTGTTTGTAAAGGTGAGACAAGATCAGTACAATATAGCACTGCATGACATGACAGTTCTGCTGCATTTCTGTTTGTAAAGATGAGACAAGATCAGTACAATATAGCACTGCATGACATGGCAGTTCTGCTGCATTTCTGTTTGTAAAGGTGAGACAAGATCAGTACAATATAGCACTGCATGACATGGCAGTTCTGCTGCATTTCTGTTTGCAAAGGTGAGACAAGATCAGTACAATATAGCACTGCACGACATGACAGTTCTGCTTCATTTCTGTATGTGACAGAGAGACAAGATCAGTACAATATAGCACTTCATGACATGACAGTTCTGCTGTGTTTCTGTATGTGATGTAGAGACAAGATCAGTACAATATAGTACTGTATGACATGACAGTTCTGCTGCATTTCTGTATGTGACAGAGAGACAAGATCAGTACAATATAGCACTGCATGACATGACAGTTCTGCTGTGTTTCTGTATGTGATGTAGAGACAAGATCAGTACAATATAGCACTGCATGACATGACAGTTCTGCTGTGTTTCTGTATGTGATGTAGAGACAAGATCAGTACAATATAGCACTGTATGACATGACAGTTCTGCTGCATTTCTGTATGTGAATGAGAGACAAGATCAGTACAATATAGCACTGCATGACATGACAGTTCTGCTGCATTTCTGTATGTGAAGGAGAGACAAGATCAGTACAATATAGCACTGCATGACAGTTCTGCTGCATTTCTGTATGTGACAGAGACAATATCAATACAATATAACACTGTATGACAGTTTTGCTGCATTTCTGTATGTGACAACGAGACAAGATCAATACAATATAGCACTGCATGACGTGACAGTTCTGCTGTATTTCTGTATGTGACAACAAGACAAGATCAGTTCAAAATAGCACTGCATGACATTACAGTTCTGTATGTGCTTTCTATTTTATATCACTTTACGCTTCAGATTAAATTTTATTGTATTTAAACTTTGCACTTTCTATTTTGTATTTTTTGTATACAGCAGTGTATTTAGGAATGTGATTTTATAAATTCTGATTATTCTTTCACAAATTTGGATCATGCTTTGTATATTTGTGTGAATCTTTTAGAAATTACATTGCACTTTTCATTTCTTATATTTAAAATAAAACTGAAAAACTGTCAACTTTAGTTTCCCAAAGAGTACCTTACTTTCTATGGACCAGACTATGAAACATTCTATAGTTTGGAGAGAGAGTATAGCACTTACTTCACAGTGGCAGAACTCACTGAATTTTCTAAGAAAAGATTAGAAACCTGGAAATCCCAGAGAAATGAGCGATGCGATTCATACACCTAAATTACAAGTTTTGTGGTACGGTACAGTATGGCTATACCGCTGAAAAATTTGCCATTACGCGTGGTAAGGTAGGTCATGCGTATTACAAGTCACAGCGGTATAGCTATACCACAATAATTTTAGCCTGTAACACAACTCTCCATCTCTCCATTCCGCACTCAAAAAATGACTTGAGTGTGGGATTTCCATAGCGCCGTATTACAGGTTGTACAGTCCAGCTAAAATGCTTGCTTTACAGCTTATACTGCCCTGATCCATTCTGCTATCTGGGACCAGTAGTTATGGATTTTGCAAAACAAAAATGTTTCACAAAACTCATAACTAAAATGTTACAAAGTACACTAACACCCATAAACTACCTATAAACCCCTAAACCGCCATCCTTCTGCATTGCAAACACTATATTAAATCTATTTACCCCTAAACCGCCATCCACCCATATCGCTGACGCTAAATAAATCTAGTAACCCCTAAACCTCTGACCCCCCTACATCGCAAACACTAAACTAAATCTATTAACCCCTAAACCACCGGCCCCCCACATCACAAATCACTAAATTAAACTATTAACTCCTAAACCTAACACCCCCTAACGTTAAAATTTAATTTACAATTTAACTATCTTTAAATTTTAAAAAAACCTAAGTTTAAACTATAAAGTAACCTAACATTACTATTTTAAAGCAATACAATAAAAAAAATAATAAAAAAAAATCCTAACACTATGAAGAAATAAAAACTCAAAAATTTTAAAAAATAATAAACAAAATTATCCAAAGCAATAACAATTAAACCTAATCTAATACCCCTATAAAAATAAAAAGCCCCCCCAAAATAAAACACCCCCTAACCTAACAAACTACGAATAGCCCTTAAAAGGACCTTTTGTAGGGCATTGTCCTGAAGCAATCAGCTCTTTTACCTTAAAAAATTACAAAGTCCCCCCTAAAAGTAAAAGCCCCGACCCAACCAACCCCCAAAATAAAAAAAAACCTAAGCTACCCATTGCCGCTGAAGGGGCATTTGTATGGGCATTGCCGTTTAAAGGGCATTCAGCTCTTTTGTGCCCAAATCACTAATCTCTCCCTTATCCCTATGTATTTGTGCTGTATCTTTCTGTATTTTGTTTGCTCTGTTATTATTTCACACCTACCCCCTACCCAGCTAACCAGCCCGCTCACCTTCCTGCTGTATTTAATGGTGATCGCTGCGCAACAGCGCAGCGGGCGCACCGCTAGCGCGTCAAAGGCACGCCAAAGGCAAGCCCGTCAGCGCCCGTCCGCGCCCCGACCACACCCAATGCCATGAACCTTGGCTCCAGAAACTGCTGCCACTACAACGCCAGCACCCTCCACGCGATCAACACCGGTAGATTGTCCACCTGCCACCACGCATCCCCGACCAACACCTTCAGACCTTTCACCTGCCACAACTGCTCCTTCCCCTACCTCCGGACCACAACCAAACCAACTAACCCACCCAAAAACAACCGCAATTACCTCAACTGCATCCTCTTCAACACCCGCTCTATCCACAAGCACGCCCTCGAAATCTGGAACCTGCTAGACTCCACCTCACCTGACATTGCCTTCCTCACTGAGACCTGGCTAAACCCTGCATCAGGGCCAGACATCACCACTGCAATACCCAACTGCTATAAGATCTGCCACAAAGACCGCAACAACCGACCGGGAGGAGGCATCACCATTATCCACAAACACACCATCCAAGTCACAACCAGCTCCGATGACTACTCACCAGGCCTAGAACACCTACACTTCAAGATCCAGGTCAACCCCAACACCACCCTCCACGGCACCCTCATCTACAGACCTCCCGGACCTCGTCCCGCCTTCTGCGACTCCATCACTGACCACATCGCACCCCATGCCCTCACCTCAACGGACTACATACTCCTTCGGTGACCTCAACTTCCAGCTTGACAACCCCAACGATCACAACACCTCCACCCTCCTCGAAAACCTCGGAACTATTGGACTAAAGCAACTCGTAAACTACCCAACCCACACAGCCGGCCACACCCTCGACCTGATCTTCTCCTCAGGCAACCAAATCTCAGTCAGTCAATCACATCACTGACCACCACTGCATACACTTATCCTTCAACAAACCCACCACCAACCTCTGACAGTACCACCCACCCCACAGAAACTGGAACAACATCACCCAAGACCAACTACACCGCACCCTAAACAAATCCTCCCCACCTACCTCCACAGACACCAACTCCTCCGCCTGCAGCCTCCACCGCTGGATTACAGACTGCTCCAACACCCTCGCCCCCCTCAAAAAACCATCTGGCCGCCAAACCACCAACAAAGTAAGCTGGTTCACCCCGGCCCTCCAGGACTCCAAATGCCACTGCAGACGACTGGAAAGAACCTGGAGATCCAGCAAGACCCTTCTGGATAAAGCTTCCTTTAAGGAAGCAATCACCACCCACCACCACCTCATAAAAACCGCCAAAAAAACAGCCATCCAAGACAGAATCAACTCTAATGCACAAAACAGCAAGGAGTTGTTCTCAGTCATCAAGGAATTCTCTAAACCCAACAGCGACACCACCAACATTCCACCCTCCCAGGACCTCTGCAATACCCTTGCTGCACACTTCCACCATAAGATCCTCGACATCTATGACAGTTTCACACCTCATAACTCAACCTCCACCACCCACTCCCCTACACCCGACAACCCTCCCAAATTTGCCCCCCCTCACCACACACAGACTATTTGGAGCCCCGTCACCACAGATGACACCCTCAGAATCATGAAATCCATCCACTCTGGTGCACCCTCGGACCCATGCCCCCATCACATATTCAACAAAGCAAGCAACATCATCGCCCCTTAACTCCGGCCGCACCATCAACTGCTCCATCAAAACCGGCACCTTCCCGGATATCTGGAAGCATGAGGAACTGAAACCCCTGCTGAAGAAACCCTCGGCAGACCCCACGGACCCGAATAACTACCGCCCCATCTCTCTACTCCCCTTCCCGGCCAAAGTCGAAACCCACACCAGTCAACTTTATTAGTAGCAATGTGGGGGGCCAGCGGTTTAGGGGTTAATAGGTTTAGTTTATTAGTAGCGATGTGGGGGCGGTGGTTTAGGGGTTAAAAGGTTTAGTTTATTAGTAGCGATGTGAGGGGAAGGCGGTTTAGGGGTTAATAAGGTTTATTAAGTGTCTGTGATGTCTGGGGTGGTGGATTAGGGGTTAATCATTTTATTTAGTGTTGGCGATGTCAGGGGGCGGCGAATTAGGGGTGTTTAGACTAGGGGTTTATGTTAGGGTGTTAGGTTTTAACATAACTTTCTTTTCCCCAAAGACATCAATGGGGATTGCGTTACGGCGATCTCTATTCTGCGATTGCAGATGTTAGTTTTTTTCTAACACTTTCTCCCCACTGATGTCTATTGGGGAAAGCATGCATGAGCACGTAAACTCAGGTCTTGGGTTTTGTGCGTTATGGAGCTTATCACACCATAATGCACAGCGCAAGGAGGTTTTTTTGTAACTTGTAATGGCAGCGCTATGCAAAGTGCAATAACGCAAAAAATTTTGCGTTATTTACGCACCGGGTTTAGCGCACAACTTCTAGTCTTGGACATAGAAAGTAATGAAGCTCTCTGAGATAGAAAATTTCACATGGGAGAGAGAAGGTAATTGGAGAACCCCTGGGGCTGATATAAAGGCTCAGTTTGCATCAATTACAAATTAAAATGAAATGTTTTCACTACAATTTAACTTGCTTTTGTCTATATTTTAGTATATATTACTTTTCTGTTAGTTAAAATAAGTTTATGAATTATCTGGTGAGACAAATTAGTGAGACTAGCTTGTTTAAAATGCTTAGAAAATTTCACAAGACAGACCCTTCATTTTCAATATAATGTAAATATGAATTTTGAGAATGCGCAATCGCATTTCGCCTAAGGACACAATAGAATATTAGTACAATCACGTTTATAATTTACATACATAGAACATTATAATATACAATAGCCAGTTCCTATACTTTTAATAGGAATTTGTATTTTGTCTTTATTAACAAAATCGATTTGGATGATATAGATTTTCTGAGGTAGTTTCCTGAGGGTTCCTTGGGAGTAACACACAGTGTATTTTGTGTAAACGCACTCTGAAGACAGACGCCCCTGCCTTCATCGCAGCTCACTAGAGATGTTAGCGGACTTTTGCTGAAGTTGTGATCCCCGTTAAATCCTAAAGGAGACACATCACCACTTGTCAGCACAACGAGGTTCAGCCCACTTTTTTATGATATACCGACAGAAGGCAAGCCTGGCATACCCAGGGAACCTCAATTTCTTGCTGGTCTGTCAATGTCTTGAATATTAGGGCCTCAGTGAGTTCAGCCCCTGTAAAGTCTGCACTACAATTTCTTTATAAACATGAGAATCCTTGATCATCAGAGCCATGAGCTGTCACCGACTGATACTATGATCAGTTAAGATACGTTACTTGCACTAGGTGGGTTAATAGGAGTTTATTACAGTTTTTCACGTGTTCAGTTTTATATTGAGGTGTGATGTCGCAGGAAATCTGATGTCAGATAGTTACTAATGAGGAATATTCACAAGGGTTTTATTACTTGTCTCTTGCTATCAGATCAGACAAACGACGCTCATTGAGAGCAGAGGTTTAAACGACCTGTGAAACAGCAGGAGACACAAGAAACCATCAGACACAGCTGAGAGGATAAAGTGACAAGATCTGTGTCCGGGTGATATCATCATTACACGTGACGCAGATGGCAATGGCTACTGGTGTTGGCCCAGTTCTGGGGTGCCTGGTTATTTGTTTGCTGAATCCCAGCACAGGAGAGAGGATTTACCATAACCGTGATCGCTCCGACATGAGGTTACCGGACCAAGTGAAACCTATAATTACTCCCAAATCAGCACAGGTAGGTGACAGGCTCCAATGAAGCAGAACCTTGTGGGACCATATACAACACTTTTATGTGTTGTGTTGGTGTCACTTCACACACACACACTTAAATAAATATGTTCACACATTTAAACTCACACACATACTGGCAGAGTCTGGGGAACCCGGGTTGGGGCTGGTTGCACGCTAGACGACTGCCTAATTTGCCCCTCTGTGGCTCCCTCTCCCCCTGCACACACTCACATACACATATATATATATATATATATATATATACATACACACACACACACCTTTAGACATGTATATGTATGTATCACCATTTGCAGCCCTTTTCTAGCATCTGAGACCTCATATCTTTGAGCCCTTATAATTTTCACTGCATTTTTTTAACTTTTTTTCAATGTTAATATGAGTATAGCTGTACTGTTAAATGTATTTTTACTGTGTTAAATTATATTGCGCTCCAGCTAACGCGTTTACTTTCAACTTGTAATATGTGCGCTATTTTTGTTGCGCACAAAGAGCCGATAAATACCCCATATCACTTGTGCACTACAGTTAGCGCGCCACTTGTAACTTAGTATATAATTACATGGTGTAATACAATTTAACCCTTTGGAGGCACGTCTAAGGTTCTATTAATTAGTTAACCTATTTGTTTTTTGTGAAAATCATTAGCGTTTATCAGGCTGAAATGTAAATTGTGTTGCTTTATGCAGAAAACAATAGCTCTCCTTTAAAGGAACACTGAATCCAAAAAATTTCTTTCAGGATTCAGATAGAGCATGCAATTGTTAGCAACTTTCTAATTGACTCCTATTATCAATTTTTCTTCGTTCTCTTGCTATCTTTATTTGAAAAAGAAGGCATCTAAGCTTTTTTTTTTTTGTTCAGCACTCTGGACAGCACTTTTTATTGGTGGATGAATTTATCAACCAATCAGCAAGAACAACCCAGGTTGTTTCCAAAAAAAGATGCGCCGGCATCTAAACTTACATTCTTGCATTTCAAATAAAGATAACAAGAGAATAAAGAAAATTTTATAATAGGAGTAAATTAGAGTTGCTTAAAATGGCATGCTCTATCTGAATTACAAAAGAAAACATTTGGGTTCAGTGTCCCTTTAAGTAAAAATGAACCTTGGAGCTTGAGAAGAGAGAGGTGTTTTGGTATCTTTTGTTTGGCAATGGTCCCAGAGAGAAATATTTGCATTTAAAGCCGCAGTAGAGAAGTGGTGTCCTGTGCTATAATTATATCTAGAAATGACTCATTGCAAGAGGTTTCTAGTTAAAAATAAATGATTAAAGATTTGATCACCAAGTTTGCATTAAATTTAAGTGAATACATTAGATATAATTAAATCAATTGATTCAAGTGACACCTTAACAAATACAGAGTTACTGACCACTATAAAACTATGTATATAATAAAGAGTAGAAAAATGTACCAAATATGTCCCTGAATGGGAGGGATGCAGCCCTTTCCTACAGAGGGTGCTGGATGCAGAATGCATTAAATCAAATGAAAAGAAAACGTAGCATCCCCATAGCACTCATCAAAACTCAATATTCATTAGATATGAACAAAGTCTCACCTCACCAGGGACACAATATTAAAACCTTTAATTACAAACACTTAAAAACATGACTAACTAGATTTTGCCTTTGACAAAGCTTCAGTGCGAAGCGCGCGTCAGGCACCTACAGGCAGGGTTTGGTCCTGATTGAGGCTATCTGTATACCTCCACTAATTTGCTAATATGGTTTCTTATGTAATAATGGTGTTTTTTTACCCAGGCTAGTACGGGAATACCCAGCTTCTTTTAATAATTGCCCTGGCAGTTACACGTGAGCTTAGCAGTTTGCCATCCCATTACGCTCCTGAGAGGAGGCTTAAGAGTCACCGGTAGACCATAGAAATGTCTCCACCCCCAAATTTCTATAACTGCTGATAATTCCATCATTACCCCTACCCCGCATGCCCGATGTCTTGGGGTCACACTTGACTCAGATCTTTCCTTCACTCCTCACATCCAGTCCTTGGCTAAAGCCTGCCGCTTCCACCTTAAAAACATCTCTAAAATTAGACATTTCCTTACACAAGACACAACTAAGATTTGAATCCACTCTCTCATCCTTTCCCGCCTCGACTACTGCAATTCCGTCCTCTCTGGTCTACCTAGCTGCCGCATAGCTCCTTTACAATCCATTATGAATGCCTCTGCCAGGCTCATCTTCCTTACTCGCCGCTCTTCATCTGCTGCACCTCTCTGCCAATCCCTTCACTGGCTTCCTCTTGCCTCTAGGATTAAACACAAAATCCTCACTCTGACATACAAAGTCCTCAACTGCACTGCTCCCCCCTACATCTCAGACCTTGTCTCTAGATACTCTCCCTCCCGTCCCCTTCGATCAGCTCAGGATCTCCTCCTCTCCTCCTCTCTTGTTACTTCCTCACATTCCTGTTTACAGGACTTCTCCAGACTGGCCGCCATCTTGTGGAATTCCCTGCCTCACTCCATAAGACTCTCCCCTAGTTTTTACAGCTTCAGGCGCTCCCTAACAACTCTACTATTCAGGGATGCATACAACCAACACTAACTTTTTCTAACTCCATTGCTTTCCCCTTGAACCCCTTAGAATGTAAGCCTATGGGCCCAGCTGTTTGCAGATCGCTTCACAAGAGCCGACTACAACAGTGAAACTCTCGGCAGGGCCCTCTACCCACTTGACCCCTACAAAAGCTATCCTGTATACCGACTATGTTTACAGCGCTGCGGAATCTGTTGGCGCTCTACAAATACCTGATGATAATAATAATAATAATAATAATAATAAAGGGATATTTTTTTATTTGTGTAACACAGGTTAATGGGGATAATTACCCACTTTGTACTGGACTGAGGTTTACAGGATTTGACCAGCAGCTATATTAGGGCTTATTTCTATTTGACCATACCTGCCTACTTTTTCTGTTTTTTTAATCCAGTATAAAACTATAACTGCTGCTCTAAGCTGTGGTCAAGTGTCTAATTAAGGCACAATGGGGCACAAGCGGGTCACACAGAGCAGGCACAAAGGGGTGCTAAAGGGTCACACAGAGCAGGCACTAGAGGGTGGCACTACAGGGTCACACAGAGCAGGCACTAGAGGGGTCACACAGAGAAGGCACACGTGGGTGGCACTAGAGGGTCACACAGACCAGGCACAAGGGGGCACTAAAGGGTCACACAGAGCAGGCACTAAAAGGGTCACACAGAGCAGGCACTAAAGGGTCACACAGTGCAGGCACAAGCGGGTGGCACTAGAGGGTCACACAGACCAGGCACAAGGGGGCACTAAAGGGTCACACAGAGCAGGCACTAAAGGGTCACACAGAGAAGGCACAAGCGGGTGGCACTAGAGGGTCACACAGACCAGGCACAAGGGGGCACTAAAGGGTCACACAGAGCAGGCACAAGGAGGCACTAAATGGTCATATAGAGCAGGCACTAGAGGGGTCACACATAGCAGGTACTAGAGGGTGTTACTACAGGGTCACACAGAACAGGCACTAGAGGATGTCAGTATAGGGTCACACAGAGCAGGCACTAGCACAGAGCAGGCACTAAAGGGTGTCACTACAGGGTCACAGAGAACAGGCACTAGAGGGATCACACAGAGCTAACACTAGAGGGTGGCACTACAGGGTCACACAGAGCAGGTACTAGAGGGTGGCACTAGAGGGGTCACACAGAGGTAACACTAGAGGGTGGCACTACAGGGTCACACAGAGCAGGCACTAGAGGGTGTCACTAGAGGGTCACACATAACAGGCATTAGAGGGTGGCACTAGAGTTGCACTAGAGGGGTGATACAGAGCAGGCACAAGCGGGTGGCACTATAGGGTCAAAGAGCAGGCACAAGTGGGTGGTATGACAGGGTCACAGAGCAGGCACAAGCGGTGGCACAACAGTGTCACACAGAGCAGGCACAAGCGGTGGCACAACAGGGTCACACAGAGCAGGCACTAAAGGATGTCACTAGAGGGGTCACGGAGCAGAAACAAGAGGGTGGCACTACAGGGTCACATAGAGCAGGCGCTAAAGGGTGGCACAACAGGGTCACACAGAGCAGGCACTAGAGGATGGCACTAGAGGGGTCACATAGAGCAGGAACAAGTGGCACTACAGGGTCACACAGAGCAGGGTCACACAGAGGATGGCACTAGAGGGGTCACATAGAGCAGGAACAAGTGGGTGGCACTACAGGGTCACACAGAGCAGGCACTAGAGGATGGCACTAGAGGGGTCACATAGAGCAGGAACAAGTGGGTGGCACTACAGGGTCACACAGAGCAGGCACTAGAGGATGGCACTAGAGGGGTCACATAGAGCAGGAACAAGTGGGTGGCACTACAGGGTCACACAGAGCAGGCACTAGAGGATGGCACTAGAGGGGTCACACAGAGCAGTAACAAGTGGGTGGCACTACAGGGTCACACAGAGCAGGAACAAGCAGGTGGCACGACAGGATCACACAAAGTAGGCACTAGAGTGGCACACAAAACAGGCACTAGAGGGGTCATACAGAGCAGGAACAAGTGGGTGGCACTGCAGGGTCACACAGAGCAGGCACTAAAGGGTGGCACAACAGGGTCACACAGAGCAGGCACTAGAGGATGGCACTAGAGGGGTCACACAGAGCAGGAACAAGTGGGTGGCACTACAGGGTCACACAGAGCAGGAACAAGCGGGTGGCATGCCAGGATCACACAAAGTAGGCACTAGAGTAGCACACAAAACAGGCACTAGAGGGGTCATACAGAGCAGGCACAAGGGGGCACTAGAGGGGTCACACAGAGCAGGCACAAGGGGCACTACAGGGGTCACACAGAGCAAACACTAGAGGGTGGTACTACAGGGTCACACAGAGCAGGCACAACAGGGTGGCACTACAGGGTCACACAGAGCAGGCACTAGAGGGGTCACACAGAGCAGGAACAAGCGGGTGGCACTACAGGGTCTTACAGAACAGGTACTAGAGTGGCACTAGAGGGATCACACAGAGCAGGCACTAGAGGTTGTCACTACAGGGTGACACAGCAGGCTATACAGGGTGTCACTACAGAGTCACACAGAGCAGGCACTAGAAGAGTTACACAGTAGGCATGACAGGGTCACACAAAGCAGGCACTAGAGGGGTCACACAGAGCAGGCACAAGAGGGCACTAGAGGGGTCACACAGAGCAGGCACAAGAGGGCACTAGAGTGGTCACACAGAGCAGGCACAAGAGGGCACTAGAGGGGTCACACAGAGCAGGCAAAAGGGGGCACTAGAGGGGTCACACAGAGTAGGAACAAGGGGGCACTAGAGGGGTCACACAGAGTAGGAACAAGGGGGCACTAGAGGGGTCACACAGAGTAGGAACAAGAGGGCACTAGAGGGGTCACACAGAGTAGCAACAAGGGGGCACTAGAGGGGTCACACAGAGCTAACACTAGAGGGTGGCACTACAGGGTCACACAGAACAGGTACTAGAGTGGTACTAGAGGGGTCACACAGAGCAGGCACAAGGAGGTCACACAGATCAGTCACAAGGGGGCACTAAAGGGTCACACAGAGCAGGCACTAGATTGTGGCACTAAAGGGTCACACAGAGCAGGCACTAGAGGGTGGCACTAAAGGGTCACACAGAGCAGGCACTAGAGGGTGGCACTAAAGGGTCACACAGAGCAGGCACTAGAGGGTGGCACTAAAGGGTCACACAGAGCAGGCACTAGAGGGTGGCACTAAAGGGTCACACAGAGCAGGCACTAGAGGGTGGCACTAAAAGGTCACACAGAGCAGGCACTAGAGGGTGGCACTAAAGGGTCACACAGAGCAGGCACTAGAGGGTGGCACTAAAGGGTCATACAGAGCAGGCACTAGAGGGCAGCACTAAAGGGTCACACAGAGCAGGCACAAGGGGGCACTAGAGGGGGTCACACAGAGCAGGCACAAGGGGGCACTAGAGGGGGTCACACAGAGCAGGCACTAGAGGGCGGGACTAAAGGGTCACACAGAGCAGGCACTAGAGGGTGGCACTAAAGGGTCACACAGAGCAGGCACTAGAGGGCGGCACTAAAGGGTCACACAGAGCTAACACTAGAGGGCGGCACTAAAGGGTCACACAGAGCAGGCACTAGAGGGCGGCACTAAAGGGTCACACAGAGCAGGCACTGGAGGGCGGCACTAAAGGGTCACACAGAGCAGCCACTAGAGGGCGGCACTAAAGGGTCACACAGAGCAGGCACTAGAGGGCGGCACTAAAGGGTCACACAGAGCAGCCACTAGAGGGCGGCACTAAAGGGTCACACAGAGCAGGCACTAGAGGACGGCACTAAAGGGTCACACAGAGCAGGCACTAGAGGGCGGCACTAAAGGGTCACACAGAGCAGGCACAAGAGGGCACTAGAGGGGTCACACAGAGCAGGCACAAGGGGGCACTAGGTTGGGTCACACAAAGCAGGCACAAGGGGGCACTAGAGGGGTCACACAGAGCAGGTATAAGGGGGCACTAGAGGGGTCACACAGAGCAGGCACAAGGGGGCACTAGAGGGGTCACACAGAGCAGGCACAAGGGGGCACTAGAGGGGTCACACAGAGCAGGCACAAGGGGGCACTAGAGGGGTCACACAGAGCAGGCACAAGGGGGCACTAGAGGGATCACACAGAGCAGGCACAAGGGGGCACTAGAGGGGTCACACAGAGCAGGCACAAGGGGGCACTAGAGGGGTCACACAGAGCAGGCACTAGAGGGCGGCACTAAAGGGTCACACAGAGCAGGCACTAGAGGGCGGCACTAAAGAGTCACACAGAGCAGGCACTAGAGGGCGGCACTAAAGGGTCGCACAGAGCAGGCACTAGAGGGCGGCACTAAAGGGTCACACAGAGCAGGCACTAGAGGGCGGCACTAAAGGGTCACACAGAGCAGGCACTAGAGGACGGCACTAAAGGGTCACACAGAGCAGGCACTAGAGGGGTCACACAGAGCAGGCACTAGAGGGCGGCACTAAAGGGTCACACAGAGCAGGCACTAGAGGGCGGCACTAAAGGGTCACACAGAGCAGGCACTAGAGGGCGGCACTAAAGGGTCACACAGAGCAGGCACTAGAGGGCGGCACTAAAGGGTCACACAGAGCAGGCACTAGAGGGCGGCACTAAAGGGTCACACAGAGCAGGCACTAGAGGGCGGCACTAAAGGGTCACACAGAGCAGGCACTAGAGGGTGGCACTAAAGGGTCACACAGAGCAGGCACTAGAGGGCGGCACTAAAGGGTCACACAGAGCAGGCACTAGAGGGTGGCACTAAAGGGTCACACAGAGCAGGCACTAGAGGGCGGCACTAAAGGGTCACACAGAGCAGGCACTAGAGGGTGGCACTAAAGGGTCACACAGAGCAGGCACTAGAGGGCGGCACTAAAGGGTCACACAGAGCAGGCACTAGAGGGCGGCACTAAAGGGTCACACAGAGCAGGCACTAGAGGGGTCACACAGAGCAGGCACTAGAGGGTGGCACTAAAGGGTCACACAGAGCAGGCACTAGAGGGTGGCACTAAAGGGTCACACAGAGCAGGCACTAGAGGGCGGCACTAAAGGGTCACACAGAGCAGGCACAAGGGGGCACTAGAGGGGGTCACACAGAGCAGGCACAAGGGGGCACTAGAGGGGGTCACACAGAGCAGGCACAAGGGGGCACTAGAGGGGGTCACACAGAGCAGGCACAAGGGGGCACTAGAGGGGGTCACACAGAGCAGGCACAAGGGGGCACTAGAGGGGTCACACAGAGCAGGCACAAGGGGGCACTAGAGGGGTCACACAGAGCAGGCAAAAGGGGGCACTAGAGGGGTCACACAAAGCAGGAACAAGGGGACACTAGAGGGGTCACACAGAGCTAACACTAGAGGGTGGCACTACAGGGTCACACAGAACAGGTACTAGAGGGGTCACACAGAGCAGGCACAAGGGGGTCACACAGAGCAGGCAGAAGGGGGTCACACAGAGCAGGCACAAGGGGGTCACACAGAGCAGGCACAAGGGGGTCACACAGAGCAGGCACATGGGGGTCACACAGAGATAACACTAGAGGGTGGCACTACAGGGTCACACAGAACAGGTACTAGAGACTAGCATTCCTAATTATTACAATACCCATCATTCTAATAATCCTTATATATCTAAATCTTCTGATTACAACCGATTAGTCAGACTTCGTCAGATTCATAAATTGCAGACCTTTTTCCCTCTTGGTTTAAATTCTAATGCAGATCTAGCAGTGTTCAATTGAATACACTCTTTCTGATTCACTTTCTTCTAAACATTAACCTTACTCCCATTTATTCCTCACTATCTCTTCTGCATTAACATCACTCTCACTTATTCCTCACTATCTCTTCTGCATTAACACCACTCTCACTTATTCCTCACTATCTCTTCTGCATTAACACCACTCTCACTTATTCCTCACTATCTCTTCTGCATTAACACCACTCTCACTTATTCCTCACTATCTCTTCTGCATTAACACCACTCTCACTTATTGCTCACTATCTCTTCTGCATTAACACCACTCTCACTTATTCCTCACTATCTCTTCTGCATTAACATCACTCTCACTTATTCCTCACTATCTCTTCTGCATTAACACCACTCTCACTTATTCCTCACTATCTCTTCTGCATTAACATCACTCTCACTTATTCCTCACTATCTCTTCTGCATTAACACCACTCTCACTTATTCCTCACTATCTCTTCTGCATTAACATCACTCTCACTTATTCCTCACTATCTCTTCTGCATTAACATCACTCTCACTTATTCCTCACTATCTCTTCTGCATTAACATCACTCTCACTTATTCCTCACTATCTCTTCTGCATTAACACCACTCTCACTTATTCCTCACTATCTCTTCTGCATTAACATCACTCTCACTTATTCCTCACTATCTCTTCTGCATTAACACCACTCTCACTTATTCCTCACTATCTCTTCTGCATTAACATCACTCTCACTTATTCCTCACTATCTCTTCTGCATTAACATCACTCTCACTTATTCCTCACTATCTCTTCTGCATTAACATCACTCTCACTTATTCCTCACTATCTCTTCTGCATTAACACCACTCTCACTTATTCCTCACTATCTCTTCTGCATTAACACCACTCTCACTTATTCCTCACTATCTCTTCTGCATTAACACCACTCTCACTTATTCCTCACTATCTCTTCTGCATTAACATCACTCTCACTTATTCCTCACTATCTCTTCTGCATTAACACCACTCTCACTTATTCCTCACTATCTCTTCTGCATTAACATCACTCTCACTTATTCCTCACTATCTCTTCTGCATTAACATCACTCTCACTTATTCCTCACTATCTCTTCTGCATTAACACCACTCTCACTTATTCCTCACTATCTCTTCTGCATTAACACCACTCTCACGTATTCCTCACTATCTCTTCTGCATTAACACCACTCTCACTTATTCCTCACTATCTCTTCTGCATTAACATCACTCTCACTTATTCCTCACTATCTCTTCTGCATTAACACCACTCTCACTTATTCCTCACTATCTCTTCTGCATTAACATCACTCTCACTTATTCCTCACAATCTCTTCTGCATTAACATCACTCTCACTTATTCCTCACTATCTCTTCTGCATTAACATCACTCTCACTTATTCCTCACTATCTCTTCTGCATTAACATCACTCTCACTTATTCCTCACTATCTCTTCTGCATTAACATCACTCTCACTTATTCCTCACTATCTCTTCTGCATTAACACCACTCTCACTTATTCCTCACTATCTCTTCTGCATTAACATCACTCTCACTTATTCCTCACTATCTCTTCTGCATTAACATCACTCTCACTTATTCCTCACTATCTCTTCTGCATTAACATCACTCTCACTTATTCCTCACTATCTCTTCTGCATTAACATCACTCTCACTTATTCCTCACTATCTCTTCTGCATTAACATCACTCTCACTTATTCCTCACTATCTCTTCTGCATTAACATCACTCTCACTTATTCCTCACTATCTCTTCTGCATTAACACCACTCTCACTTATTCCTCACTATCTCTTCTAAACATTAACATCACTCTCACTTATTCCTCACTATCTCTTCTGCATTAACATCACTCTCACTTATTCCTCACTATCTCTTCTAAACATTAACATCACTCTCACTTATTCCTCACTATCTCTTCTGCATTAACATCACTCTCACTTATTCCTCACTATCTCTTCTGCATTAACACCACTCTCACTTATTCCTCACTATCTCTTCTGCATTAACACCACTCTCACTTATTCCTCACTATCTCTTCTGCATTAACACCACTCTCACTTATTCCTCACTATCTCTTCTGCATTAACACCACTCTCACTTATTGCTCACTATCTCTTCTGCATTAACATCACTCTCACTTATTCCTCACTATCTCTTCTGCATTAACATCACTCTCACTTATTCCTCACTATCTCTTCTGCATTAACATCACTCTCACTTATTCCTCACTATCTCTTCTGCATTAACACCACTCTCACTTATTCCTCACTATCTCTTCTGCATTAACATCACTCTCACTTATTCCTCACTATCTCTTCTGCATTAACATTTTTTCACTCATCCACACCAGCTTCATATTCACTATCAAACAGTCTGATCACCATCATTATCATCTACACACTTTTAGGTTTATTATTCATACCTTCTGTTCAGACAAAAACACAGATGTTTTATATAAGCTCACTTTTATGATAAAGATTTTTATATACATACCTTTCCTATACTCAATATAGTTTTCAGCAATTTCTGTCATGTCACTTTTTTATTTCATTCCATGTTTTTTATTCATATATCAACATGGGTTAAATAAAAAACAAAAATATTTTTTTTTTGTTCAAACATTTATTTTTTAGGGCCACTCAGCTAGCTCCCACTAACATTAGATCATAATTATACATTTTTATCAACAAACTATCTCAATTTATTTTACACACCAAGCCATCTATTCACACTTAGCTAGGTTTAACAGTCTATGTTATTTTTTATATATATTTTTTATACAATATTTTTTATATATATTTGAAGTCATCATAATAAATTTTTTTATACAGTTATCTCTCATACAATTATCTGGTCTCTTCGCATTTTAGGCTATTAACATAAAACGAATATATTTTCAACTGTCATTATTTTGGGTCATGTTTTTCAGCTAGCTCCCACTAATTATACATGTATTTTTTTTTACATATAATTACATTTTTTTTTTTATATATATAATTTTTAAAAGATCATATATAGATTGTCCATATACTCAGCTGTTGATTTTTATACAGCTGGGCACATCAGTTTATCTAACTATTCATCTCATTGTTTAGATGGAAATTTTGTTGTTTACATACCAAAAAAGATTTCAAAAAAAGATTTTTCATTTAAACTTTTTTTGTCAATTGTATTTAGGTCTTAATTATATGTTTTCTATGTATTTTGACATTAGTCAAACAGAAATTTATTTTGCGTATAACACACTAATTTTTGGGCTTACTCAGCTAGCTCCCACTAACTCATGCAAAAAAAAATTTTAAACAAATAATTTTATTTTTTTTATTTTATTTAGAATATTTACTTATTCATATATATGATGTTGATCAGGAATTTTTCCTGTTGTCCTTTTTTTTGTTCATCTTGACACCACATATATTGTCCTTAGGGTTACCACCTCGGCCATGTTTTCCTCAACACTTATGAGTTACACATGCTGCAGGGTGTGCACGGAGGAACATGTATTGTGCTGTTCATTCATGTGATGTTCAGAGGCACAATACATGTTCCGCCCTGCTTACCCTGTAGCATGTGTAACTCATAAGTGTCCAGGAAAGCATGGCCGAGGTGGCGACCCTAATTGTCCTACACACGTTATCTTAGACAGTTGTTACACCTATTTACTGTTATCTAAGTTACTGGGTTCATTACACCAACTTGTGCTTCTTATTTATTTTTATTGGAGACAATGATTTATCCCAAACATTGTCACAAATAATGGTATACAGTTTGCTATATATATTGACTCTCCCCGTGGTTCTGAAACAACAACAAAGTGTATACTATCCTATTTCATTGTAACACATGTGTTTCATAGTATATCTTATGAATTTACAAATATCCTTAATTACATATTTATTAATATCATTCCTTTCAGAACAAAACCCCTTTTTTAAACCATTATATGCACATTTTTCTAGATATATTTATCCTAAAAAGTCTCATCACAGATTTCTTTGTCTGTTTGCAAATACACATCATTAGTGAATAATTGATTTCACACTTGACACCTTAACCCTCCGTTGTCCATTGGATGATTTGAAAGTGTGGCAGCTTAAAAAGCACTTTTTTACTTGTATTTTTATATTATTTTTATACCTGATGAAACGACCGTGTTGTGTGGTCGAGAAACGCGTTGTAGCAACATTAAACTTGTCTTTTAACCTTTTTATATGGAGGAGTCTTTCTGCCTAATTATTCAGATTGAATTTGCTCTATCTGCACAAATAACTTTACAAACCATTACATCACAGTTGGTTTGCCTGCACCATATCTCCAGCCTGTTGTTTGATACTTGGATTCAAACTTCCCTGTGATCTTACCTGTGACCTAAGAACTGGTCTCCACCTTAATACAGGATCAGTATCCAGCTAGCTGACTACTGCAAGTGTTAGCCTGTCTGTTCGCACTATCTAGTGCCTTCAAAAATTGTGAGTTTTACTATTTACCTTCTTTATTATATATCACATATGGATTTCACTATGAGGTTCCCATTTTCTTTCTAACTTATATTATATTATAAGCATGACAGCAAAATAATGCAGTGTTATATTATATTATAAGCATGACAGCAAAATAATGCAGTGTTATATTATATTATAAGCATGACAGCAAAATAATGCAGTGTTATATTATATTATAAGCATGACAGCAAAAAAATGCAGTGTTATATTATATTATATTATAAGCATGACAGCAAAATAATGCAGTGTTATATTATATTATAAGCATGACAGCAAAATAATGTTGTGTTATATTATATTATAAGCATGACAGCAAAATAATGCAGTGTTATATTATATTATAAGCATGACAGCAAAATAATGCAGTGTTATATTATATTATAAGCATGACAGCAAAATAATGCAGTGTTATATAATATAAGCATGACAGCAAAATAATGCAGTGTTATATTATATTATATTATAAGCATGACAGCAAAATAATGCAGTGTTATATTATATTATAAGCATGACAGCAAAATAATGTAGTGTTATATTATAAGCATGACAGCAAAATAATGTAGTGTTATATTATATTATAAGCATGACAGCAAAAAAATGCAGTGTTATATTATATTATAAGCATGACAGCAAAATAATGTAGTGTTATATTATATTATAAGCATGACAGCAAAATAATGCAGTGTTATATTATATTATAAGCATGACAGCAAAATAATGCAGTGTTATATTATATTATAAGCATGACAGCAAAATAATGCAGTGTTATATTATAAGCATGACAGCAAAATAATGCAGTGTTATATTATATTATATTATAAGCATGACAGCAAAATAATGCAGTGTTATATTATATTATAAGCATGACAGCAAAAAAATGCAGTGTTATATTATAAGCATGACAGCAAAATAATGCAGTGTTATATTATATTATATTATAAGCATGACAGCAAAATAATGCAGTGTTATATTATATTATAAACATGACAGCAAAATAATGCAGTGTTATATTATAAGCATGACAGCAAAATAATGCAGTGTTATATTATATTATATTATAAGCATGACAGCAAAATAATGCAGTGTTATATTATAAGCATGACAGCAAAATAATGCAGTGTTATATTATATTATAAGCATGACAGCAAAATAATGTAGTGTTATATTATAAGCATGACAGCAAAATAATGTTGTGTTATATTATATTATAAGCATGACAGCAAAATAATGTAGTGTTATATTATATTATAAGCATGACAGCAAAATAATGTATTGTTATATTATATTATAAGCATGACAGCAAAATAATGCAGTGTTATATTATATTATATTATAAGCATGACAGCAAAATAATGCAGTGTTATATTATATTATAAGCATGACAGCAAAATAATGCAGTGTTATATTATATTATAAGCATGACAGCAAAATAATGTAGTGTTATATTATATTATATTATAAGCATGACAGCAAAATAATGCAGTGTTATATTATATTATAAGCATGACAGCAAAATAATGTAGTGTTATATTATAAGCATGACAGCAAAATAATGTAGTGTTATATTATATTATAAGCATGACAGCAAAATAATGTAGTGTTATATTATATTATAAGCATGACAGCAAAATAATGTAGTGTTATATTATATTATATTATAAGCATGACAGCAAAATAATGCAGTGTTATATTATATTATATTATAAGCATGACAGCAAAAAAATGCAGTGTTATATTATATTATATTATAAGCATGACAGCAAAAAAATGCAGTGTTATATTATATTATAAGCATGACACCAAAAAAATGCAGTGTTATATTATATTATAAGCATGACACCAAAAAAATGCAGTGTTATATTATATTATAAGCATGACAGCAAAATAATGCAGTGTTATATTATATTATAAGCATGACAGCAAAATAATGCAGTGTTATATTATATTATAAGCATGACAGCAAAATAATGTAGTGTTATATTATATTATAAGCATGACAGCAAAATAATGTAGTGTTATATTATATTATAAGCATGACAGCAAAATAATGCAGTGTTATATTATATTATAAGCATGACAGCAAAATAATGCAGTGTTATATTATAAGCATGACAGCAAAATAATGTAGTGTTATATTATATTATATTATAAGCATGACAGCAAAATAATGTAGTGTTATATTATATTATATTATAAGCATGACAGCAAAATAATGCAGTGTTATATTATATTATAAGCATGACAGCAAAATAATGCAGTGTTATATTATATTATAAGCATGACAGCAAAAAAATGCAGTGTTATATTATATTATAAGCATGACACCAAAAAAATGCAGTGTTATATTATATTATAAGCATGACACCAAAAAAATGCAGTGTTATATTATATTATAAGCATGACAGCAAAATAATGCAGTGTTATATTATATTATAAGCATGACAGCAAAATAATGTAGTGTTATATTATATTATAAGCATGACAGCAAAATAATGCAGTGTTATATTATATTATAAGCATGACAGCAAAATAATGCAGTGTTATATTATATTATAAGCATGACAGCAAAATAATGCAGTGTTATATTATATTATATTATAAGCATGACAGCAAAAAAATGCAGTGTTATATTATATTATAAGCATGACACCAAAAAAATGCAGTGTTATATTATATTATAAGCATGACACCAAAAAAATGCAGTGTTATATTATATTATAAGCATGACAGCAAAATAATGCAGTGTTATATTATATTATAAGCATGACAGCAAAATAATGTAGTGTTATATTATATTATAAGCATGACAGCAAAATAATGTTGTGTTATATTATATTATAAGCATGACAGCAAAATAATGCAGTGTTATATTATATTATAAGCATGACAGCAAAATAATGTAGTGTTATATTATATTATATTATAAGCATGACAGCAAAATAATGCAGTGTTATATTATATTATAAGCATGACAGCAAAATAATGTAGTGTTATATTATAAGCATGACAGCAAAATAATGTAGTGTTATATTATATTATAAGCATGACAGCAAAATAATGTAGTGTTCTATTATATTATAAGCATGACAGCAAAATAATGCAGTGTTATATTATATTATAAGCATGACAGCAAAATAATGCAGTGTTATATTATATCATAAGCATAAAAACAAAATAATGTAGTGTTATATTATATTATAAGCATGACAGCAAAATAATGTAGTGTTATATTATATTATAAGCATGACAGCAAAATAATGCAGTGTTATATTATATTATATTACAAGCATAAAAGCAAAATAATGCAGTGTTATATTATATTATAAGCATGACAGCAAAATAATGCAGTGTTATATTATAAGCATAAAAGCAAAATAATGCAGTGTTATATTATAAGCATGACAGCAAAATAATGCAGTGTTATATTATATTATACGCACGACAGCAAAATAATGCAGTGTTATATTATATTATACGCACGACAGCAAAATAATGCAGTGTTATATTATAAGCATAAAAGCAAAATAATGCAGTGTTATATTATATTATAAGCATGACAGCAAAATAATGCAGTGTTATATTATATTATAAGCATGACAGCAAAATAATGCAGTGTTATATTATATTATAAGCACGACAGCAAAATAATGCAGTGTTATATTATATTATAAGCATGACAGCAAAATAATGCAGTGTTATATTATATTATAAGCATGACAGCAAAATAATGCAGTGTTATATTATAAGCATGACAGCAAAATAATGTAGTGTTAGATTATATTATAAGCATGGAAGCAAAATAATGCAGTGTTATATTATATTATAAGCATGACAGCAAGATAATGCAGTGTTATATTATATTATAAGCATGACAGCAAGATAATGTAGTGTTATATTATATTATAAGCATGACAGCAAAATAATGCAGTGTTATATTATATTATATTATAAGCATGACAGCAAAATAATGTAGTGTTATATTATATTATAAGCATGACAGCAAAATAATGCAGTGTTATATTATATTATAAGCATGACAGCAAAATAATGCAGTGTTATATTATAAGCATGACAGCAAAATAATGCAGTGTTATATTATAAGCATGACAGCAAAATAATGCAGTGTTATATTATATTATAAGCATTACAGCAAAATAATGTAGTGTTATATTATAAGCATGACAGCAAAATAATGCAGTGTTATATTATAAGCATGACAGCAAGATAATGCAGTGTTATATTATATTATAAGCATGACAGCAAAATAATGCAGTGTTATATTATAAGCATGACAGCAAAATAATGCAGTGTTATATTATATTATAAGCATGACAGCAAAATAATGTAGTGTTATATTATAAGCATGACAGCAAAATAATGCAGTGTTATATTATAAGCATGACAGCAAAATAATGCAGTGTTGTATTATAAGCATGACAGCAAAATAATGCAGTGTTATATTATATTGTAAGCATGACAGCTAAATAATGCAGTGTTATATTATATTATAAGCATGACAGCAAAATAATGCAGTGTTATATTATATTGTAAGCATGACAGCTAAATAATGCAGTATTATATTATAAGCACGACAGCAAAATAATGTAGTGTTATATTATATTATAAGCATGACAGCAAAATAATGCAGTGTTGTATTATATTATAAGCATGACAGCAAAATAATGCAGTGTTATATTATATCATAAGCATAAAAACAAAATAATGTAGTGTTATATTATATTATAAGCATGACAGCAAAATAATGTAGTGTTATATTATATTATAAGCATGACAGCAAAATAATCCAGTGTTATATTATATTATATTACAAGCATAAAAGCAAAATAATGCAGTGTTATATTATATTATAAGCATGACAGCAAAATAATGCAGTGTTATATTATAAGCATAAAAGCAAAATAATGCAGTGTTATATTATATTATAAGCATGACAGCAAAATAATGTAGTGTTATATTATATTATAAGCATGACAGCAAAATAATGCAGTGTTATATTATATTATATTACAAGCATAAAAGCAAAATAATGCAGTGTTATATTATATTATAAGCATGACAGCAAAATAATGCAGTGTTATATTATAAGCATAAAAGCAAAATAATGCAGTGTTATATTATATTATAAGCATGAAAGCAAAATAATGCAGTGTTATATTATATTATACGCACGACAGCAAAATAATGCAGTGTTATATTATATTATACGCACGACAGCAAAATAATGCAGTGTTATATTATATTATAAGCATGACAGCAAAATAATGCAGTGTTATATTATAAGCATGACAGCAAAATAATGTAGTGTTAGATTATATTATAAGCATGGAAGCAAAATAATGCAGTGTTATATTATATTATAAGCATGACAGCAAGATAATGCAGTGTTATATTATATTATAAGCATGACAGCAAGATAATGTAGTGTTATATTATATTATAAGCATGACAGCAAAATAATGCAGTGTTATATTATATTATATTATAAGCATGACAGCAAAATAATGTAGTGTTATATTATATTATAAGCATGACAGCAAAATAATGCAGTGTTATATTATATTATAAGCATGACAGCAAAATAATGCAGTGTTATATTATAAGCATGACAGCAAAATAATGCAGTGTTATATTATAAGCATGACAGCAAAATAATGCAGTGTTATATTATATTATAAGCATTACAGCAAAATAATGTAGTGTTATATTATAAGCATGACAGCAAAATAATGCAGTGTTATATTATAAGCATGACAGCAAGATAATGCAGTGTTATATTATATTATAAGCATGACAGCAAAATAATGCAGTGTTATATTATAAGCATGACAGCAAAATAATGCAGTGTTATATTATATTATAAGCATGACAGCAAAATAATGTAGTGTTATATTATAAGCATGACAGCAAAATAATGCAGTGTTATATTATAAGCATGACAGCAAAATAATGCAGTGTTGTATTATAAGCATGACAGCAAAATAATGCAGTGTTATATTATATTGTAAGCATGACAGCTAAATAATGCAGTGTTATATTATATTATAAGCATGACAGCAAAATAATGCAGTGTTATATTATATTGTAAGCATGACAGCTAAATAATGCAGTATTATATTATAAGCACGACAGCAAAATAATGTAGTGTTATATTATATTATAAGCATGACAGCAAAATAATGCAGTGTTGTATTATATTATAAGCATGACAGCAAAATAATGCAGTGTTATATTATATCATAAGCATAAAAACAAAATAATGTAGTGTTATATTATATTATAAGCATGACAGCAAAATAATGTAGTGTTATATTATATTATAAGCATGACAGCAAAATAATCCAGTGTTATATTATATTATATTACAAGCATAAAAGCAAAATAATGCAGTGTTATATTATATTATAAGCATGACAGCAAAATAATGCAGTGTTATATTATAAGCATAAAAGCAAAATAATGCAGTGTTATATTATATTATAAGCATGACAGCAAAATAATGTAGTGTTATATTATATTATAAGCATGACAGCAAAATAATGCAGTGTTATATTATATTATATTACAAGCATAAAAGCAAAATAATGCAGTGTTATATTATATTATAAGCATGACAGCAAAATAATGCAGTGTTATATTATAAGCATAAAAGCAAAATAATGCAGTGTTATATTATATTATAAGCATGAAAGCAAAATAATGCAGTGTTATATTATATTATACGCACGACAGCAAAATAATGCAGTGTTATATTATATTATACGCACGACAGCAAAATAATGCAGTGTTATATTATATTATAAGCATGACAGCAAAATAATGCAGTGTTATATTATAAGCATGACAGCAAAATAATGTAGTGTTAGATTATATTATAAGCATGGAAGCAAAATAATGCAGTGTTATATTATATTATAAGCATGACAGCAAGATAATGCAGTGTTATATTATATTATAAGCATGACAGCAAGATAATGTAGTGTTATATTATATTATAAGCATGACAGCAAAATAATGCAGTGTTATATTATATTATATTATAAGCATGACAGCAAAATAATGTAGTGTTATATTATATTATAAGCATGACAGCAAAATAATGTAGTGTTATATTATATTATAAGCATGACAGCAAAATAATGCAGTGTTATATTATAAGCATGACAGCAAAATAATGCAGTGTTATATTATAAGCATGACAGCAAAATAATGCAGTGTTATATTATATTATAAGCATTACAGCAAAATAATGTAGTGTTATATTATAAGCATGACAGCAAAATAATGCAGTGTTATATTATAAGCATGACAGCAAGATAATGCAGTGTTATATTATATTATAAGCATGACAGCAAAATAATGCAGTGTTATATTATAAGCATGACAGCAAAATAATGCAGTGTTATATTATATTATAAGCATGACAGCAAAATAATGTAGTGTTATATTATAAGCATGACAGCAAAATAATGCAGTGTTATATTATAAGCATGACAGCAAAATAATGCAGTGTTGTATTATAAGCATGACAGCAAAATAATGCAGTGTTATATTATATTGTAAGCATGACAGCTAAATAATGCAGTGTTATATTATATTATAAGCATGACAGCAAAATAATGCAGTGTTATATTATATTGTAAGCATGACAGCTAAATAATGCAGTATTATATTATAAGCACGACAGCAAAATAATGTAGTGTTATATTATATTATAAGCATGACAGCAAAATAATGCAGTGTTGTATTATATTATAAGCATGACAGCAAAATAATGCAGTGTTATATTATATCATAAGCATAAAAACAAAATAATGTAGTGTTATATTATATTATAAGCATGACAGCAAAATAATGTAGTGTTATATTATATTATAAGCATGACAGCAAAATAATCCAGTGTTATATTATATTATATTACAAGCATAAAAGCAAAATAATGCAGTGTTATATTATATTATAAGCATGACAGCAAAATAATGCAGTGTTATATTATAAGCATAAAAGCAAAATAATGCAGTGTTATATTATATTATAAGCATGACAGCAAAATAATGTAGTGTTATATTATATTATAAGCATGACAGCAAAATAATGCAGTGTTATATTATATTATATTACAAGCATAAAAGCAAAATAATGCAGTGTTATATTATATTATAAGCATGACAGCAAAATAATGCAGTGTTATATTATAAGCATAAAAGCAAAATAATGCAGTGTTATATTATATTATAAGCATGACAGCAAAATAATGCAGTGTTATATTATATTATACGCACGACAGCAAAATAATGCAGTGTTATATTATATTATACGCACGACAGCAAAATAATGCAGTGTTATATTATAAGCATAAAAGCAAAATAATGCAGTGTTATATTATATTATAAGCATGACAGCAAAATAATGTAGTGTTATATTGTAAGCATGACAGCAAAATAATGCAGTGTTATATTATAAGCATGACCGCAAAATAATGCAGTGTTATATTATAAGCATAAAAGCAAAATAATGCAGTGTTATATTATATTATAAGCATGACAGCAAAATAATGTAGTGTTATATTGTAAGCATGACAGCAAAATAATGCAGTGTTATATTATAAGCATGACAGCAAAATAATGTAGTGTTATATTATATTATAAGCATGACAGCAAAATAATGTAGTGTTATATTATATTATAAGCATGACAGCAAAATAATGCAGTGTTATATTATAAGCATGACAGCAAAATAATGCAGTGTTATATTATATTATAAGCATTACAGCAAAATAATGTAGTGTTATATTATAAGCATGACAGCAAAATAATGCAGTGTTATAAGCATGACAGCAAGATAATGCAGTGTTATATTATATTATAAGCATGACAGCAAAATAATGCAGTGTTATATTATAAGCATGACAGCAAAATAATGCAGTGTTATATTATATTATAAGCATGACAGCAAAATAATGTAGTGTTATATTATAAGCATGACAGCAAAATAATGCAGTGTTATATTATAAGCATGACAGCAAAATAATGCAGTGTTGTATTATAAGCATGACAGCAAAATAATGCAGTGTTATATTATATTGTAAGCATGACAGCTAAATAATGCAGTGTTATATTATATTATAAGCATGACAGCAAAATAATGCAGTGTTATATTATATTGTAAGCATGACAGCTAAATAATGCAGTGTTATATTATATTATAAGCACGACAGCAAAATAATGTAGTGTTATATTATATTATAAGCATGACAGCAAAATAATGCAGTGTTGTATTATATTATAAGCATGACAGCAAAATAATGCAGTGTTATATTATAAGCATGACAGCAAAATAATGCAGTGTTATATTATAAGCATGACAGCAAAATAATGCAGTGTTATATTATAAGCATGACAGCAAAATAATGTAGTGTTATATTGTAAGCATGACAGCAAAATAATGCAGTGTTATATTATAAGCATGACAGCAAAATAATGCAGTGTTATATTATAAGCATGACAGCAAAATAATGCAGTGTTATATTATATTATAAGCATGACAGCAAAATAATGCAGTGTTATATTATATTATAAGCATGACAGCAAAATAATGTAGTGTTATATTATATTATAAGCATGACAGCAAAATAATGCAGTGTTATATTATATTATAAGCATGACAGCAAAATAATGCAGTGTTATATTATAAGCATGACCGCAAAATAATGCAGTGTTATATTATAAGCATGACAGCAAAATAATGCAGTGTTATATTATATTATAAGCATGACAGCAAAATAATGTAGTGTTATATTGTAAGCATGACAGCAAAATAATGCAGTGTTATATTATATTATAAGCATGACAGCAAAATAATGCAGTGTTATATTATAAGCACGACAGCAAAATAATGCAGTGTTATATTATATTATAAGCATGACAGCAAAATAATGTAGTGTTATATTATATTATAAGCATGACAGCAAAATAATGTAGTATTATATTATAAGCATGACAGCAAAATAATGCAGTGTTATATTATAAGCATGACAGCAAAATAATGCAGTGTTATATTATATTGTAAGCATGACAGCAAAATAATGTAGTGTTATATTATATTATAAGCATGACAGCAAAATAATGCAGTGTTATATTATATTATAAGCATGACAGCAAAATAATGCAGTGTTATATTATATTATAAGCATAAAAGCAAAATAATGCAGTGTTATATTATATTATAAGCATGACAGCAAAATAATGTAGTATTATATTATAAGCATGACAGCAAAATAATGCAGTGTTATATTATATTATAAGCATGACAGCAAAATAATGTTGTGTTATATTATAAGCACAACAGCAAAATAATACAGTGTTATATTATATTATATTATAAGCATGACAGCAAAATAATGCAGTGTTATATTATAAGCATGACAGCAAAATAATGTAGTGTTATATTATAAGCATGACAGCAAAATAATGTAGTGTTATATTATAAGCATGACAGCAAAATAATGTAGTGTTATATTATATTATAAGCATGACAGCAAAATAATGCAGTGTTATATTATAAGCATGACAGCAAAATAATGTAGTGTTATATTATAAGCATGACAGCAAAATAATGCAGTGTTATATTATAATATAAGCATGACAGCAAAATAATGCAGTGTTATATTATATTATAAGCATGACGGCAAAATAATGTAGTGTTATATTATATTATAAGCATAAAAGCAAAATAATGCAGTGTTATATTATATTATAAGCATAAAAGCAAAATAATGCAGTGTTATATTATATTATAAGCATGACAGCAAAATAATGCAGTGTTATATTATAAGCATGGCAGCAAAATAATGCAGTGTTATATTATAAGCATGACAGCAAAATAATGCAGTGTTATATTATAAGCATGACAGCAAAATAATGCAGTGTTATATTATATTATAAGCATGACAGCAAAATAATGCAGTGTTATATTATATTATTAGCATGACAGCAAAATAATGCAGTGTTATATTATAAGCATGACAGCAAAATAATGCAGTGTTATATTATAAGCATGACAGCAAAATAATGTAGTGTTATATTATATTATAAGCACGACAGCAAAATAATGCAGTTTTATATTATAAGCATTACAGCAAAATAATGCAGTGTTATATTATAAGCATGACAGCAAAATAATGCAGTGTTATATTATATTATAAGCATGACAGCAAAATAATGTAGTGTTATATTATATTATAAGCATGACAGCAAAATAATGCAGTGTTATATTATATTATAAGCATGACAGCAAAATAATGCAGTGTTATATTATAAGCATGACAGCAAAATAATGCAGTGTTATATTATATTATAAGCATGACAGCAAAATAATGCAGTGTTATATTATAAGCATGACAGCAAAATAATGCAGTGTTATATTATATTATAAGCATGACAGCAAAATAATGTAGTGTTATATTATATTATAAGCATGACAGCAAAATAATGCAGTGTTATATTATATTATAAGCATGACAGCAAAATAATGCAGTGTTATATTATATTATAAGCATGACAGCAAAATAATGCAGTGTTATATTATATTATAAGCATGACAGCAAAATAATGCAGTGTTATATTATATTATAAGCATGACAGCAAAATAATGTAGTGTTATATTATAAGCATGACAGCAAAATAATGCAGTGTTATATTATATTATAAGCATGACAGCAAAATAATGCAGTGTTATATTATATTATAAGCATGACAGCAAAATAACGCAGTGTTATATTATATTATAAGCATGACAGCAAAATAATGCAGTGTTATATTATATTATAAGCATGACAGCAAAATAATGTAGTGTTATATTATATTATAAGCATGACAGCAAAATAATGTAGTGTTATATTATATTATAAGCATGACAGCAAAATAATGCAGTGTTATATTATATTATAAGCATGACAGCAAAATAATGTAGTGTTCTATTATATTATAAGCATGACAGCAAAATAATGTAGTGTTATATTATATTATAAGCATAACAGCAAAATAATGCAGTGTTATATTATATTATAAGCATGACAGCAAAATAATGCAGTGTTATATTATATTATAAGCATAACAGCAAAATAATGCAGTGTTATATTATATTATAAGCATGACAGCAAAATAATGTAGTGTTATATTATATTATAAGCATGACAGCAAAATAATGTAGTGTTATATTATATTATAAGCATGACAGCAAAATAATGTAGTGTTATATTATATTATAAGCATGACAGCAAAATAATGTAGTGTTATATTATATTATAAGCATGACAGCAAAATAATGTAGTGTTATATTATATTATAAGCATGACAGCAAAATAATGTAGTGTTATATTATATTATAAGCATGACAGCAAAATAATGCAGTGTTATATTATATTATAAGCATGACAGCAAAATAATGCAGTGTTATATTATATTATAAGCATGACAGCAAAATAATGTAGTGTTATATTATAAGCATGACAGCAAAATAATGTAGTGTTATATTATAAGCATGACAGCAAAATAATGCAGTGTTATATTATATTATAAGCATGACAGCAAAATAATGTAGTGTTATATTATATTATAAGCATGACAGCAAAATAATGCAGTGTTATATTATATTATAAGCATGACAGCAAAATAATGTAGTGTTATATTATAAGCATGACAGCAAAATAATGCAGTGTTATATTATATTATAAGCATGACAGCAAAATAATGCAGTGTTATATTATATTATAAGCATGACAGCAAAATAATGCAGCGTTATATTATATTATAAGCATGACAGCAAAATAATGTAGTGTTATATTATATTATAAGCATGACAGCAAAATAATGTAGTGTTATATTATAAGCATGACAGCAAAATAATGCAGTGTTATATTATATTATAAGCATGACAGCAAAATAATGCAGTGTTATATTATATTATAAGCATGACAGCAAAATAATGCAGTGTTATATTATATTATAAGCATGACAGCAAAATAATGTAGTGTTATATTATATTATAAGCATGACAGCAAAATAATGTAGTGTTATATTATATAATAAGCATGACAGCAAAATAATGCAGTGTTATATTATAAGCACGACAGCAAAATAATGCAGTGTTATATTATATTATAAGCATGACAGCAAAATAATGCAGTGTTATATTATATTATAAGCATGACAGCAAAATAATGCAGTGTTATATTATATTATAAGCATGACAGCAAAATAATGCAGTGTTATATTATATTATATTATAAGCATAACAGCAAAATAATGTTGTGTTATATTATATTATAAGCATGACAGCAAAATAATGCAGTGTTATATTATATTATAAGCATGACAGCAAAATAATGTAGTGTTATATTATAAGCATGACAGCAAAATAATGCAGTGTTATATTATATTATAAGCATGACAGCAAAATAATGCAGTGTTATATTATATTATAAGCATGACAGCAAAATAATGCAGTGTTATTATAACCGTGTTTAATTGAAACAATCTTGATTGTGAATAATACACAAATCTGGCAAATTGCAATCATAAAGCATTCTGCTGCCATGCATATATAGTTTGATTGGGTACAAATAGTACTTTATAGATAAGAGAAAAAGGTAGAGCTATATGAGGTACCATAACTAAAGTAGGGGATTTCAGCACTCAATTTATTACCCATTTAATCTAATTTCTTAGAAATGTAAGACTGCAGAGCAGCACAAAATCCAAAAAATGAACTGCACATGCACAGACTTAACCACATGCAAACAGTTTATTGCAAAAAAATACTAACAAAAGCAGCTAGAAATTACTTATTATCTCTAGAATACACCACTGCAGTGGATTATAAATAAAGCATATCAAACATATTGGTAAGTCATCACAGATATATGAAAACATATGCAGCAAGCAAAGGTTGGAAACATGCAATTTATAAAATTTATAAATTCCTAACTGACAATTGTACTTGAGTAAACATTCATAAAAGTTCCTCTATGATGAATAAAGAACAAAGTCCTTTTTACAGACCATATAAGTCCTTGATAGAGGAAATCAGATGTTTCAGTTAGTAGCAATTTGTATCAACTTTGTAATCCAACTGGATGAACCATTTTGCAAACATATGTTCAATGATTTATGTTAACCGAGGTAAAAGCGTCCTCTATTAACTAAAACTTGAAACTTGTACAGCTTGATAGCAGATAAATCATCTCTCAGTGGTGAAAAACAGATATAATGAAACAGACCTGTGTATAAGTATCGCAGCAACAACCGAGAAAACAAAGTCACAGGGCTATTAGCAAACGGACCGGGACATGAGCCTCCGACATCCTTATCTCACCTCTCACAACCGCGTCTCCCTGCTCACTGGGGACACAAACTTGCAGGTGAATTCTTTGCCTCTGTGCATAAACCGTATCCAAGCGGTTTATAGGAACCACTTGATTACCGCAAGATCCAAGCTTGCTTCTTCAGTTAGGGTTTGAATTTCCCGGGCAGGCTCAGGCCAACTGCTTGTTTCACAGGTGCAATGATAGCTGCTTTTTAGAAAGGTCGACACGCGTTTCGCCCCATAATGCTGAGCGAAACAGGGGCCTCGTCAGGACTGTCAATCTCCTCCAATTTTCGGCTTTTATTGCAACACCATTGAAATGGAAGGTGTTATCCTAGCCAATCAAATAGCTATTTATACACATCCCTTTAAAATCTTAGACCGAACAATCCAGTCTATCTCAAAGATTAATACAATGGTTACCAATACATAAATTGATACAATTTGGCCTACAATATTGTGAAGAAACATTTTGGTTAGCAACTTACTTACAAGAAACTTTGATTGCATGCGAAAAAATCTAATGCACGTTGCAGCTCAACCAAACTTTATTTCACTGGTTATCTATACCTAGACAAATAGACTTTACATAAATCCCAAATTTACTTGAATTCTATAAATCTGGAATAGTCTTAAAACTTTTAGAATAGTTACAAAGGTTACTGTGGAGGTAAACTTTGACATAAAGACCCATAGCTTTGAAACAAACTAAAGAGAAAATAGAAATTATAATTAATAAGATTTTTCTAAAAATAACTAATAGTGTTGCAGCTTCTGAAGAGGACACACTCATTTATGTTTTATCTATTTACAAAAGAAATGGAGATCTGAATCTCCAGGTTTGTAAGTCATTCTGTGAACCTTTAATTTTATTTTAAAAAAGATGCATATTCAATCCTTTCGTTTAAACCAAAAGGTGACACCGTATTTAACATAAAGGTCCATCTTGCTTCCTTTTTTAATAAACAATTATCCTCATCTCCACCTCTTACATTTGTTATTCCTCTATCAATCCCTACAAATTTTAAAGAAACAGTACTACTATTATGAGCCTCCTTAAAATGACGAGCTACACTTGAATCCCTCCCGTAGAGGATGTCATCTCTGTGCTCCTGTACCCTGTCCTTGAATAAACGTTTTGTTTTACCAACATAGAACAGGGGACAGGAGCACCCCAGAAGATAAACAACTCCCACTGAGTTACAATTTGAAAAGCATCTAATAGTATAATTTTTACCTGTATTGGCTGAAAATGTTTTGCTTTTAAGCAAATAGGGACAATAGACACAATGTCCACAAGGAAAGCTTCCTTTCACTTGTTGTTTAGTTAACCAGTTTGTAACTGGTTCAGACCGAACAAACCTGCTTCTAACTAACTTATCTTTAAGATTAGGAGATTTTTTTTGCGGTCAATAGTGGTCTATTTCCTACTTTATCTGCAATTTTGTCATCTAGGGTTAATAAATGCCAATTTTGAGATAGGATATTTCTAACACTTTGCCGTTGGCAATTAAATGTAGTAATAAATCTGATATTGTTCTCAGATTTTGTTTCTTTTTGAGTATATAGGAGGTCTTGACGGTTTAGCTTACTTACTTTGTTTAGAGTTTTTTTAACCAGGTTATGAGAATAACCTCTTTCAATGAAGCGTTTACACATTTTCTCAGCATGGTAGTTGAATTTAGTATTTGAAGAACAGTTTCTTTTTAATCTCAACAGTTGACCATATGGAATGCCTTTTTTCAAGGGCTCTGGATGCCCACTCGAGGCTTCCAACAAATTATTGGTTGCCGTATCTTTACGAAAATTTTCAGTTGAAATACGGCTACCTTCCTTTTTGATACAGATGTCTAAAAAGGGTAATTCCTTATTACTATAGGAATAGGTAAGAAAAATGTTGCGATCATTCTTATTTAACTCAGAAATGAAGTCATGTAGGCAGGTCAGGGGGCCAT
Organism: Bombina bombina; assembly: GCF_027579735.1. Classification (NCBI taxonomy): domain Eukaryota; kingdom Metazoa; phylum Chordata; class Amphibia; order Anura; family Bombinatoridae; genus Bombina; species Bombina bombina. The sequence continues at coordinate 1,446,095,782 of NC_069500.1, read as the reverse complement.
CCCATAGAAACCTAATCCATAGAGACACATGGAAGTCAAAAGTCTTACTATGTTGATCAAAGACATCCAACTCCCATGCTCCCAAATGGAGACACGCATAAGTTGGCGCACATACTGCACCCATAGCTGTCCCCCTGACCTGCCTATATACTGAGTTATCAAACTGAAAAACATTATTCTCAAGAATGAAATGTAGGAGTTTTATGACAAAGGCCGTATGCATGTCACTGCTTGATCCCCTACTTTCTAAAAAAAAGTTTACAAGCACTAATTCCTTTCTCATGTGGTATAGATGAATAAAGACTTTCTACATCTAAAGAGACTAGGATAGTGTTTGTGGAAACAGTTAGGTCGTCTAATTTCCTCAAATGGTCTGGAGTGTCTTTTACATAAGAGGGGAGAGATAGGAGGTAGGGTCTTAAAAAGAAGTCAACATATTGTCCAATGTGTTCGCTGATGCCGCCAATCCCAGACACAATGGGTTGCCCTGGGGGATGTGTCTTGCTTTTGTGAATTTTAGGGATAATATAAAATGTTGGCATAACCGGACACACTGGATTCATAAATTTGAACTCATCTGGAGAGATTAGACCTTCCATCTTGGCCTCTTGTAAGATTCTACTTAATTTTGACTTCATTTGATTAATAGGATTTCTAGGGAGTTTCTCATATTGCAATTTATCTGATAACTGTCTTTTAACTTCGTTTGGGTAAAAAGACTCATCTAATAGAACCAGATTTCCGCCCTTATCGGCTGGCTTAAAAATAACCCCTTTTGCAGAATCCAGCTCCTTTAAAGCTTGTCTTTGTTTTGCTGTTAGATTATCTGCCCATATCCAATCATCTGGCAATTTATGGATTTGTTTTTCTACAGCCTTTACAAACAGTGACACTGCTGGAACTTGCGCTATAGAGGGCATGAAAGTAGATTTCAATTTAAAATTGGTTCTAAAAGTAGGGTTAGATCCAATAGTGGCCTCACTCTCTTCATTTTCTGACAAGAATGATGTTAATATCTTTAAAGTTTCCTCATCCTTTTGTTGCTCAGAATGCTGGGACATAGTGTAATGTAACACTATTTTTCTGGCAAAAAGGTGAAGGTCCTTAATTAGATCAAACTTATTTAATTTGTTTGTGGGACAAAAGGATAAGCCTTTCTTTAACACTTCAATATGAGTCAAATTTAGCCTAAACGAAGAAAGATTAATTATCTGCAATTCATCTGTAACTGTGTTTGGAACTAATAACCCTGATAGGGTCTTCTGCGTGGTCTCCCTCTGCTCCTGTACCCTTGTCTCAAATTCTCTCCTCTCCCTCTCTGATTTCGTTGGGGATACCTCCGTTCTACTAGATTCAAATTTCTGTTCTCTCCACCTCTTCCTCCCACCCCTCCTCCTTCTCCTCCTCTTTGTTCCAAACCCTGAGACCCAGGTGTTCCATCGTTTTTTGACGCCCTTTCTAGATCAGTTTCAATATCAGACATATCAGTGCCCGAGTCATATGATCCTCTATCAAACTTGTAGACATAAACCTTTTTGTTCACATAGTCTTCTTGATCTCTGTGTAATTTTCTACATTTCCTCAACTTAATATCTGCTTGCAACTTTGAAATATGAGTTTTCATTTCCTCATTCAGTTTGCCAAAATTAGGGTCACCATCAAATTTATTTACCACCTCCAAAGCTTTCTCAACATCATCTTTCAGTTTTTCTAGTCTCTTATCATTCCTTTTTATAAGCATTTCAATCATACTTAGGGCACATGTTGATAATTTCTCATTCCATTCATCCAGGAACTCCAAGCCACCTTCTTCCTCTCTTGCATTGAATCCTGGGTCTAAGAATAATCGTAGACCTCTAGGCACAATCTTTTTTTCAACATAGTTAGCTAAGCTAGAATTTTCAGCCCTAACTTTTACTTGTTTTGCAATACAGTTCTGTGGTATACCTTTAACTCTAACCCCTCCTATTTGGTCTCCACCCTATTTAAGGACTACCTGTAACACTCATTTACTGCCTGATTATTGAAGTCATACCTACTCTGTTGTAGCATTCCTTATTTCAGGTCTCCTATTGCTTGTATCCTGTGCAAAGTAATTTACTATATTTACTTTTGCTTCATCTTGAATCTCTTATGATCTTATCGCTACTTTGTCATTACCGAGTCTGGATCATTCAACGGCCGGATCTACTTTTTTACCGCTACCCGGAAGTAAGCCGCATTCACACACGCTGCCTGTCCCAGACACGGATCTTCCAATGCGGTAACAGAATAACCACGGTCCTTAAGGTGGTAACGTACACGAACAAAGCTAAAGCCTTTAAACTTCATACCTGCTTGTTTTTTGTCACCATTCTGAATTATTGGGCATATCCTATTACCTGCAACATCCAATATAAACAAACATTGTGTGTCTGTGGAATGTCTGAACTTGTAAATATTTTAGGCTGTGTGTGATTGCGTGAAGTAAAAAGGATCAATTTGTTTCTACCATTTCTGATTCTGAGCGTGTCAGTATTTCTTTTTCATCTGTGGCCTCTGTTTACATATATATATATCGAACATAAGATATGTATTATATTAATAAATCCTTATGTTTATTAACACCTAAGTCAGTAGTTAATATATAAATTCATCATATATTAAATGTCTCATATTGTTTAATCAGGCTACATAGAAGTTGTTTTCTGATTACTACAAAAAAGAGCAACAAGCTCTAATTTTAGGGCTAACCTTTATAACAAATGTGCAAATGCTTGTTTACTGAAATACAAAGCTCAGAATACCACATAATAATCAGGCCCAAAACCGTCTTTTGAAATAATTATCATTATGGATCCTAATGAAATAAAAAAGGAGTTTAATAATGTCTATCTTAAACTTGATTATTTAGCAAGAGCTGTGACTGAAGTGCAGACTGAAAATGCTGCACTTAAAACTATAGTTAAAGATTTTGTTACACAAAAGCCTCATGACCCACCTGAACCTCATATTAATTATCCACAACCTTTTTCAGGGAAACGTTCTGAGTTCAGGGAATTTAAGAATGCCTGTAACTTATTATTTTCTCTTAGACCTAAGACTTATCATACTGAGCGGATTAAAGTATGTACCACAATATCTTTCCTACAAGGTGAACCCAGGACTTGGGCTAATAGGTTTTTTGAAAACAATAACCCTATCCTGGATTCATTACAGGATTTTTTTTCTGCTTTAACAAGTCTATATCAAGACTCAAATTCTCAAATAAATGCTGAAACGAGATTGAGGTCTTTAAAACAGGGTAAGAGAAATGTGGAAGATTATACCACTGAGTTTCAGATGTGGGCAGAGGACTCTCAGTGGAATGAAATCAGTTTGAAGAATCAATATCGTTTAGGTTTATCTGAAACACTCAAAGATGAACTTTCCCGTCTTGAGATCCCAGATACCCTTGAGGGTCTTATTAAATTAAGTACATCTTTAGATCGTCGTTTGAGAGAAAGGAGGGCAGAGAGGGCCTCTTATGATACCCCATCCAGAAAACCTTACCAAGTCACAACAAGTCATGACAGAGCTCATGGCAGTGCTACCCCTATGGAGATTGGTGTTCTTAGAGGACCTCTGCCACCAGAGGAAAAAATTAGAAGGAGGTTGGAAAATCTCTGTTTATACTGTGCTCAAAAAGAACATGTAGTATCTACTTGTCCTTTGTTGAAAAAACAAAAGAATGGTAAGACAATAACCAGTGACTTTATTTACAGCATAGCTAATGATACACACATGACTTTGTCCATTTCTTTACAGTGGGACCAGAAAAATATCCAAACCAAGGCATTAATTGATTCAGGAGCATCCGGAAATTACATTGATTCCACTTATGTAAATAAAAATCGAATACCTGTTATTTGCAAACAAAATCCTGTGTCTATTAAGTTAATAGATGGTTCATTAATAGAACAAGGACCTATTACACATCATACTGTTCCCCTGCTTGTAACATCATTGCAGGGACACACTGAATATTTATCTTTTGATCTCATATCCATACATCAGCATACTCTCATCCTAGGCTATCCTTGGTTGAAGAAACACAACCCACACATAAATTGGGTTTCAAATAAGGTAACATTAGATTCTGCTTTTTGCTTAAACACTTGTTACCCACATCAAACCATAGCGTCACTTGATATTGGTTTACCCTCGTGTTATCAGGATTTGGCAGAAGTATTTAATTTAAAAGAGGCAGAAAACCTTCCACCCCATAGGGAATTTGACTGTCCTATCGATATAATACCTGGTTCCAAAATCCCTCATGGTAAGATCTATCCTCTCTCTCAAGAGGAACTCCAGTATATAAGAAATTACCTAGACGAAAATTTACGTAAGGGATTTATTTCACACTCCACATCCCCTGCAGCTGCAGGAATGTTTCTAGTAAGAAACAAGGATGGTACCATAAGACCTATTATTGATTATAGGGCATTAAATAACATCACAATAAAAAACAGATACCCTTTACCTTTAATACCTGAACTTTTGGAACGTCTAACTGGTGCCACTATTTACACCAAATTAGATTTAAAGGGAGCTTATAATTTGATTAGAATCAAAGAAGGTCACGAATGGAAAACGGCATTCAGGACCAGATATGGCCTTTTCCAATATAATGTAATGCCTTTCGGTCTGAGTAATGCCCCAGCAACTTTTCAGTTTTTTATAAATGAGATCTTTCGTGACCTGATAGACGTTTGTGTCATAATATACCTTGACGACATCTTAATTTATTCTAGAACACCACAAGAACATGAAAAGCATGTACGCTGGGTATTAACTCGTTTAAAAGAACACAAACTATATGCTAAACTGGAAAAATGTTCCTTTCATGTCACAGAAATAAAATTCTTGGGTTATATCATCAGTCCCAACAAAATACAAATGGATCCGGAGAAGGTATCAGCAATTCTGAATTGGCCTACTCCTACTTCCACAAAATCTGTACAACGATTCATTGGTTTTGCGAATTTTTATAGGAAGTTTATAAAAATTTCTCTTCAATCGTTAAACCATTAACAACACTTACTAGTGAAAAACAAAGATTTAAGTGGACAGAATCCGCTAGTCTTGCCTTTAATAAATTGAAAGAATATTTTACTACAGCACCCATTCTAGCTATGCCAGACTTTGATTTAGAATTTATCCTTGAAGTAGATGCATCCGACTCAGGTATCGGTGCAGTATTATCACAACAAGATAAGAACAAGACTAAGATTCATCCTATTGCTTTCTATTCAAAAATGTTGACTAGCGCTGAGAAAAACTATAGCATAGGAGATAAAGAACTTCTAGCTATAAAACGTGCCCTAGATCACTGGAGACATTTATTAGAAGGTTCCAAACTGCCTTTTAAGATTTATACCGACCATAAAAATCTTGAATTCCTAAAAACAAGTAAGACCTTGTCTGCACGGCAAGCAAGATGGTCGATATTCTTTGATCGTTTTAATTTTCTTCTAACATACAGACCGGGACACTTGAATACCAAAGCCGATGCTCTCTCTAGACTACATGAACAAGACACTCATAATCAAATTAACCAAATCATTCCAAAAGAAAAAATTATAGGTTTACTAACACCTTTAGAAGAGGAGATATTAAAAGAATTAAAACATGAACCACCACATGGTATAGACTGTCAAAAAGATTCCAATACTGGTCTTTTTTATCATAATTCTAAACTATATATCCCCAAACAAATTAGATCTTCTATTCTTAAACAAACCCATGACGGGACACTAGCGGGTCATCCAGGTATTTCTAAAACTATAGACCTAACCAGGAGAAATTATTGGTGGCCACTCATGGATACCTATATTACAAATTACGTAAAACATTGTGATACCTGTGCCAGAAACAAGTTAGCTCACAAAAGACCATCAGGTCTTTTATCTCCTCTGCCTATTCCTGACAAACCCTGGAGTACCATATCAATGGACTTTATTGTCGAGTTACCTGAATCCCACCATTACAATACTATTTTAGTTGTCATTGACCATTTAACAAGACTGGCTCATTACATTCCCCTAAAAGGTCTCCCTACAGCTTTCACAACAGCTCACGTTTTCCTAGACAACATAGTTCGCTTACATGGACTGCCTAAAGTTATTATAACTGATCGTGGTACGCAGTTTACCTCTAATTTTTGGAGATCCTTATGTAAGCTAATCAAGATTGATTCAAGATACTCAACTGCTTTTCACCCTCAGACAAATGGCCTTACAGAACGACTCAACCAAACCCTTGAACAATATCTTCGTTGCTATATATCTCATCTGCAGGATGACTGGTCATCTTATTTACCTTTGGCAGAATTCTGTTACAACAATACTACTTCTTCATCAACTAAACTATCCCCATTCTTCGTTACTTATGGATATCATCCTACTACCATTTCCTTGTCCTCTCAACAAGTGAACGCTCCCTCAGCATTGGATTTCGCAACTACTCTACAAGAAAGACTTAACATCCTGAAAAAACATCTTTCGGAAGCTAAAGATTATCAAAAAAGGTTGTATGATACCCATCACACTGCTAGCCCTGCTTATCAGATTGGAGATTTAGTACTACTCTCGACGAAGAATCTCAAACTTTCAGTTCCTAGCAAAAAGCTAGCAAATCAATACTTGGGTCCTTTTAAGATTTCTAAAATAATCAACCTCAATGCTGTGAGATTAGAGCTTCCCCAGGATTTTAAGATTCACCCCTCTTTTCATGTCTCTTTGCTAAAGCCATATCTTCCTTCACCTCAGTCCCTCTCCTTGACTCGACCACCTCCAATACTCATTGATGATCGAGAGGAGTATGAAGTTGAAGCTGTGTTGGATTCTAGGATCCATAGGCGGAGGTTGGAGTACCTTGTGAAATGGAAAGGTTATGGTTCGGAGGATAACTCTTGGCAACTTCATTCTGATCTTTGCACTCCCCGTATTCTACGAAATTTTCATCGCCGCTATCCTGAGAAACCTAGTTTGGAAACCCCTGGGGTGCTTCCTTGAAGGGGGGGAGATGTGGTATACCTTTAACTCTAACCCCTCCTATTTGGTCTCCACCCTATTTAAGGACTACCTGTAACACTCATTTACTGCCTGATTATTGAAGTCATACCTACTCTGTTGTAGCATTCCTTATTTCAGGTCTCCTATTGCTTGTATCCTGTGCAAAGTAATTTACTATATTTACTTTTGCTTCATCTTGAATCTCTTATGATCTTATCGCTACTTTGTCATTACCGAGTCTGGATCATTCAACGGCCGGATCTACTTTTTTACCGCTACCCGGAAGTAAGCCGCATTCACACACGCTGCCTGTCCCAGACACGGATCTTCCAATGCGGTAACAGAATAACCACGGTCCTCAAGGTGGTAACGTACACGAACAAAGCTAAAGCCTTTAAACTTCATACCTGCTTGTTTTTTGTCACCATTCTGAATTATTGGGCATATCCTATTACCTGCAACATCCAATATAAACAAACATTGTGTGTCTGTGGAATGTCTGAACTTGTAAATATTTTAGGCTGTGTGTGATTGCGTGAAGTAAAAAGGATCAATTTGTTTCTACCATTTCTGATTCTGAGCGTGTCAGTATTTCTTTTTCATCTGTGGCCTCCGTTTACATATATATATATCGAACATAAGATATGTATTATATTAATAAATCCTTATGTTTATTAACACCTAAGTCAGTAGTTAATATATAAATTCATCATATATTAAATGTCTCATATTGTTTAATCAGGCTACATAGAAGTTGTTTTCTGATTACTACAAAAAAGAGCAACAAGCTCTAATTTTAGGGCTAACCTTTATAACAAATGTGCAATTGCTTGTTTACTGAAATACAAAGCTCAGAATACCACAAGTTCTTATATTTCTTAAAAGCATTAAACACATTTGTTTCCAAATCACTGCTCTCTAAATTAGTGTTAGTTAGGGATTCTTTTAGCTCAGCTTCCCATAGTTCATCTGAAAGGGTAAAGGCCATGTTTGGATGGATTCTATGCTCCGCCACAGTCAATACATAAATGGGTTAATATTAAACAATCTTAGTTGTTTACAGTTTCTCTATTCCACTGAATGGAGTATATATAGAATCCTCTTTCTTACTCCTTAATACAAATAAAATTCAAAAATTGTGGAAGAAAAACAAAAAACCAGAACCTATCTTTATACAAAGACACAGGAATTTTTTCTCTGGTAAAATTATGTATATTACTCCATAGAACAAAGACAAATCCGGCGAATTTCTTAGAAACAAAGTGGTACATTTATTCTTTAAAAGAAGAATGGGACAAAATATACTCAAAAAACAGGGGAAAATAAAAATAGGAAAAATATGCCGTTACTCAACAGCAGCCAGTCGGTCTTACGCGTTTCGGCTGGTAGAGAGCCTTATTCATAGACCATACAGACTGTTCCGTTAGCACCCTTAAATGGGCTGGTCCATTAAAAAAATTAAGGGTTTTCAGCTGTTGAGTAAGGGACATTTAATTCAAAGGATAACGGCATAGACATTTATGACAACTGATATACAATCACTTGATATACATAATACACATGTAGTCACTATAGTGGATGACTGTCAGATTGTAAGTACACATAAAGTAACTTTTGTAATGACTATCAAATTGTAAAATTTGTGTCGTGTATAAAAAGGGGGGGATATTTGAAGCCAAAAATTAGTTTCAATAAAATGCCTCATAAACCCTCATATTGCAAAACATATTACATTTACTGAAACCAGCACTGCCAAATATTCTTTGCTTTTGACTTCAATTTTTAGATTTATTTAAGATTTAAGAATAAGGTGCTATTTGGTCAAAGAAATGTATATATATGTAGATATTGTATCATATATGCACGGGGGACATTTATAACTAAGATTAGTTTCAAAGCAATGCCTCATGAGCCCTCACATTTCAAAAATGGCTACTTAGATTAAATCTAACAATATCAAGTGTTCATTGCTTATAATTTTTAATTTTAAATTTATCTTAGATTTAAGAATAAAGTGCTAAATGGTCAAAGAAATGTATGTATGTACACATGCAACAGAGACTTGCTGTCACATATTGTGAACATTTATATATTACAAGTTTGTGTAATATATATTCAGAAAAATATTAAGTGAGGTTGGTTCTAGATTACTTATTTATGTTGCCAATGGTTTATAATATCACCTATTGCATTAAATCCTTTTGGACGTCTTGTTTGCAATTTGAAAATCCAAAAAGCCTCTCTGTGTAATAATTTCTGCATTCTGTCTCCTCCCCTAGGAGTATGTACAATACTTTCTATGACCTGCCATTTGAAACTGCTGACTATTTTGTTATGCTCATGGATGAAATGGTGTACCAGATCTGACACATCTATGTCTTTATCTATGTTGTTGAGATGCTCCCTAATGCGTGAGCGTGCTTCACGTGAGGAGCACCCCACGTATTGCTTGTTGCACAATGTGCATTCAACAAGATAAATAACATATTTAGTGCGACAATTCGTGCAGCTTGTTGAAAGAAATACTCTCTGGGTAGTCTTAGACTGGAATCTGTCCGTTACAGTTGCATGACTACATGCTATGCAATTTTGAAAATGACACTTAAAGTGTCCTTTAATGAGCAGCCAACTGCTACCTGTTGTAATCGGTTTTCTTAATGAGCTTGGAGCCACAATATTACCTATTGTGCGTCCCTTCCTGGATATGCAGTTAACTCCTTCTTTGGCCACATCCTGTAAACTATCTTCTCCTGCTAATACTGGTAAATGCTTGTTACTAATGTGACATATTTCTCCAAACTGAGAACTATAATTAGTGATAAACTTAGTTTTATTGCTGTCAAATTTGGCTTGAGGGTTTCCCTGTACATTTTGTAACATTTGTGACCGATCCAGTCTACTAACCTCTAAGTATGCTCTGTTAATTACTTTTGTAGAGTAGCCTCTGTCATGAAGTTGTCGTTTTAACACTTCCGATTCCTTAATAAAATTAGATTCTAAGGAACAATTCCTTTTCAATCTAATAAATTGGCCTTTTGCCACCCCAAAGCCTGTATGCCTGGGGTGGCAAGACTTAGCATGAAGAATTGTATTAGAGGCTATTGGCTTTCTATAGAGTGTAGTACTAACACTATGACTAGCAGCATCTCCTATTAAATAGACATCGAGGTAAGGAATAACTTCCTTTTCAAAACTGAATGTAAAATGTAAATTGATACTGTTATCATTGAGATACGCAACAAAGTTTTCCATTTCCTGTTTATTACCTAGCCACACGAACAAGAGATCGTCTATATATCGTTTATACGATCTTATTAGGTGTCTATATGGATTTATTTCTCCAAAGACGTGGGACCTTTCCCACCAGCCCATGAAGATGTTCGCATAGGCTGGGGCAAATTATGTATATGTATATCGAATGACTCAGGGTCAGCTGAAATCAGACGTGGTGCAGACCCCTCAAAATTTTATTTAATCCAGTACTTTATAGATAAGAGAAAAAGGTAGAGCTATATGAGATAAAATAACTAAAGTAGGGGATTTCAGCACTCAATTTATTACCCATTTAATCTAATTTCTTAGAAATGTAAGACTGCAGAGCAGCACAAAATCCAAAAAATGAACTACACCTGCACAGACTTAACCACATGCAAACAGTTTATTGCAAAAAATTACTAAACCCTAACTGAAGAAGCAAGCTTGGATCTTGCGGTAATCAAGTGGTTCCTATAAACCGCTTGGATACGGTTTATGCACAGAGGCAAAGAATTCACCTGCAAGTTTGTGTCCCCAGTGAGCAGGGAGACGCGGTTGTGAGAGGTGAGATAAGGATGTCGGAGGCTCATGTCCCGGTCCGTTTGCTAATAGCCCTGTGACTTTGTTTTCTCGGATGTTGCTGCGATACTCATACACAGGTCTGTTTCATTATATCTGTTTTTCACCACTGAGAGATGATTTATCTGCTATCAAGCTGTACAAGTTTCAAGTTTTAGTTAACAATAGAGGACGCTTTTACCTCGGTTAACATAAATCATTGAACATATGTTTGCAAAATGGTTCATCCAGTTGGATTACAAAGTTGATACAAATTGCTACTAACTGAAACATCTGATTTCCTCTATCAAGGACTTATATGGTCTGTAAAAAGGACTTTGTTCTTTATTCATCATAGAGGAACTTTTATGAATGTTTACTCAAGTACAATTGTCAGTTAGGAATTTATAAATTTTATAAATTGCATGTTTCCAACCTTTGCTTGCTGCATATGTTTTCATATATCTTTGATGACTTACCAATATGTTTGATATGCTTTATTTACAATCCACTGCAGTGGTGTATTCTAGAGATAATAAGTAATTTCTAGCTGCTTTTGTTAGTAATTTTTTGCAATAAACTGTTTGCATGTGGTTAAGTCTGTGCATGTGCAGTTCATTTTTTGGATTTTGTGCTGCTCTGCAGTCTTACATTTCTAAGAAATTAGATTAAATGGGTAATAAATTGAGTGCTGAAATCCCCTACTTTAGTTATTTTATCTCATATAGCTCTACCTTTTTCTCTTATCTATAAAGTACTGGATTAAATAAATTTTTGAGGGGTCTGCACCAAGTCTGATTTCAGCTGACCCTGAGTCATTCGATATACATATACATAATTTTACCAGAGAAAAAATTCCTGTGTCTTTGTATAAAGATAGGTTCTGGTTTTTTGTTTTTCTTCCACAATTTTTGAATATTTATTTGTATTAAGGAGTAAGAAAGAGGATTCTATATATACTCCATTCAGTGGAATAGAGAAACTGTAAACAACTAAGATTGTTTAATATTAACCCATTTATGTATTGACTGTGGCGGAGCATAGAATCCATCCAAACATGGCCTTTACCCTTTCAGATGAACTATGGGAAGCTGAGCTAAAAGAATCCCTAACTAACACTAATTTAGAGAGCAGTGATTTGGAAACAAATGTGTTTAATGCTTTTAAGAAATATAAGAACTGTATTGCAAAACAAGTAAAAGTTAGGGCTGAAAATTCTAGCTTAGCTAACTATGTTGAAAAAAAGATTGTGCCTAGAGGTCTACGATTATTCTTAGACCCAGGCTTCAATGCAAGAGAGGAAGAAGGTGGCTTGGAGTTCCTGGATGAATGGAATGAGAAATTATCAACATGTGCCCTAAGTATGATTGAAATGCTTATAAAAAGGAATGATAAGAGACTAGAAAAACTGAAAGATGATGTTGAGAAAGCTTTGGAGGTGGTAAATAAATTTGATGGTGACCCTAATTTTGGCAAACTGAATGAGGAAATGAAAACTCATATTTCAAAGTTGCAAGCAGATATTAAGTTGAGGAAATGTAGAAAATTACACAGAGATCAAGAAGACTATGTGAACAAAAAGGTTTATGTCTACAAGTTTGATAGAGGATCATATGACTCGGGCACTGATATGTCTGATATTGAAACTGATCTAGAAAGGGCGTCAAAAAACGATGGAACACCTGGGTCTCAGGGTTTGGAACAAAGAGGAGGAGAAGGAGGAGGGGTGGGAGGAAGAGGTGGAGAGAACAGAAATTTGAATCTAGTAGAACGGAGGTATCCCCAACGAAATCAGAGAGGGAGAGGAGAGAATTTGAGACAAGGGTACAGGAGCAGAGGGAGACCACGCAGAAGACCCTATCAGGGTTATTAGTTCCAAACACAGTTACAGATGAATTGCAGATAATTAATCTTTCTTCGTTTAGGCTAAATTGGACTCATATTGAAGTGTTAAAGAAAGGCTTATCCTTTTGTCCCACAAACAAATTAAATAAGTTTGATCTAATTAAGGACCTTCACCTTTTTGCCAGAAAAATAGTTTTACATTACACTATGTCCCAGCATTCTGAGCAACAAAAGGGTGAGGAAACTTTAAAGATATTAACATCATTCTTGTCAGAAAATGAAGAGAGTGAGGCCAATATTGGATCTAACCCTACTTTTAGAACCAATTTTAAATTGAAATCTACTTTCATGCCCTCTATAGCGCAAGTTCCAGCAGTGTCACTGTTTGTAAAAGCTGTAGAAAAACAAATCCATAAATTGCCAGATGATTGGATATGGGCAGATAATCTAACAGCAAAACAAAGACAAGCTTTAAAGGAGCTGGATTCTGCAAAAGGGGTTATTTTTAAGCCAGCCGATAAGGGCGGAAATCTGGTTCTATTAGATGAGTCTTTTTACCTAAACGAAGTTAAAAGACAGTTATCAGATAAATTGCAATATGAGAAACTCCCTAGAAATCCTATTAATCAAATGAAGTCAAAATTAAGTAGAATCTTACAAGAGGCCAAGATGGAAGGTCTAATCTCTCCAGATGAGTTCAAATTTATGAATCCAGTGTGTCCGGTTATGCCAACATTTTATATTATCCCTAAAATTCACAAAAGCAAGACACATCCCCCAGGGCAACCCATTGTGTCTGGGATTGGCGGCATCAGCGAACAGATTGGACAATATGTTGACTTCTTTTTAAGACCCTACCTCCTATCTCTCCCCTCTTATGTAAAAGACACTCCAGACCATTTGAGGAAATTAGACGACCTAACTGTTTCCACAAACACTATCCTAGTCTCTTTAGATGTAGAAAGTCTTTATTCATCTATACCACATGAGAAAGGAATTAGTGCTTGTAAACTTTTTTTAGAAAGTAGGGGATCAAGCAGTGACATGCATACGGCCTTTGTCATAAAACTCCTACATTTCATTCTTGAGAATAATGTTTTTCAGTTTGATAACTCAGTATATAGGCAGGTCAGGGGGACAGCTATGGGTGCAGTATGTGCGCCAACTTATGCGTGTCTCCATTTGGGAGCATGGGAGTTGGATGTCTTTAATCAACATAGTAAGACTTTTGACTTCCATGTGTCTCTATGGATTAGGTTTGTGGATGACATTTTTATTCTATGGGATGGCCCCCTGACCTGCCTACATGACTTCATTTCTGAGTTAAATAAGAATGATCGTAACATTTTTCTTACCTATTCCTATAGTAATAAGGAATTACCCTTTTTAGACATCTGTATCAAAAAGGAAGGTAGCCGTATTTCAACTGAAAATTTTCGTAAAGATACGGCAACCAATAATTTGTTGGAAGCCTCGAGTGGGCATCCAGAGCCCTTGAAAAAAGGCATTCCATATGGTCAACTGTTGAGATTAAAAAGAAACTGTTCTTCAAATACTAAATTCAACTACCATGCTGAGAAAATGTGTAAACGCTTCATTGAAAGAGGTTATTCTCATAACCTGGTTAAAAAAACTCTAAACAAAGTAAGTAAGCTAAACCGTCAAGACCTCCTATATACTCAAAAAGAAACAAAATCTGAGAACAATATCAGATTTATTACTACATTTAATTGCCAATGGCAAAGTGTTAGAAATATCCTATCTCAAAATTGGCATTTATTAACCCTAGATGACAAAATTGCAGATAAAGTAGGAAATAGACCACTATTGACCGCAAAAAAATCTCCTAATCTTAAAGATAAGTTAGTTAGAAGCAGATTTGTTCGGTCTGAACCAGTTACAAACTGGTTAACTAAACAACAAGTGAAAGGAAGCTTTCCTTGTGGACATTGTGTCTATTGTCCCTATTTGCTTAAAAGCAAAACATTTTCAGCCAATACAGGTAAAAATTATACTATTAGATGCTTTTCAAATTGTAACTCAGTGGGAGTTGTTTATCTTCTGGGGTGCTCCTGTCCCCTGTTCTATGTTGGTAAAACAAAACGTTTATTCAAGGACAGGGTACAGGAGCACAGAGATGACATCCTCTACGGGAGGGATACAAGTGTAGCTCGACATTTTAAGGAGGCTCATAATAGTAGTACTGTTTCTTTAAAATTTGTAGGGATTGATAGAGGAATAACAAATGGAAGAGGTGGAGATGAGGATAATTGTTTATTAAAAAAGGAAGCAAGATGGACCTTTATGTTAAATACGGTGTCACCTTTTGGTTTAAACGAAAGGATTGAATATGCATCTTTTTTAAAATAAAATTAAAGGTTCACAGAATGACTTACAAACCTGGAGATTCAGATCTCCATTTCTTTTTGTAAATAGATAAAACATAAATGAGTGTGTCCTCTTCAGAAGCTGCAACACTATTAGTTATTTTTAGAAAAATCTTATTAATTTTAATTTCTATTTTCTCTTTAGTTTGTTTCAAAGCTATGGGTCTTTATGTCAAAGTTTACCTCCACAGTAACCTTTGTAACTATTCTAAAAGTTTTAAGACTATTCCAGATTTATAGAATTCAAGTAAATTTGGGATTTATGTAAAGTCTATTTGTCTAGGTATAGATAACCAGTGAAATAAAGTTTGGTTGAGCTGCAACGTGCATTAGATTTTTTCGCATGCAATCAAAGTTTCTTGTAAGTAAGTTGCTAACCAAAATGTTTCTTCACAATATTGTAGGCCAAATTGTATCAATTTATGTATTGGTAACCATTGTATTAATCTTTGAGATAGACTGGATTGTTCGGTCTAAGATTTTAAAGGGATGTGTATAAATAGCTATTTGATTGGCTAGGATAACACCTTCCATTTCAATGGTGTTGCAATAAAAGCCGAAAATTGGAGGAGATTGACAGTCCTGACAAGGCCCCTGTTTCGCTCAGCATTATGGGGCGAAACGCGTGTCGACCTTTCTAAAAAGCAGCTATCATTGCACCTGTGAAACAAGCAGTTGGCCTGAGCCTGCCCGGGAAATTCAAACCCTAACTGAAGAAGCAAGCTTGGATCTTGCGGTAATCAAGTGGTTCCTATAAACCGCTTGGATACTGTTTATGCACAGAGGCAAAGAATTCACCTGCAAGTTTGTGTCCCCAGTGAGCAGGGAGACGCGGTTGTGAGAGGTGAGATAAGGATGTTGGAGGCTCATGTCCCGGTCCGTTTGCTAATAGCCCTGTGACTTTGTTTTCTCGGATGTTGCTGCGATACTTATACACAGGTCTGTTTCATTATATCTGTTTTTCACCACTGAGAGATGATTTATCTGCTATCAAGCTGTACAAGTTTCAAGTTTTAGTTAACAATAGAGGACGCTTTTACCTCGGTTAACATAATCATTGAACATATGTTTGCAAAATGGTTCATCCAGTTGGATTACAAAGTTGATACAAATTGCTACTAACTGAAACATCTGATTTCCTCTATCAAGGACTTATATGGTCTGTAAAAAGGACTTTGTTCTTTATTCATCATAGAGGAACTTTTATGAATGTTTACTCAAGTACAATTGTCAGTTAGGAATTTATAAATTTTATAAATTGCATGTTTCCAACCTTTGCTTGCTGCATATGTTTTCATATATCTGTGATGACTTACCAATATGTTTGATATGCTTTATTTATAATCCACTGCAGTGGTGTATTCTAGAGATAATAAGTAATTTCTAGCTGCTTTTGTTAGTAATTTTTTGCAATAAACTGTTTGCATGTGGTTAAGTCTGTGCATGTGCAGTTCATTTTTTGGATTTTGTGCTGCTCTGCAGTCTTACATTTCTAAGAAATTAGATTAAATGGGTAATAAATTGAGTGCTGAAATCCCCTACTTTAGTTATGGTATCTCATATAGCTCTACCTTTTTCTCTTATCTATAAAGTACTGGATTAAATAAAATTTTGAGGGGTCTGCACCACGTCTGATTTCAGCTGACCCTGAGTCATTCGATATACATATACATAATTTTACCAGAGAAAAAATTCCTGTGTCTTTGTATAAAGATAGGTTCTGGTTTTTTGTTTTTCTTCCACAATTTTTGAATATATATATATATATATATATATATATATATATATATATTATATATATACACATATAATATAAACACATCACATCACTTGAAAAAAGAAAAGTAAAAAATCTCTCAAACATCCTATTAAAAAAATTAATATAACAGATGTGTAATAAAAAATTACATAAACAATGTTTAATGCAAAACACAAAGCTCCTAAAATATAAATACATACTATATAAGATATGTAGAATATGTGCATGCATATTGTCAGTATATAGCAGGGTTACAATACAATTCATTTAATACTTATTCTTTAAAATAAACCCCCAATTAAAATGTATATACTAAACAATTAAAATTAAAGGGACACTGTACCCAAAATTTTTATTTTGTGATTCAGATTGAGCATGAAATTTTAAGCAAATTTCGAATTTACTCCTATTATCAAATTTTCTTCATTCTCTTGGTATCTTTATTTGACATGCAAGAATGTAAGTTTAGATGCCGGACCATTTTTGGTAAACAACCTGGATTGTCCTTGCTGATTGGTGGATAAATTCATCCACCAATAAAAAAGTGCTGTCCAGAGTCCTGAAACCAAAAAAAAGCTTATATGCCTTCTTTTTCAAATAATGATAGCAAGAGAACCAAGAAAAATTGATAATAGGAGTAAATTAGAAAGTTGCTTAAAATTGCATGCTCTTTCTGAATTACAAAAGAGAAAATTTGGGTTCAGTGTCCCTTTAATATAAATTCCTAAATTCTTTATATTAGTTAAAGTTATAAACACATTGAATTATATTTATAGAAACCAGATTATGAATCAGATGATACACACTTATGCTGTTATAATATCCTTACAAAGATCATAAAATATGTATCTTTACAATATACCTTATTCACAATGAGTTGCATTAAAATACCACAATGAAATACCAGAGTATGGATCGCTAACTTTCACAGTGCCTAGTTAAACAATATAACAAGATACTTTAACAGCCCATTTTCTATGCCAAGTTATCTGAGCTGAAATAAATCTTATTTTAGCTACAATTAAGGCAAGTTCTAAAATATATAGTTGAAAAATATAAAATACTTAGCACTAAGTATGACTAATTAAACTACACAGGACTATGAACATGAGCTTAAAATACAAATGGTGCACTTTTAATATTACTAACTGCAATCTAGTTATAGTTACTAAATACCTTTGATTAAAATATTATATATTTATCAATCGTGTATACTTTACCCAGATAACCAATTCAGTGTCTCAGCTTTCTCCAATAAGTCCAATTTCACCTCATAAATTAAGAGAGGTATTTTTGCAAGATTGATAAAAGTTAGGCCCAGATTTGCTTTATAGAGACTGGATTGATTCCAAGGCAACAGTTTGTCAGTCAAGATTCAGCAGCAGAGATTTTCTTTTCTCTTGCATGGGGTTATATCACCTGATATATCCCACCCTTTTTATTCTAATCATTGGTGAAATTTGGATAATAGGCCCTTCGATGCTTGTCCCTGATCCGCTCTTAATGGAGCTGAGCATTGATTGTTTATTTGGATTTTCATATGTTTTAAACATTCAATTCATTTGGCTGTCAAACCAGTTTTAATCCCCTAGGGGGCAGCAAACAACCAGAAATGCAGTCTCATTATCAATATTGCTAACAGTTTAATTATATAACCTTTTTAAATGTTTATCAAATACTTTAATTTCCAGTATCAATCACTTACAATTTTAATATAGATGGGACCATAGAGTGCAATTTTTCTGATTATTTTAATATGAAACATGAGTATTTTATTTATCATATTTTATAAGCTGCCTTAAGTTGCATTTTTTTGAGGGACTAGTAGTATCAATCAATGAAATATATACGTCTATTCTAACTTATTCTGTATATCAGCTCATTTTATATACTGGCACATATTTAATTTCCTAGTCGCATCTTATATCATAGATATGCATGAGTATTATAGTTATTAATTAATACATGTCTCAACCGTTTTTTAAAAATGGGCCCAATATCTATTATGCATCTATATGCCAACTTATAGCATCATATTTAGAAATCTCATCTTCACATCAGTTCTTCCTTGTAATTTTCACTAGATTTCTGGAAAACAAGGAAAATGTATTTATTTTGAAATAACTTAAGCATTTATATATACTAATGTAGTTATTAATTTAATTTATTACAAATCTGAAATGCATTTCTCAGATCCATGGAATTATACATTTTTGTACAGTATTGAAAACTATACAAGTTGTACTTTAAAATGAATTTAACAGCTACAATGCAACATGTGTTTCTGCTTGGCTCAGTACAGATGTGTATCTAACACAGCAGGGGTAAGCAACTCTTGTTATTTTCCATTTGAGACGTATGTCTGAGTTTCATGTATTCAAAAACAGCAGGGGTAATTAACTTTTGCATATATTTAAGCCTCAAAGGAAATCCAGTGAGCCATTGTGTTAAATTATCACGTGTCTGTTAGTGAAGTTTGGCATATGCTTCTCACAGATCAGGATGTATACTGAGAATCTTCAAGGGGCTTCTAAGCATATTTTCCACCAAAACACAGAATATTTGGCTCCATCACCCCAGGGGTTTGTGCTGAACTAATGAGACCAATTCTCTCTTTTGAATCCTTTAGATGTATAAGGTAGAGATGGGGGAGTCTGCTGTAGTTACAGCCTCACAAATAAATGGATCATTTGGTGTAGACATATATATATATATATATATATATATATATATATATATATATATATATATATATATATATTATATATATATATATATATATATTATATTATTTAATAACACTCACAGATATCCTGACATAAATCCCCCTTCCAATTTCAAATAGATGTAGGACACATGTATTTGATTTGGCTTAGAGTCAGTAGTACTTGGTGAGTGTATTAAGAGTCCGTTATTTTTGAGCCGTTATGCTCATTAGCTTGGCATCTTTAAACTACAATATTTCTTTAGTGCATCTGGGGATATGACACTTCATTCTCCCTCTGTGACTTGTAGTTGGGATCTAGGATGGCACGCTTTGCAACTGATTTAATATGGACCCATTAATTCATAAAGTATCATTTTTAGGTATCCTATTTTTATAGGCGACTGGAGATATTTTGTCGGGTAACGAAAAAAGGACCCTTCCATGATGGAAGAAAATTTCTTCTCCTTAAACTGATCTCTTCCAAAGTTTTTATAAAGACAAACTTTATAATTTATTTCATATTCCTTTTTGGATGTTTTGAGATAATAATAGGTCTTAGTGGCAGTTGCAGCCTTTTCTATGTTCCTTTGAGCAAATGCAAAGGAATATTGCAGGTGCTTCCTTAGGTTCTCCACATATTGATGCGTATTGGCAGCATGTATCAAGTTCTGGTCTGATGTACGGTACAGTAAATGCTGAGGTAGAACCAATCTTCTACCAGTCATCAACTCAAAAGGTGACATCTTAGTAGCACTACTTGGAGTTGCTCTTAATGCCATCAGGAATAGAGGTAATTTTACATCCCAGTCTTTACCCATTTCGCTCACAAACTTTTTGAGGATTTTCACAATGGACTGGTTGTAATGCTCTATGCCACCACTTAAGGCAGCTCTATATGCAATATGGAGCTTTCTTTTGACACCTAGTATTTTTCACATTTTGGTCATCACTTTGCTAGTGAAGTGGGTTCCCCGATCGGATTTGATTCTCTGGGGTAAACCAAATCTGGAAAACACATGGTTGATGAGCAATGCTGCGCATGTTTCAGCACTATTGTTAGGTGCACTGATGCACTCTACACATTTAGTGAATAGGCATGTTACTGTCAACATGTATTTGTTACCTCTTGATAACCTAGTCACTGGACCAATAAAATCAATTTGTATATCTGACCATGGCATTACCATCCCCCTTTTCTGCAATGGTGCTCTATGTGTAGCACAGTGGGTTGGAACTGTGGAGAGATTAAACAACCTTGACAGTAAGTTTGAACATCTTTCAACATGTTTGGCCATAAGGCGTAATCACGCAATATTTCATACGTGAGTTTGGCACCACGATGGCCAGATGTGGGAGCATCATGGGCATGTTGAAGCATGAGACCTCTGAACTTTGTAGGTACCACCCATTCCTGGATGCCAGTTTTGGAGGTTCTAATTAACAAACCATCCTATAACTTGAATTGTGACCTGGATTTCATTAAGATTCTAAGTTCTTCCTTGCCAATACACTCATCTTTTGAGATGGGGTTGCTTTCAGGATCTTCTATGTGTTTATATAAGATACCTATAATGGGGTCTTCTTTTTGACTGGTGATCAGGTCCTTACTAGGAGAATCCTGACTCCTATTTAGCCTGGTTTCTGGTAATGGCTTCTACCTGAATTGTACCCATTAAGTGGTCGATATTGAGGAGTTCTCCAGTTATGGCTCCTTGTTTGGCTAATGAATCCGCAAGATCATTATCTTCCTTATAAGGACCTAGAACCCTGGAATGACCCTTGGTCTTTTTCCAGTGTATGGTTAACCCATTGGAAACCACTAGATTATCAATCTCGCAAAACAACTTCCAATGTTTGACTGGTTTGTTGTTAGTTTTCTGCATGCCATTTCTTTTCCAAGTTGGCAGGTATTCAACAAAAATGTCACGCACATAATTTGAGTCCAGTAATTGATCACAACATCATGAATACCTTGTTCAATAGCCATTCAATGGTTTTTAGAGCAGCAGTTAGTCCTGCTACTTGATTGGATCTTGGTTCATTGTTGAAACCTACAGAAATGTTTGAAAATCCATTTGCCCAAGTTATATCAATGCCAGCGACTAATCTGCACTCATTTTCAATAGTGGCATGGTAAGAACAACCATTAACATATACCCAAGGTAATGTTTGACACTGGTCCTCATTGTATATTTTATATGGGGAAAGCAATTGTTCCTCCAGGAAGTCATCTTCTAATTACGATTCCTCATGATCCTTAGCAGTACAGTCGTGGAGCTCAGCAAGTGTCAGGGTTTTTCCCTGTTTTGTTTGCCATGTGCTGCTGGCAGCCATTTTACTCACCTCCTTCCTGACTATGGTGCATTGTGGGGGATGCTCGCTCATTTCCTGCACTTCCTTTTATGGCCAGACCTGGTGTGCATCATTTTGTGTGAGACAGGATGCAGTCCTCAGAACTGTGATGTCATCACTTATTATTTAAAGGGCCTCTGTTCAGTATGCTTGCCTTTGCGTTGTCTCAGACCTGTTTGTGAGAGTTCCTGTCTTATTACCTGGCTGCCTGACGTTCCTTCCTGGTTCCTGATCCCTGGCTTGTTCCTGACTCTGCTTGTTTTCCTTGTTGCTTATTCCGGCTCATGCTGACTATTCGCTTTGGCTCCTGACTCGAGCTCGTCTGACTACCAGCTCTGGTTTTGACTCTGGCTTGTTATTTGACTTGTGGACTTTTTATTATTTTTTGCTATTAATAAAGGTGTGATTATTTTTGCACTTCTCGTCTCAGTCTGATTCCTGGCACCCTGACATTACGCAAAGGCCATGAATCCTGATGGTGCTAATAATCCACCTTTACCCTGCCATCATTCCAGGATGGATGTACAGGATCAGCGCTTGGATCAATTTTCACTGTCCCTGCTGACTCGCACTGCACATTTGGACCAAAGTGTCTCACAAGTTATAGCTGCTCCTGTTTCCGCTGCTGCACCTATGCCTACCAGGAGCATGTCCGGTTCTGCACCTCTACCTCAGCGATATGGAGGCGATCCTATTCAGTGCAGAGGGTTTTTGACCCAGGTGGGCATTTACTTTGAGATGTTACCTCAGGCGTTTCCCTCTGACAGAGCTAAGGTGGGATTTCTCATCTCATTACTCTCTGACACAGCTCTTGTCTGGGCTAATCCCTTGTGGGAGACAAATAAACCTGTGATTTCAAATTACCCTGAATTTGTGGCCTCCTTTCGAATGATATTTGATGTTCCAGCTCACTCCTCTGCTGCTAAACGACTCATGTCCATTCAGCAAGGTACAAGATCTGTTGCTCAGTATGCTATTGAGTTCCGTATGCTTACCACAGAGGTAGGTTGGAACAATAAAGCCCTTGTTGCTGCCTTCTTTCATGGGCTCTCTGATGCGATTAAAGATGAAGTTGCTGCCAGAGATTTACCAGAGGATCTTGAGGCATTGGTGTCTTTTTATTTTTTTTTAATTGACATCAGACTCAGAGAAAGGCCCTCTTTCAAGGAGCGCTTGTAGAAAGCCTCCTGTTCCATTGTCTCCTAAATGTTTGTTCCCACCCATGCCTCCCTTTCCTCCCATGCCTCCTGGTCCCGAGTCACCAGGTACTGCTCAGCCAATGCAGTTGGGATTCACGTGTCTCTCTGTGGCGAAGAGGGCCTTTAGGAGGAGGGAGGGGCTCTGCATCTATTGTGGGTTACAGGGCCACCTTTTGAAGTCTTGTCCTACACGGCTGGGAAATTCTCACACCTAAGGTCCTGTCGGGGGCAGACCTTGGGTGGTTTATCCTCATCCCTGGAACTGCTTAAGGAGAAACCTTTGGTCACGGTTGTTCTTTCCTGGGTGGACTCCTCCATAGTCACTCAGTCTCTTGTTGACTCCGGTGCTGTGGGCTATTTCAATGACAGTGCTTTTGTATCAAAGCACTCCATTCCTGTTTTGCCTCGGTCCGTTCCGCTTGCTATTGAGGCCATTGATGGCAGGCCCCTTCAGCCACACTCGTTACTCACGAAACTGCTCCATTGTCCATGGCTGTTGGGGCTCTCCATTTTGAAACCCTCCAGTTCCAGGTGATAAACTCTCCACATTTTCCGGTTGTTCTCGGTTATCCCTGGCTCCAAAAGCACAATCCAAAAGCACAGGTCCGAAATTTTGTCATGGTCTCCGCAATGTATTTCCACTTGTCTTCAGAAACCAGTTAAAGTCTTGTGCACTTCTTCGGTATCTCAATTACCAGAGGAGTACCAAGAGTTCCTAGATGTTTTTGACAAGGTGTGTGCCGGTACGTTGCTTCCTCACCGGTCTTACGATTGTGCCATAGACCTGCAACCCGAGCCATTCTCCTCGGGGCCGGGTGTACCCTCCTGTCTGTTGCAGAGAATTGTTGCTATGGAGGAGTATGTTGCAGATGCTCTGTCGCGGGGGATCAACCGCAAATCCTGCTCTCCTGCAGGGGCTGGCTTCTTCTTTGTGAAGAAAAAGAGTGGCGAGTTAAGACCATGCATCGATTATAGGGGTCTTAATCGTCTTACCATTAAGACTGCTTACCCTATTCTGCTCATTACGGAACTCTTTGATCGCCTCAAGGGAGCTACGGTCTTAACTAAACTTGATTTGAGAGGAGTGTACAATCTCATTAGGATTAAGGAGGGCCACGAATGGAAAACAGCATTTAACACCAGGAGTGGGCATTATGAGTATCTTGTAATGCCCTTTGGCCTATATAATGCTCCTGCTGTTTTCCAGGAATTTATTAATGATGTCCTACGAGATATGTTGCAACAGTGTGTTGTGGTGTACTTAGACGACATCCCTCATACACTCACCCACTCTTGAGGTTCATTGTTCTGATGTTACACGGGTTCTTCAGAGACTACGTGAGAACGTCCTGTTTTGTAAACTCGAGAAATGTGAGTTCCAGCAGACTCAAGTAACCTTCCTAGGTTATGTTATCTCCGTTGCAGGGTTCTGCATGGATCCTGACAAGTTTTCTGCAGCTCTGCAGTTGGTCTTTGGTCTATTCAACGTTTTTTGGGGTTCACCAATTACTATAGAAAGTTTATTAAAAACTTTTCTTCCTTGGTCAAACCTATAACAGACATGACCCGTAAAGAGAATGATCCACTCCATTGGTCACCTACTGCCATTAAGGCCTGTGATAGTCTTAAGACTGCCTTTGCTGCCACTCCAGTTCTGGCTCATCCTAACCCTGTCCTGCCTTTCGTTCTTGATGTCGATGCGTCTGAGACTGGAGTAGGTGCCCTCTTGTCTCAACGTCCTACGCCTGATGGTTCCTTGCATCAGTGTGGTTTCTTCTATAAGAAATTGTCTCCAGCGGAGTGAAATTATGAAATTGGCGACAGGGAATTACTGGCCATAATTTTGGCACTCAAGGAATGGAGGCATCTTCTCGAGGGTACTAGCGTGCCAGTGCTCATTCTTACTGACCACAAGATTTTAACTTAACTATCTGAAGCAAAACGTTTGTCGCCCCGACAGGCCAGATGGGCACTATTTTTGTCTTGGTTTAATTATGTGGTCTCCTACCTGCCTGGTAGTAAGAATGTTAGGGCTGATGCCCTCTTTTGACAATTTTCGCCTCTGTCCAAGGAGGAGTCTGTACCTACTCCTGTTATACCTCCTGACCATATTTTGGCTACCATACGTACTAATTTGACTTCTCCTTGGGGGAGGAGATCCTGGCTGCACAAACAATGCACCTCCTGAGAAACCCTAGTGGTAAGTGCTTTGTTCCTGTGAATCTTCAACTAAACTTTTGCACACTTACCACTATCCTAAAGCCGCAGGTCACCAGACAACAACCAAATGATTTGGTCTGTCACTCGACAATTCTGGTGGCCAGTTCTTTGTTCTGATGTTGCTGCATATGTTGGATCCTGCTCAGTTTGTGCACAGAATAAGACTCCGTCTTCCTGTGGGTCTTCTTCAACCTATTGCTAATGGTGAGCATCCTTGGACACATCTTTCCATGGACTTTATTGTCGAGCTCCCTGTTTCGAATGGCCAATACTGTTATCCTTATGGTGGTTGACCGTTTTCTAAAATGTCACATTGCATTCCCTTGATGAAGCTGCCTACCGCTCAGGAGCTTGCTTCGATTTTTGCCCGGGAGGTCTTCTGTTTACATGGATTACCCAAGGAGATAGTGTCGGACCGGGGTAGCCAGTTTGTCTCCAGATTTTGGCGTTCCTTTTGTGCTCAAATGAGGATCCAGCTTTCCTTCTCCTCGGCATATCACCCTCAATCCAATGGGGCTGCGGAATGGTCTAATCAAGCTCTGGAACAGTTCCTCCATTGCTATGTCTCAGATCACCACAATAATTGGTCTGAACTGTTACTTTGGGCAGAGTTTACTCGTAATAGTGCTATTAATGCTTCCTCCAAGTTATCCCCGTTCATGGCGAATTATGGGTTTCAACCATCCTTGTTGCCTGATTCATTCATGTCTCAGGGCATCTCCGGCAACTCAGTTCCACGTGGGTGCAGATTCAGGATTGCCTTCATCGTTCTATGCAGCGCCAAAAGTTCCAGGCTGATCATAGGCGTCTGCCTGTGCCTTCCTACCAGGTTGGTGAGAGAGTTTGGCTGTCCTCCCACAACTTGAACCTTTGTGTGCCTTCCAATAAATTGGCTCCCCGTTATGTTGGTCCTTTTTGAATACTCCGACGGATTAATCCTGTGGCTTACGCTCTTGACCTTCCTTCTGCTATGCGCATCTCCAATGTTTTTCATGTCTCCCTCTTGAAACCATTGGTTTGTAATCGGTTTACCACTGTGTGGCCTCGTCCCCGTCCTATCTTTGACAACCATGAGGAGTATGAGGTCAGCAGCATTATTGACTCTCATATGTCCAGGGGCTGTGTACAGTATTTGGTTCACTGGAGGGGCTATGGTCCAGAGGAGCATTCTTGTGTTCCCTCCTGATATTCATGCTCCCGCCCTCCTCCGTGCCTTCCATGCCCGTTTGCCCAATAAGCCTTTTGTCCTCCCGCGGGGGAGGGGTCGTTGAGGGGAGGGTACTGTCAGGGTTTTTCCTTGTTTTTTTTGCCATGTGCTGCTTGCAGCCATTTTACTCACCTCTCTTCCTGACTATGGTGCATTGTGGGGGATGCTGCTCATTTCCTGCACTTCCTTTTATGGCCAGACTGGTGTGCATCATTCGTGTGAGACAGGATGCAGTCTCAGAATTGTGATGTCATCAGTTATTATTTAAAGGGCCTCTGTTCAGTATGCTTTGCCTTTGCGTTGTCGCAGACCTGTTTGCGAGAGTTCCTGTGTATTACCTGGCCAGGGATAGGCACGAGCCAAGGCTGTGGCGGACATTTTCTAAAGTAAAGACCTTTAGTGAAGGACACCAAGGTACATTTACAATTAAAACTATTATTTTATAGTGCTGAATTTTATTATACTGATGCAGATACCACTGATCCTATAACCAGCCCTTGTCTGACTATACACATGTGCCAGTGTCTGTGTTATTATACAGATGCAGAAGATACACATCCAGTATTTCACTCAGGCTTTATTTATTACATAACTTATCACCCAATATTGCTAGCAGTCTCTTGACAAGCCACTAAATTTTATTCACACTAAATATTTTACCTTTCCTATTTAATCAGAAAGAAAAGATATACTAAGGTTATGAATCACAACCTTACTATATCTTTTCTTTCTATTTAAATACTACTTATAATAAACCTCAGGTGCTGGTTAAAGTGCTTTACCTTTGCATATAAAGCTCCAGGGACACAGTGGCAGCTTGCTTCTTGAATCTTCCCTCTCTCTCTGTCTCACTCAGAGTCATTTTCTGGTACTAAGCGGCATCACGTGGGAGTGGCCACAACCCTGTGAAACGTGCCGCCACGTGTGTTAAGGAGGAATCAGGACCAGTATTCATCTGTCTTACTCCTCCCTCCTCAGAGCAAAATGGGCGGCGGACACTGCAAGGGCCAGTCATGGACACCAGTGTCCATCTACGGACACCTTGCCTATCCCTGTACCTGGCTGCCTGACGTCCTTCCTGATCCCTGGCTTGTTCCTGACTCTGCTGTTTTCCTTGTTGCTGTTTCCGGCTCGTCTGACTATTCGCTTTGGCTCCTGACTCGGCTCGTCTGACTACCAGCTCTGGTTTTGACTCCTGGCTTGTTATTTGACTTGTGGAGTTTTTATTATTTTTTGCTATTAATAAAGGTGTGATTATTTTTGCACTTCTCGTCTCAGTCTGATTCCTGGCACCCTGACAGCAAGCCCCTGTGCGACTGAATTATTTTTATTTAGCTTGTAGCAAATTTCTAAAGTCCAGCCTTGTAAGGAAAGAGTCCAAGCTGTTATGCGGCTATTGGACAGGTTGCCATCTCTTATTCTCTCACTTTTAGATATAGCAAAGGTTGGTGGGCCGTTTCTACAATAATTTTCTCACCCTGTATATAGCTGCGGAAATTTTGTAGAGCCCATACAGTAGATAAGAGGGCTTTTTTGCAATCGCTAAATTTTATTTCTACTGGGGATAAAGCTTTGCTCGCATAAGCAATGACTTTGTTTTAATTATCATGCTTTTGGTATAAAACAGCACTCATGCTTACATCTGTGTAACCTGTCTCTAAGAAGAAAGGTTTGCCACCTTCAGGGTATGCTAAGCAAGGTGCTTGTGTGAGTTTTCTCTTCAGCTCTTTGATGGCGGTCTCTTGAGACTCACTCCAGTGCCATTTCACATCTTTCTTTAGAAGAAGTAGTAGTGGTTTAGCTAACTCTGCATAATTATCAATGAATTTGCGAGAATAATTTGTCATACCCAGGAATGATCTCAATTCCTTTAAGTTAGTTGGGTTTTTAGAATTTATTATAGCTTCCACCTTTTTCTTCTGAAGATTTAGCCCTTCAGAAGTAACTTCATGTCCCAAGAAGTTTAAACGAGTGCAGCACCATTGAGCTTTTTGTAGGGATAATTTGACACCTGCCCTTTTAAGTTGGCTGAGGACATGTTTAAGTTCAGCGATGTGTTTCTCAAAGTCTGTGCTTTTTATTAAAACATCATCAACATAAGACAAGGTCCCCCTTTCTAGTGCATCAGGCATAGCCTTGTGCATGAATACATCAAATTCATGTCCTGAATTTATGTATCCAAACAGGAGCCTTTGGAATGCATACTGGACCTTTTGGAACGAGAATGCCAGCTTATACTGGTCCTCTTCATGTACCTCTATGGTCCAATATCCCTGTGCACAATCAATGGCAGTGAATATTTTGGATCCCTGCATCTGTGCTAGGCACTGGTCAATATATGGTACAGACCAGCCAGACATGTACACTTGTTTGTTTAAGTCAGCACGCAAATGCCATTGTCCATTGGGCTTAACCCCTTAATGACTGAGGACGTGCAGGGTACGTCCTCAGAAAAAAGGCAGTTAACGCCTGAGAACGTACCCTGCACGTCCTCAGTGTGGAAAGCAGCTGGAAGCGATCCTGCTCGCTTCCAGATGCTTTCCGGTTATTGCAGTGATGCCTCAATATGGAGGCATCCTGCAATAACCTTTTCAAGCCATCCGGTGCAGAGAGAGCCACTCTGTGGCCCTCTCTGCACCGGAGATCGGTGGCTTGCTGCGTTGGTGGGTGGGAGCCGGACCGGGAGGCGGGTGGCAGCCATCGATGGCCCTGGTTATGTGAAGGGGGGCGGGGATCGTGGGCGGGGGTGGCTGGGGGGCGCGCACTGGCACGCACGGCGCGTGCACGGGAGGGTGGGGGAGCGGGCGGCGTGCACGGGGAGGGAGCGGGTCGGGAACAGCTGCCAGTACCCAAGATGGCCCCCAATAAGGTAGAGGGAGGGTTAGAGAGCGGTTTTGGGGGGGGATCAGGGAGGTTTGGGGGCTAAGGGGGGGATCCTAACACAGTAGCATATGTAAGTCTGCTAAAAAATTTTTTTTTTTTTTTTAAAAACCCTTTTATTTTAGTACTGGCAGACTTTCGCCAGTACTTAAGATGGCGGGGACAATTGTGGGGTTGGGGAGGAAGGGAGCTGTTTGGGAGGGATCAGGGGGTGGGATGTGTCAGATGGGAGGCTGATCTCTACACTAAAGCTAAAATTAACCCTGCAAGCTCCCTACAAACTCCCTAATTAACCCCTTCACTGCTAGCCATAATACACGTGTGAGGCGCAGCAGGATTTAGCGGCCTTCTAATTACCAAAAAGCAACACCAAAGTCATATATGTCTGCTATTTCTGAACAAAGGGGATCCCAGACAAGCATTTACAACCCATTTGTGCCATAATTGCACAAGCTGTTTGTAAATGATTTCAGTGAGAACCTAAAATTGTGAAAGATTTTACGTTTTTTTTTTAATTTGATCGCATTTGGCGCGGTGAAATGGGTGGCATGGAAATATACCAAAATGTGCCTAGATCATACTTGGGGTTGTCTACTACACTACACTAAGCTAAAATTAACCCTACAAGCTCCCTAAAGCTCCCTAATTAACCCCCTTAACTGCTGGGCATAATACACTTGTGGTGCGCAGTGGCATTCTAGCGGCCTTCTAATTACCCAAAAAGCAACGCCAAAGCCATATATGTCTGCTATTTCAGAACAAAGGGATCCCAGAGAAGAATTTTACAACCATTTATGCCATAATTGCACAAGTTGTTTGTAAATAATTTCAGTGAGAAACCGAAAGTTTGTGAAAAAATTTGAAAAAGTGAACGATTTTTTGTATTTGATCGCATTTGGCGGTGAAATGGTGGTATGAAATTATACCCAAAATTGGCCTAGATCATACTTTGGGATGTCTACTAAAAAAAAATATATACATGTCAAGGATATTTAGGGATTCCTGAAAGATATTAGTGTTCTAATGTAACTAGCGCTAATTTTGGAAGAAAAATGGTTTGGAAATAGCAAAGTGCTACTTGTATTTATGGCCCTTATAACTTGCAAAAAAAGCAAAAGAACATGTAAACATTGGGTATTTCTAAAATCAGGACAAAATTTTGAAACTATTTAGCATGGGTGTTTTTGGTTGGTTTTAGATATGTAACAGATTTGGGGGGTAAAAGTTAGAAAAAGTGTGTTTTTTTCCATTTTTCCTCATATTTTAGCCATTTTTTTTATAGTAAATTATAATGATATGATGAAAATAATGGTATCTTTAGAAAGTCCATTTAATGGCGAGAAAAACGGTATATAATATGTGTGGGTACAGTAAATGAGTAAGAAGAAAATTACAGCTAAACAAAAACACCGCAAAAATGTAAAAATAGCCTTGGTCCCAAACGGACAGAAAATGGAAAAGTGCTGTGGTCATTAAGGGGTTAACAACACCTAGAATAGGATTGTTATAAGAGCTATGCACCTGTCTGATAATACCTCTTTCTCCCAAGTTCCTTATGATTTCTGCAAAAGAATCATATGAGGCTAAAGGAAGTCTTTATTGTTTAACAAAGACAGGTGGTGCATTGGGATCTGTTTGGATTCTTGCAAAGTCTGTAGTCCCACAGTCATAAGAATCCCTAGCAAAAATATCCTTGTACTCCATCAGGAGTTCTCGTAGCTGTTGGCGTTCATCATCGCTGGAACAGCCATTAGCTAAGGATATTTGTTCCTCGACTATTTGCTGAAATCCTGGAAACACTTCAGGCTGTCCAATCTCATAGGCTTCTTCCAACCTAGAGGTGAGATCCCCTTGATTATAATTTACATTGCCCCCATGACTCTGGGTATTGGGGTATTCTTGATCTTTGATCGGCTGATCGATTACTAGAGAGGCTTCTTCAGTTTTACAGATGCCTTCCTCTGAGCTGAAGGGATAAATAGACTGAATTGTAAATAGCCCCTCTGGCATAGATGCAAAGGATTGTTCTATTAAATGTTCTTCAATTAAGTATCCTTTAGGTATTAGCCCAATTACATTATTCTGCAATCCAAAAGTGTAATAACTTTATTCCAGTGCATATCCTATGGTAGTTCCCTTGGATAAGGCTATGAGGCCTATCTATCAAGCCATCAACTTTCTTGCATTCGACAGCACCAATACGCTCGCCTAACATCGATCTCTATATTTAAAAAAAAGCCACGCACCAAGTACGGGGCGATGAGCAGCGGACTGTTGTTAACTAGCAGTCATCGATCTCACTGCTATTCGGCTTTTTACCAACTTTATTTATGCCCTGTCACTAAACACTGACACTATACTAAAATGTTTTTTAACCCCTATCCCGCAGCTCCCGGGCCCCACCACAACTAAATAAAAGTATTAACCCCTAAACCCCTGGCCTCCCACATCTCTACCACTAACTAAACCTATTAACCCCTAAACCGCCAGCCCCCCCCACATTGCCGTAAACTAAATTAAGCTATTAACCCCTTAACCTAACAACCCGTTAACTTTGCATTAAAATTACAACATCCCTATCTTATAATAAATTTAAACTTACCTTTAGAATTAAAATAAACTATATTAAACTATTAATTAACCTACCCTAACTTTTATCCTACAATTAAATTAAACTATATTAAACTATTAACCTATCCTATTATACTAAAAATACATTAAACTAACAATTAAATTAACTATATTACATATTTAAAAACCTAACCCTACTCAAATTATTTAAATCTACAATAAAAAAAATCTAAATGACAAAAAAAATAAACACTAAGTTACAAAAAATAAAAAACCACAGTATCAAAAATAAAAAAATACACCTAATCTAATAACCCTATCAAAATAAAAAAACCTAGCCTACAATAAACTACCAATGGCCCTTAAAAGGGCCTTTTGCGGGGCATTGCCCCAAATAAATCAGCTCTTTTACCTGTAAAAAAAAAGATAACCCCCTCCCCAACAGTAAAACCCACCACCCACACAACCAACCCCCCAAATAAAAACCCTATTTAAAAAACCTAAGCTCCCCATTGCCCTGAAAATGGCATTTGTATGGGCATTGCCCTTAAAAGGGCATTTAGCTCTTTAACTGCCCAGACCCTACTCTAAAAATAAAACCCACCCAAAAAAAACTAAAAAAACTTAACACTAACCCCCGACAATCCACTTACAGTTTTTTTTACAGCCAATAGGATTGAGCTCTCACCCATTTGGCTGATTGGAACAGCCAATAGGATTTTAGTGGCTCTAATCCTATTGGCTGATTGGAACCTTTCAGCCAATAGGAATGCAAGGGACGCCATCTTGGATGACATCACTTGCATTCAAGATCCAGTTTACGGTTGGAGACCGTATTGAAGAGGAGCTCCTCGTTGGATGTCTTCAGAATGGACCCGCTCCACGCCGGATGTCTTCAGGATGGACCCTCTCCTCGCCAAATGGATGAAGATGGAAGAGGCCGCCCGGATGAACACTTCTTGCCGGCTGGATGGATCCTTCAAGCAGAACTTCAAAAACTGTAAGTGGATCGTCGAGGGTTAGTGTTAGGTTTTTTTTAAGGTTTTTTTTGGGTGGGTTTTATTTTTAGAGTAGGGTCTGGGCAGTAAAAGAGCTAAATGCCCTTTTAAGGGCAATGCCCATACAAATGCCCTTTTCAGGGCAATGGGAAACTTAGGTTTTTTAGATAGGGTTTTTATTTGGAGGGTTTGGTTGTGTGGGTGGTGGGTTTTACTGTTTAGTTAGTGGTAGTGATGTGGGAGGCCAGGGGTTTAGGGCTTAATACTTTTATTTAGTTGCGGTGGGGTCCGGGAGCGGCGGGATAGGGGTTAATACATTTTATTTAGAGGTGGCAATGTTGGGGCAGAAGATTAGGGTTGTTTAGACTCTGGGCTTATGTTAGGGTGTTAGGTGTCAATGTTACTGGTTTTCTACCATATAAATCAATGGGATATCTGGCAGCAGCGAACATAAGCTTTAGCTGCTTTCAGACTCCCATTGATTCCTATGGCATCCGTGGCCTCCAGGGTGGTGGATTGAAAACCAGGTATGCTGGGCCGGAGTAGTCGCGAGCGTACCGGTTAACTATTTGATAGCTTTGAAAAAGTGTCAAATAGTGCCGAATGTGTATTCGGAACATCTGTAATGACGTAAGCATCGATCTGTGTCAGATTGAGACCGGCGGATCGTATGTTACATCACAGATTTCAAATTTTGACGGTCTGTAGACTTTGATAACTAGGTTGAATCAAGCTTGCCACAATTACGCTGCGGAATTCCAGTGCATTTCAGTTTCACGACTTGATAAATATCCCCCTATATCCTGTGGGGTCATGTTATGCAAAATAACATGTATTTGAATAGTTCCAATGTTTACCATAGGAGTATGGGTCATTGTTATATCCAGATTTTGCATTCTATGGGAGAGGCAAATTAGTGTTTCAGAAGTTTTTAATTTCTGACCTCTCTTTACCTGTAAGGATAAGAGGAATTTATCATCCCCAGCAGGAATTACAGCATCGTTAGATACCTGCATATTCACCCCATATGGCATTTGCTGGTTCAATTTCAGGGCTGCATTTTCATCCTGAAATACTTCAGTGTCCCCTTTTAACCTGCTCCAGAGGCAATAGTTAATCAAAACTATTTGTATGGCATATGTATGTAAGAGATCGTTGCCAATATATATATATATATGATTATGGGGAGTCTTTAAAACTAAAAACAGGTGCTTGGCTGATTTATTACCTATAGAGATAGATAATAAACACTTAGCTGTCATGTTATAGCTTTCAGACCTGTTATCCAGGCTGTAGACACTGTGGTCTTGGGAAAAAAGATATTTAATCACTTTAGGTTCAGCTATCTGCACTAATAAACCTTTGCTTTATGTAGCTAGCTTCCTGTTTTAAGTTCAATTTAGCATATTTGGTTTTACCAAGGTCATGCACTTGCATAGGGATAAATAGATCATCCTTAACTTTCGTAATTTCTGTGAGGAATTGCGAATGTTCTCCCCCTTTAGGGGATTTGGGGTACCCCTTGTGGAGGTATATGGTTAATACATTGCCGTCTAAGGAAATATTTACTATCTTTCCAGGTGAAATTTTAAAAGTATTACTATCAGAGCCACTTAAAGGAGTCTAATCAACTATTTGCAGGATAGTGATTTCAGGTATAGAGTCATTTCTGAAATGAATCTCCACAGCATCTGGCTTCTCTTCCACCATATGACAGTTATGTCGGGTGCGAGATGTACCAGACCTCTCATAATTAATAGGCCTTTTTACTTGTGACCAAATTACATTATTTATGCAATCAATTATGGTGCTTAATCGCTTCAGGAGATCACTACCAATAATTAAACGATCAGTTGGCAGATCCACTATGACAGGGTGTCTTATTACCCTGTTCCCCAGTCTTAGTTTTAACCATGCCGTACCGTGGACTTTGAGAGAGTCACCACCGACACCAATTAGTGAACCATCAAATTATTTTAGTCTAGGTTTGTGGGGTTGTAGAATCTGCTAACCTTTTAGTTACTATTTCCACACTAATATTACCTTTAGCTTAGGAAATCAGGACGCTGCTTGATGAAAGTATTTCTTTTATTATACAGAAAATAAGTATTTACATAGAAACAAGTTGCTAACTAATGTAAGGGAAGGAAAGGGAAGGTGGAAAAGGGGAGAGGGAGAGATGGAAGGAGAGAGGTGAGTGAGAAAAGAGAGAGCTTGCTTAGCCTACAATGGCAGCTAACTTATATAGTCATTCATTCTTTCTCACAGCCCAGCCCACACTCTATAAATTCTTCAGAGACCAGATGACATCATTAGATCAGGGGGGTTGAATGTGACGTCCTTAGGCTATTGGTGATAGGAACTGAGATAAAATCAGGGCCTTGTACACCATCTGTGATGAAACGGCCATCTGTGCTGAAATGCTAAATATTGGGTTGTAAAATGTCTTAGTGAATCCTGTGGTATCCTTTTGATCTATTGTTTATATACAGTGGTTCGTCAGATTTCCACTTATCTCTGCCTTGTCACCTCTGAACTGGATAAACTGGTAACTGTAGGTCAGTGTGCATTTAACCCTTTGTATCCTTGATGTTGTAGACAAATGTCCCTTAGCATTTCATTATTCAATAATGTCCATGGAAATAACAGTCTGATATTAAAGTTAGGTGTGTTCATAAAATACAACATTCCCCTCTTTGATCATTAAATCACTTATGATCATAACGTTGTACTGCTCACTTTATAGTTTCTTCTGTGAGTGGGGCAACCTGAAATAAAACCATTCATTCACATCCATACTCTACATATGAACTAAATATTACAATACAATTCCCTTACAATGTGAAGCACATTCCATCAATAACATTATGAATAGGATGATTAAATCAATTTTACAAATACAATATATATTTTTCCCGGTTAGAATTAACAATAATCTGAGATGTATATCAAATCATCAGCATATTTAGAATAATTATACATATGATACAAATTAATTGTTACATATCACACACAATCTTAATGACTACTGCTAGGAGTAGTGCTCGGACTTTGCAAATTATTTTCTAGCACATTGTGAGATTTGAATGTTATACATATGTGACAGATTATAATTTATTAATACAAAATATTTGCTATCTGAGGTCATAAACAAAACGTAGCCTATAGCTTTGCAAAACATGTATACTAATGTCATTTTAACATTAAATCATAATATCATTATCTGCTTCAAGGCATGCACACAGTCTTATAATCTACTGGTCAGCACTTAAAAACCTATAAGTAGACAATGTTATACTCTTTAAACATAACTGGCTTATGAAAAAAAAATTACTGAAAAACATTGCCCAGTGTGGCAAACAGATTTAAAAATAAAAAAACTAATACGGAAGCATTTAAAAAAATGTTACCTATTGTGATAGAAAAAGGCAAAAAGAGAAAAAAATAAAAATGTGCTTAAAAATACAAAAATGGTAGTGAATAAAAAATGTCCTTAAAATACAAAAATGGTAGTGAAGGGATCCCCCGTTTGGTTCCTTGATAGAAAAGGAACCATATTACAAAAAATAACAATAATTCATTTTACACATATAAAACAGAGACAACACAGAACAAACACAACATAAAAACAGTACGTCACACAAAACATGTTGCTGTTCTCTTTCAATATAACAGCGTTCTTAAATAACTAAATTTGGATTTTGCATTAAATTATCCAATTTAAAATATCTAGTCTTCTCTACAGTAAATGATTTGTGCTTCTTTGGGTGATGGTATAGGTTGCTTCTGTAAGTAATCAGAATTGTTAGTTCATGACATTAATAACACAAACAAAATAACATACATATAAAACAGTACTTGAAACCATGACTTTTAAAATAAACTGGTTATGATCAAATGTTTGCAAACAATTCATTGTGACTATATTACATTTATGTTACTGATGAGCTCATCATAAAGTACCACGTGGTCTTTAAGAAAAAGGGGGAAATGCATTTCTTTATACTATAAACATTTTATTCATGAATAGCAACAACCTGTGAATAAAAATAAACAATTACAAAATTCTTAATTTCTAGAAGTAGACTGTACAAAGTTCACTTCTCTTCAAGTAATAGCCCTAAAAAAAAAGAAACATAGCATTAATATAGACATATATACAAAGTAAATAAATTAAACAAAATAAATCTCTACTTGCCTAAAGTAAAATTCTACCATCACTATACATGGAATACAGGGTAATAGAAGGTAGAGAATAGAGACAGATTTCTGCAATTAATTGGCAATATACACAGGCTGAGCTAAATTGTATATCAATAGATGCATTGCCAATTGTGTATAATTAAACAGTGCCCAAATGGCCAGTTTATGTAAGGCATCTGAAATTGAACATTTGTCCCTTCTTTTTTGGATGAGGGCTCTTTGCAATTTTGCTGAGAGTCTTTTTTAGATGGGGGCTCTTTGCAAGTTTCCTCCCTAGTAGGTTCTTCTATTATTTCTTTCTTTGTTAAAGAAGATATATTCTGTTCCTTTTCACCTTCAAATATAGCACTGTATTTTCCTTCCTTACTTAAATATGATATTTTGTTCTGCCTCCTAAAGTAATTTTTATCCCTGATATCTCTCATTGATGTCACACATTCCCTCATGATGTGCCCAAACTTTCCACATTTAAAACAGCGTCTCAAAAATCTCTGCTTTCCCTGACTCTCAGTTGGCATAGATATATTATTATGAGTAGCATTCTTATGCTTTGCGTCTTTAAACCAGTCTTTAAGTATGTTAACAAAGTTGGTATAGGAGCTGGCATTTCTAAGAGTGATTCTTGTACTACTGTCAATTAATGTGCATTTATTTGCCATAGAATACAGAAAATCTGCATCATCTGGGGACATGTTAGGGCAGTTATAAGTTATCTTATACAGTGCAAGGTACTCAGTGCAAAACAAAATCGGGTCATCTCCTTCCTTTAAAATTGCATTTGCTATGGCACTGGTACCTCTGGCATCACGACAACACATAACATACTGTAATTCCTTTAATCTGTCCCCTGAATTTCCCCAGTTTGTATCAATATCAGGAGACACTCCTTTATGGGTGCCTACTGGTGCCCTTAGCTGTGCAGCTACTTGTGATGGCAACCAGGCCCGGAGCAAAGCACAGGCATCTCTGTTGCCTAAATTATACTGAGTAATAACAGCTTCTAACTTATTAGAAATGATTACAGGTGGTGTGGAGGTATCAAAGTGACCTAAAATATGGCACAAATTATTACGGTCTTGTATTGTAAGGGGGGCAGAGTTACTATGATTATTTACTTTAGTCTGTAATTGGGCGTTACTTTGTCTGCATTCTATTTGAGGAGTTAGAGTAGAGGGGGCCTGGTTTAAAGTTAACAAAGAACTGTCAGGAATGTTAGGGGTTTGTCCATCTAGTTCTATAGTTTGACTTTCATTACCATCTACTTCTAAAGGACACACATGTGCTAGACTACTCCTGTAACAGTTGCATTTGTCTTGTATCCCCTGTGCTTTAAGAGACAAGATACATTGTTCCTTATTTAAAAGCTGTGATTCAGACTCCCATAAGTCTGCCTTAAGTGATGCAATAACATTCTCCCTCTGCATTTCCTTTTGTTCCATGCATATTACTAATTGCTCTCCCATTCCACACCTCACTTCACATTCATTAAGCCTCTCTTGTAGCTCAGCATTCAGTTTAAGTTTGTCTATCTCTTCACTCAGTGTATCACACTCACATCTCTTTTCAGAGTGACTAGCAACAGCCATAATAGATTGACCAATTTTATCCAGCTGTTCTATGATATCAGTTCTTTCTGCCTTCCATTCCAAATCTTTCTGTTCAGCAATCTCTTTTATTCTTAGAGACATACTTAGTAAATTACTTAGCTCTCTTTTTTCTATGTCTTTCTGAAACAGTTTTCTACTTAGTTCATTATTGTGCTTTTCACATTGTTTAATTACATTATAAAACTGTTGTGTCAATGGATCTTCTGCACATGTAATAAATGTGACAGAGGCATATTTCTTAATGTATTTCTCAACCAGTTCCATTCTTACTAACAATACACACACCAGATTCACACAACACACTATACACAGTACAGATGTACACAATGATCACACAACAAACTATACACAGTACAGATGTACACACTCACAAGTACACATCTAACATCAACAAACTTTTTGCATTATTAGCCTAAAATCTAGACCTAGAGGGATCTCCTTTTGAGCTGCATGTAAAACTGGGCTATGCCTATTACTTTACCCTCAGAGATGTCTGGTTACTCTCTTGTTTTCAGATTTTAGTAAACTTAATTCAGCAAGAAACAATTAATACATTTACTTTTTTGTAGCATACAGGAACATAACATAAACATAAAGAAACATATACTTACGGTACTTGCAGCTTTCTCTTTACACAGTGTCTTGTAGATCTGCACACTTCCCACACAGATAGGTCCGGTCTGGCCTCTATTCACAAAGAATTCTTGCAGCTCCCGCACCTCAGTTTAGCAAATTCAGCTTTAGTTCAACGTGGAATTAGTGATTTATCCACGTCCCGTATGGGGTGCCAAATGTAGAATCTGCTAACCTTTTAGTTACTATTTCCACACTAATATTACCTTTAGCTTAGGAAATCAGGACGCTGCTTGATGAAAGTATTTCTTTTATTATACAGAAAATAAGTATTTACATAG
Organism: Bombina bombina; assembly: GCF_027579735.1. Taxonomy (NCBI): domain Eukaryota; kingdom Metazoa; phylum Chordata; class Amphibia; order Anura; family Bombinatoridae; genus Bombina; species Bombina bombina. Next base: position 1,446,056,086 of record NC_069500.1, on the reverse strand, counting down.
AAACAAGTTGCTAACTAATGTAAGGGAAGGAAAGGGAAGGTGGAAAAGGGGAGAGGGAGAGATGGAAGGAGAGAGGTGAGTGAGAAGAGAGAGAGCTTGCTTAGCCTACAATGGCAGCTAACTTATATAGTCATTCATTCTTTCTCACAGCCCAGCCCACACTCTATAAATTCTTCAGAGACCAGATGACATCATTAGATCAGGGGGGTTGAATGTGACGTCCTTAGGCTATTGGTGATAGGAACTGAGATAAAATCAGGGCCTTGTACACCATCTGTGATGAAACGGCCATCTGTGCTGAAATGCTAAATATTGGGTTGTAAAATGTCTTAGTGAATCCTGTGGTATCCTTTTGATCTATTGTTTATATACAGTGGTTCATCAGATTTCCACTTATCTCTGCCTTGTCACCTCTGAACTGGATAAACTGGTAACTGTAGGTCAGTGTGCATTTAACCCTTTGTATCCTTGATGTTGTAGACAAATGTCCGTTAGCATTTCATTATTCAATAATGTCCATGGAAATAACAGTCTGATATTAAAGTTAGGTGTGTTCATAAAATACAACAGGGGTGTTAGCTCATTTAGCTGTGTGTAGTACTTGTGGCATAAAATAGTTGCCTGAGACCCAGTATCAATTAATCCCATGATAGGGATTGCAACTGAATCCTGGAGCTCAGCTAATACATAATATATCCCTGCAGTTTCTAACATTTCACACAAAGTTTGTATGTTTACACATCTGTGGGCTACGCCACGAGTTACCTATATTTGCCCCGTTACCTAATGCAGAAGAAACTTTATTCTTACCGGTTCTTCCCTCTATAATAGGGCTGACAGGGTTCCTGTGTACTGCATCTGTGGGAATAAGGTTATGAGACAACTGCAAAGGAAAAGACTTGTTAGAGCTTCCAGGCTGAAGTTGCTAGTCAACACAGCTAAATTGTCTGTTCCTGGTCTGTAGGGAGAGAACATGATTAGTACCATTATTGACATTTATCATTTTACTTGGTATATCTCTCCCCTCTCTTTCAGTTAATACTGCAGTGTTTATGACTGTGCCTGTGGCCCACTACGGGCCACTGGCTGTACCCCTAAAAAAGGATTATTAGGGATGAGCTGTCAAAGATTGACTCATATTAGTAAATAGTGTACATAATTGACTTATTTGCATACTGAGTTGGCCCACTTGAACGGACAAGCCATTTTTACCCATGGACCGATTTTTTGATATCCCAGGGTATTGATTCCTGGATCCTTGGGATCCCTCAGAATCATAGCTATTGTTCCTTTTTTGACGTGGTTGTCTTTGGGGTTCAACTTGTTCAGCATTAATATCTTGAGGAGCACTATTTACTTGGGGTGTCTGGTTACCCTGAGAGTATTCTCGCCACTTTATTTATTTTTACGTGGATACCGATTACTTTGTGGGTTTTCATCTCTTTGGGAATAACTATTTGTTTGGGTATGCCCCCCATTTTAAGTATATTCTCTCTGCACCTCGGCCCATGATGGGGGAGGGGTAGAGTTAAATCTTTGTGGGGAAGACCTGTTTTCTCAGGCCACTTCCGCATACGTTTTCTTGTTAGACTCCAAATTGAGGGGCTAGGTGACACTCTAGTTTCTGCCACAATTTTGGGGCTGGACCTTAATTCCTTTTTAACCCGCTATTCACTGGACTGCTGAATAGAGTATAACTTTGTACTCTCTTTGATCAGTCAGCAAATAATTTGTGATTTTTACCCTCAAATACCCAGGACAGAAATACAATTTTTGACTGCTCACTAGTAACATTCATTATGGGTAAAGCATTTTCATAGGTCTCTAAGTGGTCAATTATAGAAGTGGTTACGTTTTTGGAAAATGTAGGTATTGCATCCTTTAAGAAAGTAATTATTTTAGGGATGTCATATACCTTATTAGAAATATCTTGGGCTTTCCTAGGGACCTTATTTTTGGGGCTGGAGTGCCCCCTATCTGCCTTATTTTAACTATGGGGAGACCCCCTATGTACATTAGTACTATGTGGGCTATTTGGGTAGCTGGCTCCGAGGTATAGCAGTTCCCTGAATTTATAACATAAGGTAACTGTCTATTAGGGAAGTATATTTCAGAGCCAAAAGGGGTCCTTTGTTTAAATTCTTCCCTACATTTTTGCAGTTCATTTCTGATGTATCTTTTAATGGATTTAGAATTATCTGCATTATCCTCATTGCTAATAGAGGGGTTTTCATTATGACGATACAGCCTTTGGCTTTGTGCGAGTTGCTTATGCAAATCTTCTATCTGAGCTACTAAACTCTGGTTGTATTTTTGTAAGGTGGCCATCTTTTGGGCAAACTCATCAATTTTATCCAGGACTCGTTGTACCTCTTCCTCATCTAACCTTAAGGAGTAATTTTCGCCCTTCAGTTGCTCCAATTGTGAATTTTGTATTTCTATTTTATTGTACATTTCATCGTTCACATAGAGAAGCAGACCCCAAGTTTTGAAAATGATTTTGTCGTGTTTCCCCCGCTTTTGAGGTTGGCCCAATTTTAACAGCCCTTGAAATATTTCGCTTTCGCCACACCATATATTATTTGCAATATTTTTGGCCTTAGTCTTCAGCATCTTAATGTAAGCGCCTAATTCTCTCTTAATACTTAATCTATTTTTAAGGTGAGTAATGGCTTCTGTTTTAAGCATTTCTGCCTGACTAACGGGTGATTTTGGAGAACATATTTCAATACTATGTATAGATTCAATTGATTCACTTCTAGTAACAGACATTATTATATTGGCTTAGTATTTAGTTAAATTAAAATGCTAATACAATTTTGACCAACAAGAGAGAAAAAAAATATTCAACAATATTAATATTAATTTTGAAATATTTTTTTTTTTTAATCAATTTTTCAAAAAATAATTTTAATATATATTTTTTTTAATCTATATTTACTACAAATATATTATATCAATGTAATAAATTTAATAATATCTACTGCAGCGCCTCCAAATAATATGTCAGTATATAGCAGGGTTACAATACAATTTATTTAATAATTATTTGTTAAAATAAACCCCCAATTAAAATGTATATACAAAACAATTAAAATTAATATAAATTGCTAAATTCTTTATATTATTAAAGTTATAAACACATTGAAATATTTATAGAAACCAGATTATGAATCAGATGATACACACTTACAAAGATCATAAAAGATGTACCTTTACAATATACCTTATTCACAATCGCCTAGATTACAAGTTTTGCGTTATGAGCGGTGCGGTACTAACTTGCACGTTATTGTCACCGCTCACTTACCTACAGCATTGGTATTACAGGTTTTCATAAACCCGGCGTTAAAAGGCAAGAAGTGAGCATAGAGCAAAATTGAGCTCCATGCCGCACTCCAATACCAGTGCTGCTTAAGTCAGCATTGAGCTGGTTGTGCGTGCTTGTGCATGATTTCCCCATAGACATCAAGCTGGCTGAAAAAAGGTCTAACACCTGCAAAAAAGCAGCGTAAAGCTCCGTAACACAGCCCCATTGATTCCTATGGGGAAACTAAAGTTATGCTTACACCTAACACCCTAACATGAACCAGAGTCTAAACACCCCTAATCTTACACTTATTAACCCCTAATCTGCCTCCCCCGACATTGCCGACACCTACATTATATTTATTAACCCCTAATCTGCCACTCCGGACATCACCGCCACCTACATTATACTTATGAACCCCTAATCTGCTGCCCCCAACATCGCCAACACCTACATTATATTTATTAACCCCTAATCTGATGCCCACAACATCTCCGACACCTACATAATTTTATTAACCCCTAATCTGCCGCCCCAACGTCGCCGCCACTATAATAAACATATTAACCCCTAAACCGCCTTACTCCTGGCTCGCAAACACTAGTTAAATATTATTAACCCCTAATCTACCACCCCTAACATCGCCGCCACCTACCTACAATTATTAACCCATAATCTGCCACCCTCAACGTCGCTGCCACTATATTATATTTATTAACCCCTAAACCTAAGTCTAACCCTAACACCCCCTAACTTAAATATAATTAAAAGAAATATAAATAAAACTTACATTTATTACCTAAATAATTCCTATTTAAAACTAAATACTTACCTGTAAAATAAACCCTAAGCTAGCTACAATATAACTAATAGTTACATTATATCTAGCTTAGGGTTTATTTTTATTTTGCAGGCAAGTTTGTATTTATTTTAACTAGGTAGAATAGTTACTAAATCGTTATTAACTATTTACTAACTACCTAGTTAAAATAAATACAAATTTACCTGTAAAATAAAACCTAACATAAGTTACACTAACACCTACACACTACAATTAAATAAATTCCCTAAATTAAATACAATTAACTAAATTCAAAACAAATAGTTAAATTACAGAAACACAAACACTAAATTACAGTGAGAAAAAAAAAATTACAAGATCTTTAAACTAATTACACCTAATCTGATAGCCCTATCAAAATTAAAAGAGCCCATCCAAAATTAAAAAAACCTAGCCTAAACTACCAATAGCCCTTAAAAGGGCCTTTTGCGGGGCATTGCCCCAAAGAAATCAGCTCTTTTACCTGTAAAAAAAAAAAATACAAACAACCCCCCCAACAGTAAAACCCACCACCCACACAACCAACCCCCCAAATAAAACCCTAACTAAAAAAAACGTAAGCTCCCCATTGCCCTGAAAAGGGCATTTGGGTGGGCATTGCCCTTAAAAGGGCATTTAGCTCTTTTGCGACCCTAACCTAAAATTAAAACCCACCCAATACACCCTTAAAAAATTCTAACACTAACCCCCGAAGATCTACTTATCGGGAGAAGTCTTCATCCAAGCGGCAAGATTTCCTCAATGAAGCTGGCAGAAATGGTCCTCCAGACGGGCAGAAGTCTTCATCCAGACAGCATCTTCTATCTTCATCCATCCGGTGCTGAGCGGGTCCATCTTCAAGACATCCGGCGCAGAGCAACCTCTTCCAACGACGACTACCCGACGAATGAAGGTACTTTTAAGTGACATCATCCAAGATGGCGTCCCTTAGATTCCGATTGGCTGATAGAATTCTATCAGCCAATAGAATGTGAGCTCAATCCTATTGGCTGATTGCATAAGCCAATAGGATTTTTTTCAACCTTAATTCTGATTGGCTGATAGAATTCTATCAGCCAATCGGAATCTAAGGGACGCCATCTTGGATGACGTCCCTTAAAGGTACCTTCATTCGTCGGGTAGTCGTCATTGGAAGAGGATGCTCTGTGCCGGATGTCTTAAAGATGGACCCGCTCCGCGTCGGATGGATGAAGATAGAAGATGCCGTCTGGATGAAAACTTCTGCCTGTCTGGAGGACCACTTCTGCCTTCTGCCAGCTTTGTTGAGGACATCTTGCCACTTGTATGAAGATTTCTCCTGGTAAGTGGATCTTCGGGGGTTAGTGTTAGGATTTTTTTAAGTGTATATTGGGTGGGTTTTATTTTTAGGTTAAGGCTGTGGGCCGCAATAGAGCTAAATGCCCTTTTAAGGGCAATGCCCATCCAAATGTCCTTTCAGGGCAATGGGGAGCTTAGGTTTTATTAGTTAGGGTTTTATTTGGGGGGTTGATTGTGTTGGTGGTGGGTTTTACTTTTGGGGGTGTTTGTATTTTTTTTTACAGGTAAAAGAGCTGATTTCTTTGGGGCAATGCCCCGCAAAAGGCCCTTTTAAGGGCTATTGGTAGTTTAGTTTAGGCTAGGCTTTTTTGTTTTTTATTTTGGGAGGGCTTTTTTATTTTGATAGGGCTATTAGATTAGGTGTAATTAGTTTAAAGATTTTTATATTCTGTAATTTAGTGTGTGTTTTTTTTTGTTGCAACTTAGCTAATTGGTTTGAATTTAGTTAATTGTATTTAATTTAGGGAATTTATTTAATTGTAGGGTTAGGTTAGGTGTTAGTGTAAGACAGGTTAGGTTTTATTTTACAGGTCAATTTGTATTTATTTTAGCTAGGTAGTTATTAACTATTTAATAACTATTTAGTAACTATTCTACCTAGTTAAAATAAATACAAACTTGCCTGTAAAATAAAAATAAAACCTAAGATTGATTCAATGTAACTATTAGTTATATTGTAGCTAGCTTAGGGTTTATTTTACAGGTATTTAGTTTTAAATAGGAATAATTTAGGTAATAATTGTAGGTTTTATTTATATTTATTTTAATTATATTTAAGTTAGGGGGTGTTAGGGTTAGGGTTAGACTTAGGTTTAGGGGTTAATAAATTTAGTATAGTGGCGGCAACGTTTGGGGCGGCAGATTAAGGGTTAATAACTGTAATGTAGGTTGCGGCGATGTTAGGGGTGGCAGATTAGGGGTTAATAATATTTAACTAGTGTTTGCAAGGTGGGAGTGTGGTGGTTTAGGGGTTAATAACTTTAGTATAGTGGTGGCGACATTGGGGACAGCAGATTAGGGGTTAATAAATTAAGGTAGGTGGTGGCGATGTTAGGGACGGCAGATTAGGGGTTAATAATATTTAACTAGTGTTTGTGATGCGGGAGTGCGGCGGTTTAGGGGTTAATATGTTCTAGTGGCGGCAATGTCGGAAGCGGCAGATTAGGGGTTAATAATTTAATTTTAGTGTTTGTGATGCGGGAGGGCCTCAGTTTAGGGGTTAATAGGTAGTTTATGGGTGTTAGTGTACTTTTTAGCACTTTAGTTATGAGTTTTATGCTACAGCTTTGTATTGTAAAACTCATAACTACTGACTTTAAAATGAGGTACGAACCTTGACGGGATAGGGTGTACCACTCACTTTTTGGCCTCCCAGGACAAGCTCGTAATACCGGTGCTATGGAAGTCCCATAGAAAAAAGACTTAACGCTGCTTTTTTACTCATAACGCAAGACTCGTAATCTAGCCGAATGAGTTGCATTAAAATACCGCAATGAAATACCAGAGTATGGATCGCTAACTTTCACAGTGCCTAGTTAAACAATATAACAAGATACTTTAACAGACATTTTCTAACAGCCAAGTTATCTGAGCTGAAATAAATCTTATTTTAGCTACAATTAAGGCAAGTTCTAAAATATATAGTTGCAAAATATAAAATAATTAGCACTAAATATTACTAGTTAAACTACACAGGACTATGAACATGAGCTTAAAATACAAATGGTGCCCTTTTAAAATAAATAACTGCAATCTAGTTATAGTTACCAAATACATTTGATTAAAATATTAGATATTTATCAATCGTGTATACTTTACCCAGATAACCAATTGAGTGTCTCAGCTTTCTCCAATAAGTCCAATTTCACCACATAAATTAAAAGAGGTATTTTTTGCAAGATGGATACAAGTTAGGCCCAGATTTGCTTTATAGAGACTGGATTGATTCCAAGGCAACAGTTTGTCAGTCAAAATTCATCAGCAGAGACTTTCTTTTCTCTTGCATGGGGTTATATCACCTGATATATCCCACCCCTTTTTTTCTAATCATTGGTGAATTTGGGATGATAGGCCCTTCGATGCTTGTCCCTGATCCGCCCTTAATGGAGCTGAGCATTGATTGGTTATTTGGATTTGTATATGTTTTAAACAATCAATTAATTTGGCTGTCATGCCAGTTTTAATCCCCTAGGGGCAGCAAACAACCAGAAATTCAGTATCATTATCAATATTGCTAACAGCTTAATTATATAACCTTTAAAATGTTTATCAAATACTTTAATTTCCAGTATCAATCACTTACAATTTTAATATTGATGGGACCATATAGAGACATTTTTTTCTGATTATTTTAATATGAAACCTGATTATTTTATTTATAATATTTTATAAGCTTCCTTAAAAGATGCATTTTATAAGGGGCTAGTAGTATCAATCAATGAAATATATATGTCTAATCTAACTTATTCTGTATATCAGCTCATTTGATATACTGGCACATATTTAATTTCCTAGTCACATCTGATATCATAGATATACATGAGTATTATAGTTATTTATTAATACACGTCTTAACCGTGTTTAAAACATGGGCCCAGGATCTATGATGCATCTATATGTCAGCTTATAGCATCTTATTTAGAAATCTCATCTTCAAATCAGTTCTTTCTTGTAATTTTCACTAGATTTCTGGAAAACAAGGAAAATGTATTTATTTTGAAATAAATTAAAGGGACACTGAACCCAATTTTTTTCTTTCCTGATTCACATAGAGCATGCAATTTTAAGCAACTTTCTAATTTACTCCTATTATCAAGTTTTCTAAGTTCTCTTTCTTTCTTTATTTGAAAAAGAAGGCAGCTAACCTAAGGAGCCAGCAATTTTTGGGTTCAGAACCATAGACAGCACTTGTTTATTGGTGCTGTCCAATCAGTAAGGACAACCCAGGTTGTTCAAAAATGGGCCGGCATCTAAATTGACATTATTGCTTTTCAAATAAGCATACCAAGAGAATGAAGAAAATTTGATAAAAGGAGTAAATTAGAAAGTTGCTTAAAATTGCATGCGTTATCTGAACCCAATTTTTTTCTTTTGTGATTCAGTGTCCCTTTAAGCATTTATATATACTAATGTAGTTATTCATTTAATTTATTACAAATCTAAAATGCATTTCTCAGATCCATGGAATTATACATTTTTATACAGTATTTAAAATTATACAAGTTGTACTTTAAAATGAATTTAACAACTACAATGCAACATGTGTTTCTGCTTGGCTCAGTAAAGATGTGTATCTAACATAGCAGGGGTAATCAACTCTTGTTATTTTCCATTTAAGACATATGTCTGAGCTTCGTGTATTTAAACACAGCAGGGGTAATTAACTTTTGCATATTTTTAAGCCTCAAAGGAAATCCAGTGAGCCATTGTGTTAAAGTATCACGTGTCTGTTAGTGAAGGTTGGCATATGCTTCTCCCAGATCAGGATGTATATTGAGAATCTTCAAGGGGCTTCTGAGCATATTTTCCACCAAAACACAGAATATTTGGCTCCATCACCCCAGGGATTTGTGCTGAACTTATGAGACCAATGCTCTCTTTTGAATCCTTTAGATGTATAAGGTAGAGAGGGTGGGGGTCTGATGTAGTTACAGATGTAGTTGAGACTATCTATAATTAAAAGAATACAGGGAGCTAGTCATAGAGTGGGAAAACCACTATAGCATTGGAACATAAAGAACACTATAGGGGGTAATTACTTGATGAATATAATGAAGTATAAGGCAGAGTGCGAATATGTTACTTAAGAGGGATACTACTGTATATAACAGGCACCTTAGTATGGGGGTGGGATTCTTAGGTATAGGTCTGTAAATAGACTCTATGGTTAGAACACTATAGTTGAAAGGCTAGTCAAGAAACCACAATAAAGCTGTAGTAGGAAACTATAGTAAACAGCATAGTTGAAAACTATAGTGAAAGACTATAGAAAAAAATTAGCAAAAAATCTACTAGCAAAAAATATAGGAGATTGGTTGTGAGATTATTAACCAAATTGGATCTCCTCTCATAGATATCTATGCCAGTCCAAGTGGGTGTTTAAGCCCTGTGGGGATAAGGTGCCCAATTCATAGGTCCACCTAGCTTCTAATTGCAGCAGTCTCCGTCCTCTATCACCTCCTCTGGGGGAGGGCGGAACATGATCGATCAATGTATATTTTAAATCTTTGACTGTATGTCCTGCTTGTACAAAGTGTCGGGCTACAGGCTGTTCTGATGTTCCTTTATCTATAGCTGTACGTATGGGTGACCTATGATTGGCCATCCTCGTGCGGAGGTCATCCGTGGTCTTTCCCACATAGAATAGTCCACAGACACAATGTAAAAGGTAGACTACATGTGTAGTGGTACAGGTCATTCGGTGTCTATGAAAATATTTCTTCTTTTTGTAAGGATGCGAGAAATAAGGACCTGTTATTAGTGCACTACAGGTGGTGCATCCTAGGCATCTAAAGCAACCAGTTTTTTTGGGGTGAAGCCAGGTTTTCAACTCATAATTATGTACTGGGTCTGTCTGTACCAAATAGTCTCGTAGGGACTTTGCCCTTTTGTAGCCCACCCTTGGGGGGGGGCAAGGTGTTTAAATAGAAGTGTGGGGTCTGTTGTGAGGATCTCCCAATTTTTTCTCCAGACTGTTCACTAGGGCTTGTTTATCATGAGTATATACAGTTGTGAATGTCATTCTTGGTTCTGTTGGTCCATCCTTGATGTTTGTGCCATCCGTCTTAAGGTCCTGTTCGATCCTATTCAATTGTTCTTGTGGGTATCCTCGCTGGATGAATCGATCCTTCATCTCCCCAAGTTTCTTATCGGTGTTAGCTGTCTCTGTGTTGTTTCTGATAACTCTCTGTAGTTGAGACTTAGGTAACGCCTTTTTGAGGGCAGGAGGGTGGCAGCTGGTATAGTATAACAGTGAATTCCTGTCTGTATCTGTCTTGTAGAGTGTCGATTGTAATCTTCCTTCCTCTTTATAGAGGTGCAGATCCAAGAAATCTATAGCTATGGTACTGTGATTAATTTTGAACTTGATATATGATGATGTCTGGTTAAGTAGTTGGAACCATGTGAGTAAAAATATATATATATTTTTTTTTCTTTAAAAAATATATATATATATATATATTATTTAATAACACTTACAGATATCCTGACAATATATAATGTATGAGCACACTTGGAGAATTCACAGTACCGGGCCTGGCCCTGCTTAGCCTCCAAGATCAGAGGGGATCAGGTATATTAAGGGTAATGTGGCTGTAGTTCTGACAGTACTAAACTCTCCTATTAAAATATTTCTCAATATTTAAATGGCCAAAAGTGTGCATAAATGCTGGATGCTCTAAGTGCATTCCCATGTATAACCCTAAATTTTTAAAAAGAGTGGGTCTATTGGAAAGCAGTCAAATCAATATTTTCATTCAGCCCCTCAGGAAAGAGGTTTCTTAACTTCCAAATCCAAAAAGTTTCTCTCTGGCATAGCCTATTAAATCTATTATAATATATAGATTTTGGAATAAATTCAATAGGAGTTATCCAATAGGTGTCCTCCCTCCCCTCATGTATATGGGTACTATGACTGGATACACTCTGTTTAATATACTTATTTTTAATATTCCTATGGTGCTCACCCCAATGTGATCTCAAACACCTACTAGTATGCCCACAATATTGCTTGCCACATACGCAGGTAATGAGATAAATAACATAAATCCTTTCACGTGTTATTCTAGTTCTAATAGGAAACACTTCTCCTGTAATGTTGGATGTAAAACTAGTATCCTTATGGCTAATATATTTGCATGTTAAACATCTATTTTTAGCACATTTAAAGACTCATTTTTTGAGATTTAGAAAACCTGTAGACTCCTTACACTTTTTAGGATCCCTCAAAACTTTTTTAGTGGCAACGACCTTACTTGGAGCTAGGGAATTTTTTTTCACCCACTATTTCTTTCAATATTGTGTCATTTTGTAAAATAGGCCAATATTTCTCTATTGTGCATTTCATTTCTCTGTAGTTATTGTTAAATTGTGTTATACTATTTGGTGCATTCTCATATTTATTCTCTGTCCTGACCTTAGGCTGTAACAGTTCACCCCTATCTCTAGCTGCGGCCTTTTGCACCCCTGAGATAGTGTTTGCAAATGATATCCTTTTTTCTTTGAACCTATTCGTTAGAAGGTCTATTTCTTCTCTAAAATCATGATCCTTATTGCAGTTTCAGCGTAGTCTACAGAATTGGCTGTATGGAATATTATTCAACCATCTAGGATGATGGTTACTCCTTCTGTCATTGTAGCGATTACAGTCTACCTTCTTAAAGAAGGTTTTGGTATATACACTCCCATCTGTATCCCACCCAAGGGTAACATCCAAAAACTCCATATTCACTGTATTGATATTATATGAGAAAGAGATCCCAAAGGTATTATCATTTAGAAATTGTACAAAGCTTATGGCCTTTTCTTCAGTCCCACTCCATATAAAGAGAAGGTCGTCTATGAAACGGCCATAGTAGACAACACTCGCCCAAAACTTAAATGGGTACATGTGTTGTAAAATAACCCATAAATAGATTAGCAAAGCTTGGGACGAAGGTTGTCCACATGGCCGTTCCACAAGTCTGCAAAAAGAATGTATTCTGATATATAAAGTAATTGTGTTTTTAACACAAAATTAATAGGTTCAAAAAAATAAAGTTTCTCTGTTTCTCAGGCATGTAAATATCTTGCTCTAAAATGTAATTTACTGCACTTAAACCAATGTCATATTTAATATTTGAATATAAAGCTGCAACATCGCAACTAATCCAAATATTCTTCTTAGTCTGTGATCTTGGAAGAGACCTTAATTTACCCAATAGATCTGTAGTGTCTTTTATATAGGATTCTAAACTTATCATAATTTTTTTCAAGAAAACATTGATAAAACATGATAAATTATAGGTTAGACACCCGATACCCGAGATGATGGGTCTCCCAGGGGGATTCATCAAGATTTTGTGTATTTTTGGCAAATGATAATAGTATGCCACACTTGGTTTTTCTGGTAACAAGAACATTCTTTCCTTTTTATCAAGGATCCCCTAGGAGTACCCACCATCTATTAATTGTAGCAGGTCTCTTGAGAATGTAAGTGTGGGATTAAAAGATAAAATCTTGTAATAAGATTCATCTTTCAATAGACGATTTATTTTATAGTACTACCCCTCCACCGTTATCTGCCTGTTTTATTATATTTTCTGTCAGATATCAAATTGGAAATAGCTTTTCTCTCAAATCTATTTAGATTGCCCCCATCCAAGTTAAATCGCTTGATCCCCTCCAGTTCTTTTAACACAAGTTTCTTAAAGACCTCCCAACTCGAGTTAGCGGGTACACTGGGATTAAAGTTAGAAATTGGATGCGTATGGATTACATCGCTGTGTTCCCATAGGTCATCTGGTTCAAAAGATAAATAGTCAGTGGGGTCTCTGTCTGCCATATTATCAGTTATTATTACCTGCATATTAGACCCCTTTAGTTTCTTGGCTGCAAAGTACCGCTGGATTGATAACTTCCTTACATATTTAATAATGTCGACAAATACGTCTAACATGTTATGTGAGTTGGAGGGACTAAAGTTCAAACCCTTCCCAAAATGCCAATTTCTGTATTGTTAAGCTGTCGGTCTGACAAGTTAAAGATCCTTTTTTTTTTCTTTTTTCTTTTTTTAAAGGGGATCTTTAACTTGTCAGACCGACAGCTTAACAATACAGAAATTGGCATTTTGGGAAGGGTTTGAACTTTAGTCCCTCCAACTCACACAATGAGGCCTACTTATCAAGCTGTCAACTTACTTGCATTCGACGGCATCAATATGCACGCCTGACATCACCTAACATCGCTGCCGCAGACCTGAATACACTATCCATATTTATATCAAAAGCTGTCAAAGCTTTGCACCAAGTACGGGGCAACGAGCAGCGGACTTTTGTTAACTAAACAGTCATCGATCTCGCTGCTCTTCTACTTTTTCACAGCTTTATTTGTATACTTTCACTAAACACCACCACTATACTAAAATGTTTAACCCCTATACCGCCGCTCCCGGACCCCCGCCGCAACTAAATAAAGTTATTAACCCCTAAACTGCTGCTCCCGGACCGCAAATCTAATAAAGTTATTAACCCCTATTCCGCCGCTCCCAGACCCCACCGCAACGCTAATAAAGTTGTTAACCCCTATCCCGCCGCTCCCGGACCCCACCGCAACTCTAATAAAGTTATTAACCCCTATCCCGCTGCTCCTGGACCCCGCTACAACTAACTAAAGGTATTAACCCCTGGCCTCCCACATCACTAGCACTTACTAAACTTATTAACCCCGAAACTGCCAGCCCCCCACATCGCCATAATCTAAATTAAACTATTAACCCCTAAACCTAACAACCCGCTAACTTTACATTAAATATTAACTCATCCCTATCTTATAATAAATTTAAACTTACCTTTAGATTTAAATTAAACTATATTAAACTACTAATGAACCTACCCTAACTATTATACTAAATTACATTAAACTATATTAAACTAATAATTATTCTACCCTAACTATTATACTAAAATTACATTAAACTACAAATTAAATAAACTATATTATATATTTAAACACCTAACCCTACTCAAATCATTTAAATCTACAATAAAAAATTACAAACAACTAAGTTACAAAAAAATAAACACTAAGTTACACAAAATAATCAATAAATTATTAAAGATTTAAACTAATTACACCTAATCTAAGAGTCCTATGAAAATAAAAAAAAAAGCCCCCCCAAAATAAAAAACCCTAACCTACAATAAACTACAAATAGCCCTTAAAAGGGCCTTTTGCGGGGCATCTCCACAAAGTAATCAGCTCTTTTACCTGTAAATAAAAATACAAACACCCCCCCAACAGTAAAACCCACCACCCACACAACCAACCACCCCAAATAAATTTGGATGGGCATTGCCCTTAAAAGGGCATTTAGCTCTATTGCTGCCCAAACACTAATCTAAAACTAAAACCCACCCAATAAACCTGTAAAAAACCTAACACTAACCCCTGAAGATCCACTTACAGTTTTGAAGATCCGATATCCATCTTCAAAGAAGCCAGGAGAAGTCCTCATCGAAGCCGGCAGAAGTCTTCATCCAAGCAGCCGAAGACTTCATTCAAGCCTGCAGAAGTCTTTACCCAGACAGCATCTTCTATCTTCATCCATACGGCTCCATCTTCAAGACATGCGACGCAGAGCATCCTCTTCTGACGTCTTCTTGAACAATGAAGGTTCCTTTAAATTACGTCATCCAAGATGGCGTCCCTTAGATTCCAGTTGGCTGATAGAATTCAATCAGCCAATCGGAATTAAGGTGGAAAAAATCCTATTGGCTGTTGCAATCAGCCAATAGGATTAAGCTTTCATTCTATTGGCTGATTGGATTTTTTCAACCTTAATTCTGATTGGCTGATAGAATCAGCCAATCGGAATCTAAGCGACGCCATCTTGGATGACAGCAGTTAAAGGAACCTTCATTGTTCAAGAAGACGTCGTAAGAAGAGGATGCTCTGCGTCGGATGTCTTGAAGATGGAGCCGCGCCAGATGGATGAAGATAAAAGATGCCATCTGGGTGAAGACTTCTGCGGACTTCGATGAGGACTTCTCCCGTCTTCTTTGAGGATGGATGTCAGATCTTCAAAACTGTAAGTGGATCTTCAGGGGTTAGTGTTAGTTTTTTTTTAAAGGGTTTATTGGGTGGGTTTTAGTTTTAGATTAGGGTTTGGGCAGCAATAGAGCTAAATGCCCTTTTAGAGGCAATGCCCATCCAAATGCCCTTTTCAGGGCAATGGGGAGCTTAGGTTTTTTTAGTTAGGTTTTTATTGGGGGGGATTGGTTGTGTGGGTGGTGGGTTTTACTGTTGGAGGTATTTATATTTTTTATTTACAGGTAAAAGAGCTGATTTCTTTGGGGCAATGCCCTGCAAAAGGCCCTTTTAAGGGCTATTTGTAGTTTATTGTAGGTTAGGGTTTTTTTATTTTGGGGGGCCTTTTTTATTTTCATAGGGCTTTTAGATTAGGTGTAATTAGTTAAAATCTTTGATAATTTTATTTTTTATTTTGTGTTACTTAGTGTTTGTTATTTTTTGTAACTTAGTTGTTAGTTTTTTGTAACTTTGTCATTTTTATTGTAGATTTAAATTATTTGAGTAGGGTTAGGTGTTTAAATATATAATATAGTTAATTTAATTTGTAGTTTAATGTAATATTAGTATAATAGTTAGGTTAGATTAATAGTTTAATATAGTTAAATTTAAATCTAAAGGTAAGTTTAAATTAATTATAAGATAGGGATGAGTTAATATTTAATGTAAAGTTAAAAGGTTGTTAGGTTTAGGGGTTAATAGTTTAATTTAGTGTATGGCAATGTGGGGGGCTGGCGGTTTAGGTGTTAATAGGTTTAGTAAGTGCTAGTGATGTGGGAGGCCAGGGGTTTATACATTTATTTAGTTTTCGGTGGGCTCTGGGAGCGGCGGGATAGGGGTTAATAACTTTATGTAGGTGGTGTCGGGGCAGTAGATTAGGGGTTAATAAGTAGTGATGTCCCAAACTGTTCGCTCGCGAACGGTTCACAGCGAACATAGCTTGTTCACGTTCGCGTTTGTGGGCGAACACGATCCGCCCCTATGTGTCAGCATTGTGGAAACTTTGACCCTTTATGTTACAGCCGCCTGACACATTAGAGCCAATCAACATCAGACACTCCCTCACAGACCCTCACAGCTACTCGGAATCCGCCATTTTAGACTCATAACGACCTTGCTTTCTTAATGAGAGGACGTGTTGTCTTTTTGCTCCTGACATTAATAGGAACAACATAGCTAGGCTAGTGTATTTACAGTCCAGAAGGACTCCACTCATCTCTGCTGCAAGCACAGCACCCCAAAAAGCCCTTTTTAGGGCTATATTTCGTGCGTTTTTTTTTTTTTTTTTTCGTTTTTTTTTTATTAGCATTTGCCTGGCTTTCAGCTATGTGTTTAAGGCTCACAGCATATGCTGTGATTACTGCCACCACTGATATCTCCCTAACAACATTAGTTTAAATTTAACTAACCCAAAAATATAATTATTTTTCTAGTGTAATTTTTTTTCATTTTCTATCAGGCCAGTGTCACACAGCATATACTCTGGTTCATTGCTCTGTGCCAGCCAGCAGCCACCAGTGTTAATATCCGTTTATAACATTATTTTAAATAAAAAAAAAAAATATATATATATATATTGTGCTAGTGTAATCTAATTACATTTACTATCATGCCTGTGTCTGTCAGGCTCACTCAGCATTAATATACCTCATTTTTTTCAGTCTTTTGGTTAATTGGTCTGTGCCAGGCAGCCACCCAGCACTCATATCTTCTTCACCTTAATTTTAATATAAAAAAAAAAAAGTTTACATTTGTTTGCTAGTGTAATCTAATATAATTTTCTATCCGGCCTGTGTGTTTTGCTGACATAGAGAGCCTACTGTGTTTACTTGCTGCCCTCCGTAGTTTATGAGCCACGACTCATATGTGTTTAACCTTTTTTTAATTTCCCCCCCAAAAAATTAATTTCAATCATTTTTCTAGTGTAATCTAATAGTATTTTCTATCAGACGTGTGTGTATCCGACTTACAGAGCCTACTGTTTTTAAAAGCTGCCCTTCCAAGGCTATCAGCCACGACTCATATGTATGTGCTTAACCTTTTTCTTAAAATGTCCAAAAAAAAGTCTTTAAATCATTATGCTAGTGTAATCTAATTGTATTTTCTATCAGGCCTGTGTCTAACTGTCTATCTGACTTACACAGCATACTGTTGTTATAATTGCTGCCCTACGTAGCAGCCAGCCAGTGCGACCACTCATAGAGTCATATGTGCATTGCACTTCTTTACATAATTTTAATATTAAAATCTAAAATTTTAAAATATTTTGCTAGTGTAATCTAACTTCATTTTCTATCAGGCCTGTGTTTTTGTCACTTACACAGCATACTGTGTTAAATTGCTGCCCTACCTACCATCCACGACTCATATCTGCCAGCCTGTGTGCCAGGCCCAAGTAGCCAATTAGTGGCACCAATCACAATTCTTGTACCAGTAATTAAAAAAAAAAAATCATAATTTTTTGGACTGCAAATATTCAGTCTACTAGTGCCATTGAATTTCATTTACCTCCTGAATGCCACTGCCAGCCTTTTGTGCCAGGCCGTCTAGCCAACTATTTACACCAATCAAAATTGTTGTCACAGACAGTATAGTTAGTAATTTAAATAAAAAAATTTTTTATTGTTGATCTTAATCCTCAGTTTGCTCATGCCCTAGAATTGCACTTTATTACTTCCTTGCAAGACTGTGTGCCAGGCCTACTTGAAAAATATTTACACCAATCATATTTGTTGTGACAGTATTCTTAATAATTAAAAATTAAAAATGTTGTTAATAGTTGTTGTGAATCCTCAGTTTGCTGGTGCCATTGAATAGCACTTTCCTCCTGCCTTGCAGCCTGCTGTGAGCCAGGCCCACCTAGCCAATTGTTGTCAGCAATCATATTTCTTTTAACAGTATTGCAAAAATTGTCAATCATCACTGTTTTGACTGTCAGTAATCAGTCTCCTAGTGTCCTTGAATTGCATCTACCTCCTGCCTGCCAGCCTTTTGTGCCAGGCCATCTTGCCAACTATTTACACCAATCATAATTGTTGTCACAGTATAGTTACTAATTAAAATTAAAAAAATTGATTGTTAATCCTCAGTTTGCTTGTGCCATTGAATTGCACTTTTCTACTGCCTGCCAGCCTGTGTGCCAGGCCCAACTATCCAATTAGTGCCAGCAATCATATTTCTTTTAACAGTATTGCAAAATTTGTCAATCATCACTGTTTTGACTGTCAATCTGCAGTCTACTAGTGCCCTTGAATTGCATTTTCCTCCTGCCTGCCTGCCTGTGTGCCAGTCCCAACTAGCCAATTAGTGCCACCACTCATATTTATTGTAACAGGATTGGAATTTTTGTTAATCATAACTGTTTTGACTGTGATTCTTCAGTCTCCTAGTGCCATTGAATTGCAGTTTCCTTTCTCCCAGCGTGTGTGCCAGACAGGCCCATTTGCCAACTAGTGCCAAACAATCATATTTGTTGCCACAGTACTTGTAATATTTAAAAAAATTAACAATTTGTGATTTTTAAAACATCTGTCTTTTTTGTTGTTGTCAGTCTCACAGCGTATACTGTGCCCACTTTCACAGTGCCACCACTCAATTGGTGTAATAGTATTGTTAGTGTCCATTTAAAAAAAAATGACAGGCAGAGGCAGGCCATCCCGCAGGTTCCGTGGTCGTGGTGCTGTGATTCCTTTAGACCCTACAAATATGCACATTGTTCAGATGCCGGGTGCCAGGGGGGACGCAAAAACTTCTGAGGAGGACCTAGTTGAATGGCTAACACAGGACACCCAATCTTCTTCAGCTTCCGCTGCTAGTCCTCCTAACCTTGACGCACCATCTAAGTCCAGCTGTGCTTTGGGCAGGTCTCAAGTGACCAGTGCCACTCCGCCGCCTGTCGCCACCACCAACACTAGCACCACAGCCGCTTCACTTGATCTGTCACAGGAGTTATTGACACATCATTTGGAAGAAATGAGTGATGCGCAACCATCATTGACAGAGGATGTAGATAATACTGATCAGTTTCAGTCAGGCAGCATTATCGACATGGAGGTACGGTGTGATGATGATGATGATGATGATGTTGTACCCGCTGCTGCTTCCTTTCTTGATGTTTCAGATACAAGTGAAGCGGTTGATGATGATGTGTTGGTGGATGTCATGTGGGTGCCTGCTAGAAGAGAAGAAGAAGAGGGGGAAAGTTCAGATGGGGAGACAGAGAGGAGGAGTAGGAGGAGACGATTTGGAAGCACGGGGAGGTCGTCTCAAGGAGCTAGTTGCACAGTCAGACAGCATGCATTGTCACCAGGGGTCAGCCAGACAGCACGCCGACGCCCATCAACGCATGCTGTTGCCACCACCAGAATGCCGTCATCGCAGAGCTCAGCAGTGTGGCATTTTTTTTTGTGTGTCTGCCTCTGACAACAGCGATGTCATTTGCAACCTGTGCCAAAAGAAACTGAGTCGTGGGAAGTCCAACAGCCACCTAGGTACAACTGCTTTGCGAAGGCACATGGTCTCCCATCACAAAGGCCGATGGGAAGAACACATGAGTAGAAGCAGCACACAAAGTGAAAGCTGCCCTCCTCCTCCTGCTCCAGCATCTTCAGCCACGTCAACCAGTGCTGTCCTCCTTGCCCCCTCTCAACCATCCTCCACTCAGTCTCTCTTACGTAGCAGTTCCTGGTCATCTGCCCACAGTCAGGTGTCTGTCAAGGACATGTTTGAGCGTAAGAAGCCAATTTCTCAAAGTCACCCCCTTGCCCGGCGTCTGACAGCTGGCTTGTCTGAACTCTTAGCCCGCCAGCTTTTACCATACAAGCTGGTGGAGTCTGATGCTTTCAAAAAATTTGTATCTATTGGGACAACGCAGTGGAAGGTACCTGGCAGAAATTTCTTTTCACAAAAGGTAATCCCAAACGTGTACTCTGTTGTGAGAAAGGAAGTTATGGCATGTCTGGCACACAGCATTGGGGCAAGGGTCCATATGACCACGGATAGCTGGTCTGCAAAGCATGGTCAGGGCAGGTATATCACCTACACTGCGCATTGGGTAAACCTGCTGACTTCTGACAAGCATGGAATGCGTGGCTCTGCAGAAGAGTTGGTGACACCGCCACGACTTGCAGGCAGGCCTGCTGCTACCTCCTCTACTCCTCCTATTCCATCCTCTTCCATAACCTCTTTCTCAGCTGAGTCCTCTTCAACTTCTGCATCTTGCTCCACATCTATGGCAACCCCCCAGCTCCCCAGGTACTATCCTACATCCCGGGTACGGCAGTGTCACGCCGTCTTGGGGTTGACTTGCCTGAAAGCGGAGAGTCACACCGCACCAGCACTCCTGACCGCCCTGAACGCACAGGTGGATCAGTGGCTGACTCCGCACCAACTGGAGATTGGCAAGGTTGTTTCTGACAATGGAAGTAATTTGGTGGCGGCATTGAAATTGGGCAAGTTGACACATGTGCCGTGCATGGCACATGTGTGTAATCTAATTGTACAACGATTTGTCCATAAGTACCCAGGCTTACAGGACGTCCTGAAGCAGGCCAGGAAGGTGTGTGGCCATTTCAGACGTTCCTACACGGCCATGGCGCACTTGTCCGATATCCAGCGTCGAAACAACCTGCCAGTGAGGCGCTTGATTTGCGACAGCCAGACACGGTGGAATTCAACACTCCTAATGTTTGACCACCTGCTCCAACAAGAAAAAGCTGTTAATGAGTATTTGTATGACCGGGGTGCTAGGCCAGCCTCTGGGGAGCTGGGGATATTTTTTCCAAATTACTGGACGCTCATGCGCAATGCCTGTAGGCTCATGCATCCTTTTGAGGAGGTGACAAACCTTGTCAGTCGCACCGAAGGCACCATCAGCGACATCATACCATTTGTTTTCTTCCTGGAGCGTGCCCTGCGAAGAGTGCTGGATCAGGCAGTAGATGAGCGTGAAGAGGAAGCGGGAGAGTTGTGGTGTCCATCACCCCCGCAAACAGCCGAATCAGCATCGCTTGCTGGACCTGCGGCAACGCAGGAAGAGGATTGTGAGGAAGAGGAGGAATGTGGTTTTGAGGAGGATGAGGAGGAGGAAGACCGAGCACAACAGTCATCCCAGGGTGCTCGTTGTTGTCACCTCTCTGGTACCCGTGGTGTTGTACGTGGCTGGGGGGAAGAAGATACCATCAGTGAGATCAGTGAGGAGGAGGAACGCGACATGATTAGCTCAGCATCCAACCTTGTTCAAATGGGTTCTTTCATGCTGTCGTGGCTGTTGAGGGACCCTCGTATAAAAAAGCTGAAGGAGAACGACCTGTACTGGGTGTCCACGCTCCTCGACCCCCGGTATAAGCATAAAGTGACTGAAATGTTACCAAATTCCCGCATGTCGGAAAGGATGGAGCATTTTCATAATAAATTAAAAACTATGCTTTACACAGCGTATAAGGGTGATGTCACAGCACCATGGGAATGTAACAGGGGAAGAGATGAAATTAATCCTCCTCCTCCTCCCACGGCGGCAAGGACCGGGTGCTTTCCTGATGTCTTGTTGATGGAGGACATGCGTACCTTTTTAACTCCCATGCACCATCAGAGCCTTTCGGGATCCAGCCTTAGAGAAAGACTCAACCGACAGGTAGCAGACTACCTAGCTTTAACTGCGGATCTTGACACTCTCAGGAGCGATGGACCCCTTGACTACTGGGTGTGCAGGCTGGACTTGTGGCCTGAGCTATGCCAATTTGCAATGGAACTTCTGGCCTGCCCCGCTTCAAGTGTCCTGTCCGAAAGGACTTTTAGTGCAGCAGGAGGTTTTGTCACTGAGAAGAGAAGTCACCTAGGTCAAAAAAGCCTTGACTATCTCACTTTTATAAAAATGAATGAGGGCTGGATCCTGAAAGGACTGACATTGGGCGATACATTTGAATAAAAAAGGCCTGATGATGAGATGAGCTGGCTTGGGCTACAACTGGTACACAGGCTGGCCTTTTTTTTTTGTTATAAAGCCGGAGAACTTGCTTGACTTATCCGCCAACAACTAGTGTTCAAGCCACAAGCTTTTAGGGCACTTTATAAATGTTTTACAAACATCGATTTTTCTGGCCGCTGCTACAGCAGTTGCTACAACAATACCCCAATTTTTCAGTCATTTGTACATTCCGAATTTTTCTGGCCTCTGCTGCAGCTCTGTGGGTACAAAACTCAAATAAAAAAAATAAGGCACATAACACTAGTGATTAAACTGTTACGAATTGTACAACTTAACACACCACTCATATCTGGTGGACCATTAAATTGAACGCAAAATGCCACAAATTTGAAAGAGTAGGACCGACCAAGCATCTTTATCCGTCTCTTGGTTGCTCTAAATTATCTCCATGTTCCATCTATGCCATACCTGTACTCTATTGTGCAAAAGGGTGGCATATGTTGTGTTTCATGCTGTTGTGCCTGTTGCGGGTCGTGGCCCATGATATTAAAAGGCTGAAGGAGAACGACCTGTAATGGGTGCCCCATCCAATTTTTAGAAAAAGGTTCCTGGTTCCTCTCAATTATCTCTGGGTTTCTAAAATGGATGCCATACCTGTACTCGCTTGTGCAAAAGGATGGCATATGTGCTGGTGTTTCCTGCAGTTGTTTCTGTTGAGGGTGCTGGACCCTCTTATAAAAAAGCTGAAGGAGAACGACCTGGAGTGGGAGTCCAAGCATGGTTTTTGGGGCTATTTCACTTTTACAAACAATTATCTGTGGGTTTCTCAAATCAATGCCATACCAGTACTCTATTGTTCCAAAGTATGCCATATGTTCTCTTTCCTGCTGGTATTTTGTTTGAGGGTCCTGGACCCTCTTATAAAAATGCCTAACGAGAAAGAGGTGTACTGGGTGTCCACTCATTTTTTTTTTCTATTTCACATTTGACCAAAATTATCTCTGGGTTTGTAAAATGAATGCTGTACCTGTACTCTATTGTTCAAAAGGATGCCATATGTCCTCTTTCCTGCTGGTGTTTTGTTTGAGGGTCCTGGACCCTCTTATAAAAAGGCCTAAGGAGAAAGAGGTGTACTGGGTGTCCACTCATTTTTTTTTTCTATTTAACAATTGACCAAAATGATCAATGGTTTTGTAAAATCAATGCTGTACCTGTACTCTATTGTTCAAAAGGATGCCATACGTCCTCTTTCCTGTTGGTGTTTTTTTTGAGGGTCCAGGACCCTCTTATAAAAAGGCCTAAGGAGAAAGAAGTGCACTGGGTGTCCATCAAATCATTTTTTTGATTCAAATTTCCATTTGCAATAAATTATCTCTGGGTTTCTAAAATCAATGCCTTTTCTGTACTCTATTGTTCAAAAGGATGCCATACGTCCTCTTTCCTGTTGGTGTTTTTTTTGAGGGTCCAGGACCCTCTTATAAAAAGGCCTAAGGAGAAAGAATTGTACTGGGTGTCCATCAAATCATTTTTTTGATTCAAATTCCCGGTTGCAACAAATTATCCCCGGGTTTCTAAAATCAATGCCTTTCCTATAATCTTTTTTTCACAAAGGATGCCATATGTCCTCTTTCCTTCTGCTGGTTTTGTTGAGTGTCCTGGAGCCTCTGCTAAAAAGGCCTAAGGATAAATAAGTGTACTGGGTGTCTATTCAATGTTTTTTTTAAATTTCCCGGTTGTAACAAATTTTCTCTGTGTTTCTAAAATCAATGCCTTTCCTGTAATCTATTTTTCAAAAGGATGCCATATGTCCTCTTTCATGCTGATGTTTCTGTTGAGGCTCTGGGACACTCCTATAAAAAGGCCTAAGGATAAAGAAGTGTACTGGGTGTCCAATCAATGTTTTTTTCTATTTCCCGGGTCATATAAATGATCTCTGTGTTTCTAAAATCAATGCCTTTCCTGTAATCTAATTTACAAAAGTATGCCATATGTCCTCTTTCCTGCTGTTGGTTTTGTTGAGGGTCCTGGAGCCTCTGCTAAAAAGGCCTAAGGATAAAGAAGTGTACTGGGTGTCTAATCTATGATTTTTTAGATTTCACGGTTGGAACAAATTATCCCCAGGTTTCTAAAATCAATTAAAGTACACAAGAGGTTCTGTGTGTGTAGCGCTCGGTTCACTCCCAATGTAATTGCTGCAGGGGGTGGAGAAACAAATCCTCCTGTCGGCTCAATGGAGAGTGGGTGCAAATATGGAAAGTCCTGTTATGCGGCCCCAAATTAAGTCTGCCAACTTAAAAGTAAATACAAATTGATCCAGTAGAGAGGCGCACCACAGAGACAATCACTCCAGAGTAAAAGTAACTGTTAGTTTATTTCGGCACATCGTTAAAAGCATATAACAGGGCACACAGGCCCAAAAAGGCTCACAGGTAAAAACACAACACAGGTGTGTCAGATAGTTACGCAGACATGTTTCGTGAGCATGCTCACTTGTTCACTGCATATGGGACTGATCTGACACACCTTTACTTATACCACAAATTTAAAGACACAGTATAGATGTTAAAGTGGTACAAGTTAACATTGGACTCTACATAGTATACTTTTATTTCTTAATACTCTAAATAAATGGAGAGATTAATAAATCAAAAATTGTCTTGTAGCTGTCCTTTAACCATATAAATGGTTAAAGTTAAGACATGTAGTGCTTAAGTTGCAATTGTTGCATTGCAACAATTTTAAATAATTACATGTATATAAACCTTTCATTTGTATTGTTTTAATACTATCAGGTGTTGAAAATGCAATATTTGCAACAAAATGCAGATTTATAACTATAAAGCACTATATATGTCATTAAGACTATATTCACTTTGTTTCACTTAAAATAGTACATATGGAAAAAACAACCTTTTTTCCATTTTTAATTTTTAACACTTTAAGAATGATAAACAGATAGAGAAAATAGATATGCATAAATCCTATAGATATATGGGGAGGGCAAGTTTTTTGACACATATGTGTGATCTCATGCAAGGAAAAAAAGTAATTGTTTAAGTAAACAAATCAAGGTCTCTTCTCATGTTTAGACCTTGGGGGTTACTTGTCTTTAGTGAGAAGATCCAATAGACTTCTCGTTTGTTTAGTTTGTCTTCCCTGTTGCCCCCTCTTCTCCAGTGGGGTACTTGATCAATCCCTTGTAAGGTTAAACTTGACATATCAGAATCATGTAGATTTTTAAAGTGTCTGGAGATAGGAGTGTCAGATTTTTCATCTTTCCCAGACCGTAAGTGTTCTAAAAACCTATCTTTGATGGGACGCTTCGTTTTACCTACATACTGACAATTGCAAATTTTGCATGTCAGGAGATAGACCACGTGAGTGGTCTTGCAATTAATGAAAAAAATTATTTTATGTTCATTCTGTGTTGTACTGGAGTGAAACGTGTCACCCTCTTGTACATGTTCACAAGTTGTGCAGTCTTTTCTTCTGCATTTATAGAAACCTTTCTTTCCTTTTAACCAATTGGTATTGTTTTTGTTCATCATATCAGAAGGTGATAGATGATTGGCTAGGGTTTTGCCTCTCTTAGGTATGAAATTAATTCCCTGCTGTACTATTTCTTTCAGAATAGGATCTGTGTACAAAATGGGAACACTTTCCCTTATTATATCACAGACTTTGTAATAGTCAGTACTATAGGTAGTTATGAATTTTGGTGTGGTAGACACAGATTGCTTGTTTACTTTCTCTCTATACTTTAGGAAATTTTCTCTGGGTATATCCTTTATGCTTTCTTTAGCGGCATCTAGTATGTTATCAGTGTAGCCTCTCTGCTTTAATCTGTTAGTGATTATTGAGCTGTTTTCCTCATATTGTTCTTCACTTGTACAGTTCCTTTTTGCCCTAATGTACTCTCCCTTTGGGATGCCCCTTAGTACATGTGTAGGATGGCAAGATTTAAATGACAGAAGAGTATTGCCTGCAGTAGGCTTTCTATAAAAGCTAGTTTCTATTTTATTCTCAATCACATTAGCAGAGATCTTTAAGTCTAGAAAGTTGATAGTTTCTGCATTATTCTCTCCTACAAATCTAATTCCGTCAGCATTATGATTCATAAATTCACAAAAGGAAACTGCTTCCGATTCACTTCCTTCAAATATAAAAAACAGGTCATCAATGTACCTATAGAAATGTTTTATCCTATTTCTGAAAGGATTTCTTTCTCCAAAGACGTGGAACAGCTCCCACCACCCCATAAAGAGGTTGGCATATGAAGGGGCAAACTTAGCCCCCATAGCTGTTCCACGTCTCTGGAGAAAGAACTCATTGCCAAACATAAAAAAATTATGCGTAAGGAGATACTCTATAGCTCTTAAAATAAAGCTCTTAGTAGGCGAGTCATAATCACTGTATGTGTCAAGGAAAAATTCTATGGCAGTCATACCTTTATTGTTTTGTATGCAGGTGTATAGAGAGGTGACATCCACCACTAAAAATCTGAAATTGGGTTCCCATCTCACTTTGTCCAGTTTATTTAGAATAGATGTTGTATCTTGTATATAGGTTAAGAGTCCTCTGACTAGAGGTTGTAAAAAAGTGTCAATCAGATCACTCAGAGGTTCATTTAGGGAACCAATCCCTGCAATAATGGGACGTCCTGGTGGACGCACAGGATCTTTGTGTATTTTTGGAAAATAATGGAAGATGGGGGCAACCGGATGAGAGGGTATGAGTGCATCTTTAGTTGAAGCACTAATTATATTATTATGTTTAGCAAACAGAACAATACCCACTAATTCATTTTTGTAAAACTTCGTGGGATTAGTCTGTAGTTTGCTGTATACCTCTTTATCATCCAGTTGCCTCTTAGCCTCCATTATGTAATCTGTTTTGTTGAGAATGACTACATTTCCTCCTTTATCTGAAGGTCTAATGAGGATTGAATCATTTTCAGATAAACTTTTTAATGCCTGTTTTTCATTAGCTGTTAGATTATACATATTTTTACTTTTCTTTGAATTTTTTTCACTGAGCACAGTTAGTTTTTCCTCTATTGTTTTCTGAAAAATTTCCAGCGCTTTTGGACGGGCATGTACAGGGTAAAATGTGCTTTTCTTCTTTACATGATCACACCTCACCCCTGATTCTTTAGAAATATCATTATTGCATGTATCACCCTCCCCAATCAGTTCATTTAAGTCGTTTATAGTACACATTTCAGAAAAAGAAAAAAGATTATCAGAATTTTCATGTTCTGTTACATTTTTGGTCTCAATTTTGTTTGACTCCTGCTCACTCATCCCATAAAAATGTTTCTGTAGAGTGAGTTTACGCACATATCGGTTCACATCTAACACAGTTTCAAATAAGTTGAAGTGTGCAGAGGGAACAAAATTGAGACCTTTGGATAAGAGAGAAATTTGGGTTTTACTTAAAGAAACAGTAGATAAATTTATGACATTTAAATTCAGGTCTGTTGTTTCTGTCCCTGTGATCTTGTCACATATTTCTTGTTGAAGGACTTGCCCCTGTATCCCTGGTTGCCCCGACCGGTCATATTGGGCTTTATTTTTGTTTTTCTTGTTGTTACTTTTGCCTCTTCTGCCTCTGTGGGTTTTTTTCTTGCTGTTCCTGCAATTATACCTTCCCCGTTTTTTGACTTCTCACTGGTACCTTCTTCTGGCTCTAGTTCTTGTAGTGAATGAAATGTTTCTGTAGCACACTCTTCTGTGTTTTCATTATCTGATGAGTCTACCTCATATTCAGTGTCTGAGAATGTGACTGATTTTTGTTTGCCAGATCCTTTCTTGTTAAAGTTCTTTTTATTTGATTTATGTGACCTGAATTTATTTCTTGAATATTCCTCATAGGACCATTTGTATACTTGTTTTAATTCATAGTCCTTTCTATCTCTTGACATTTTGTTTGATTTAAAGTGCCAAAGCTCCTGTCTGAAATTAATCATGGACTGTTCAAATTTCTTGTCATAATCTTTAAATTCTTTGTCTTTTTGAAATTCTCGCAGTTTTATTTGCACTTCTTTTATCTCTTGCAACAAATCCTTCCTCTGCTTTCTTTTGAAATCTATCAATAGGTCAATTAGTGCAAAGGAGCATGTGTCTAAAATGTTATTCCATTTTCTAATGAACTCAGTATCATATGTAATGAATGATGGGAACTTTTTGACTCTCAATCCCCTTGGAATACGCTTGTCATTCTTATAGATCAAAACATTTACAATTACATTGGGAGTGAACCGAGCGCTACACACACAGAACCTCTTGTGTACTTTAACTGATCTCTGCTTAACTGTGTGACAGCAGCCGTCCGGAGGAAGGATTCAGAGGAATACCTGCAGAACTGAAGGCGGGTAAGAGTTTACAGCACACCATTTTGTATAGGCTGTTTTTCTCTAGCAATATCGTATTTGATGAATATACAGGCTGACAGATAGACCTGCACGCTGACATCCGTTCCAATCCGGGAATTACACTCTCTACACTTTTGAAATTTGGGCTGAAGACGAGGTGGGTTGCTACTTGCTATAATTGCACTAAAGGCACTTACGCTATTTTAAATCTTAGGCTCACAGGTATTGGACTTTTACTTTCACATTGTATACAGTTTCACTTTATATTATCTTACAACCTTGCTATAATGGATAATGAAGAAACAGAATGTTATGTATTAAGGGACTTCAATGAGGAGTCCAATGATGCATATGAGGAGGTTGCACACAATATTGACACTTTATTCTTTGAAATTGACTCTCTGCGCAAAAAAGATATAAAATTAGATCTGGACATTAAATCCTTTTTGATCTATAAGAATGACAAGCGTATTCCAAGGGGATTGAGAGTCAAAAAGTTCCCATCATTCATTACATATGATACTGAGTTCATTAGAAAATGGAATAACATTTTAGACACATGCTCCTTTGCACTAATTGACCTATTGATAGATTTCAAAAGAAAGCAGAGGAAGGATTTGTTGCAAGAGATAAAAGAAGTGCAAATACAACTGCGAGAATTTCAAAAAGACAAAGAATTTAAAGATTATGACAAGAAATTTGAACAGTCCATGATTAATTTCAGACAGGAGCTTTGGCACTTTAAATCAAACAAAATGTCAAGAGATAGAAAGGACTATGAATTAAACCAAGTATACAAATGGTCCTATGAGGAATATTCAAGAAATAAATTCAGGTCACATAAATCAAATAAAAAGAACTTTAACAAGAAAGGATCTGGCAAACAAAAATCAGTCACATTCTCAGACACTGAATATGAGGTAGACTCATCAGATAATGAAAACACAGAAGAGTGTGCTACAGAAACATTTCATTCACTACAAGAACTAGAGCCAGAAGAAGGTACCAGTGAGAAGTCAAAAAACGGGGAAGGTATAATTGCAGGAACAGCAAGAAAAAAACCCACAGAGGCAGAAGAGGCAAAAGTAACAACAAGAAAAACAAAAATAAAGCCCAATATGACCGGTCGGGGCAACCAGGGATACAGGGGCAAGTCCTTCAACAAGAAATATGTGACAAGATCACAGGGACAGAAACAACAGACCTGAATTTAAATGTCATAAATTTATCTACTGTTTCTTTAAGTAAAACCCAAATTTCTCTCTTATCCAAAGGTCTCAATTTTGTTCCCTCCGCACACTTCAACTTATTTGAAACTGTGTTAGATGTGAACCGATATGTGCGTAAACTCACTCTACAGAAACATTTTTATGGGATGAGTGAGCAGGAGTCAAACAAAATTGAGACCAAAAATGTAACAGAACATGAAAATTCTGATAATCTTTTTTCTTTTTCTGAAATGTGTACTATAAACGACTTAAATGAACTGATTGAGGAGGGTGATACATGCAATAATGATATTTCTAAAGAATCAGGGGTGAGGTGTGATCATGTAAAGAAGAAAAGCACATTTTACCCTGTACATGCCCGTCCAAAAGCGCTGGATATTTTTCAGAAAACAATAGAGGAAAAACTAACTGTGCTCAGTGAAAAAAATTCAAAGAAAAGTAAAAATATGTATAATCTAACAGCTAATGAAAAACAGGCATTAAAAAGTTTATCTGAAAATGATTCAATCCTCATTAGACCTTCAGATAAAGGAGGAAATGTAGTCATTCTCAACAAAACAGATTACATAATGGAGGCTAAGAGGCAACTGGATGATAAAGAGGTATACAGCAAACTACAGACTAATCCCACGAAGTTTTACAAAAATGAATTAGTGGGTATTGTTCTGTTTGCTAAACATAATAATATAATTAGTGCTTCAACTAAAGATGCACTCATACCCTCTCATCCGGTTGCCCCCATCTTCCATTATTTTCCAAAAATACACAAAGATCCTGTGCGTCCACCAGGACGTCCCATTATTGCAGGGATTGGTTCCCTAAATGAACCTCTGAGTGATCTGATTGACACTTTTTTACAACCTCTAGTCAGAGGACTCTTAACCTATATACAAGATACAACATCTATTCTAAATAAACTGGACAAAGTGAGATGGGAACCCAATTTCAGATTTTTAGTGGTGGATGTCACCTCTCTATACACCTGTATACAAAACAATAAAGGTATGACTGCCATAGAATTTTTCCTTGACACATACAGTGATTATGACTCGCCTACTAAGAGCTTTATTTTAAGAGCTATAGAGTATCTCCTTACGCATAATTTTTTTATGTTTGGCAATGAGTTCTTTCTCCAGAGACGTGGAACAGCTATGGGGGCTAAGTTTGCCCCTTCATATGCCAACCTCTTTATGGGGTGGTGGGAGCTGTTCCACGTCTTTGGAGAAAGAAATCCTTTCAGAAATAGGATAAAACATTTCTATAGGTACATTGATGACCTGTTTTTTATATTTGAAGGAAGTGAATCGGAAGCAGTTTCCTTTTGTGAATTTATGAATCATAATGCTGACGGAATTAGATTTGTAGGAGAGAATAATGCAGAAACTATCAACTTTCTAGACTTAAAGATCTCTGCTAATGTGATTGAGAATAAAATAGAAACTAGCCTTTATAGAAAGCCTACTGCAGGCAATACTCTTCTGTCATTTAAATCTTGCCATCCTACACATGTACTAAGGGGCATCCCAAAGGGAGAGTACATTAGGGCAAAAAGGAACTGTACAAGTGAAGAACAATATGAGGAAAACAGCTCAATAATCACTAACAGATTAAAGCAGAGAGGCTACACTGATAACATACTAGATGCCGCTAAAGAAAGCATAAAGGATATACCCAGAGAAAATTTCCTAAAGTATAGAGAGAAAGTAAACAAGCAATCTGTGTCTACCACACCAAAATTCATAACTACCTATAGTACTGACTATTACAAAGTCTGTGATATAATAAGGGAAAGTGTTCCCATTTTGTACACAGATCCTATTCTGAAAGAAATAGTAAGTGTAGAGCCAAATAGGCTTGCAGCGACATAAGGGTTAAGGCTGTCTGGGAGAGTGAAGTTAGAGGGAGTTACTGGTGTTTGCAACAATGTTGCAGGTGTAGGGAGTGGCTTACCTTTCTTATGCTGATGCACTGCATTTCCTGTTCCTCTTTGACCTTGGACAAGAAGCGGACAAGTTCCCGCCCTCCCACCCATTTCGCGGCATGAGAGTTTAGGTAGGGTGCTAAGGCTGAGGTAGGGATAGGTGTCCTAATCTATGTAAGCCCTTGGCTGTAGTTTTTCCTCCCTCTGCGGCTAACCGGCTTAAGCGGCAGGTTGCCTCAGAGCCTATTGGATGGTAGGTTAAAAGAGCACCCTAACTGCGGGAGGATTGCGGCCCAGTAGCGGCGAACGGGGGGAGTGATGGCCAGGCTGATGAGGGTGGGGCTCGATTACTTCAGTTAACTGGAGTGCCCCTCCCTCCGGGTAGGTAGGCCAGAAGAACTCGTAACACCCCTAGTAGCATTTCCATTTCTCGTGCAGAGTTTTTCTGCTGTTGCCTTCCATTTGGCCGCTCTCCTCTGTAGTCCGGGGGGTTAGTCTTAGCCTCTCATTTGCCGCCATCTGTTGAATTAGTATCTGTCGGTTTAGTTAATAGTTAAGCCTAAAGTTATAGGTTAATAAAAGGGACCAGTGATGGTTCATAAATTTTACCCAAATTACTTGTGTCTGTCTTTATTAAAGTTAGGCCCCGTGGGCCAGTTAAAGCACAGTTATTGCAATTATTAAAGTTAGGCCCTGTGGGCCAGTTAAAGCATAGTTATGTTTATGTTTATTGAAGGTTATTTTTCCCCTCCCCTCTTCTGGGATCGACAAGGTAAGCCTTTAATCCCTTAAGTACAGCAGGGAATTAATTTCATACCTAAGAGAGGCAAAACCCTAGCCAATCATCTATCACCTTCTGATATGATGAACAAAAACAATACCAATTGGTTAAAAGGAAAGAAAGGTTTCTATAAATGCAGAAGAAAAGACTGCACAACTTGTGAACATGTACAAGAGGGTGACACGTTTCACTCCAGTACAACACAGAATGAACATAAAATAAATTTTTTCATTAATTGCAAGACCACTCACGTGGTCTATCTCCTGACATGCAAAATTTGCAATTGTCAGTATGTAGGTAAAACGAAGCGTCCCATCAAAGATAGGTTTTTAGAACACTTACGGTCTGGGAAAGATGAAAAATCTGACACTCCTATCTCCAGACACTTTAAAAATCTACATGATTCTGATATGTCAAGTTTAACCTTACAAGGGATTGATCATGTACCCCACTGGAGAAGAGGGGGCAACAGGGAAGACAAACTAAACAAACGAGAAGTCTATTGGATCTTCTCACTAAAGACAAGTAACCCCCAAGGTCTAAACATGAGAAGAGACCTTGATTTGTTTACTTAAACAATTACTTTTCTTCCTTGCATGAGATCACACATATGTGTCAAAAAACTTGCCCTCCCCATATATCTATAGGATTTATGCATATCTATTTTCTCTATCTGTTTATCATTCTTAAAGTGTTAAAAATTAAAAATGGAAAAAAGGTTGTTTTTTCCATATGTACTATTTTAAGTGAAACAAAGTGAATATAGTCTTAATGACATATATAGTGCTTTATAGTTATAAATCTGCATTTTGTTGCAAATATTGCATTTTCAACACCTGATAGTATTAAAACAATACAAATGAAAGGTTTATATACATGTAATTATTTAAAATTGTTGCAATGCAACAATTGCAACTTAAGCACTACATGTCTTAACTTTAACCATTCATATGGTTAAAGGAAAGCTACAAGACAATTTTTGATTTATTAATCTCTCCATTTATTTAGAGTATTAAGAAATAAAAGTATACTATGTAGAGTCCAATGTTAACTTGTACCACTTTAACATCTATACTGTGTCTTTAAATTTGTGGTATAAGTAAAGGTGTGTCAGATCAGTCCCATATGCAGTGAACAAGTGAGCATGCTCACGAAACATGTCTGCGTAACTATCTGACACACCTGTGTTGTGTTTTTACCTGTGAGCCTTTTTGGGCCTGTGTGCCCTGTTATATGCTTTTAACGATGTGCCGAAATAAACTAACAGTTACTTTTACTCTGGAGTGATTGTCTCTGTGGTGCGCCTCTCTACTGGATCAATTTCTAAAATCAATGCCTTTCCTGTAATCTATTAGTCACAAGGATGCCATATGTCCTCTTTCATGCTGTTGTTTCTGTTGAGGCTCCGGGAGCCTCTTCTAAAAAGGCCTAAGGATAAAGAAGTGTACTGGGTGTATAATCTATGTTTTTTTAGATTTCACGGTTGTAACTAATGATCTCTGTGTTTCTAAAATCAATGCCTTTCATGTAATCTAATTTTCAAAAGGATGCCATATGTCCTCTTTCATGCTGCTGTTTTTGTGGAGGGTCCTGGAGCCTCTGCTAAAAAGGCCTAAGGATAAATAAGTGTACTTGGTGTATAATCTAAGTTTTTTGAGATTTCACGGTTGCAACTAATGATCTCTGTGTTTCTAAAATCAATGCCTTTCCAGAAATCTATTTTTCTAAAGGATGCCATATGTCCTCTTTCCTACTGCTGGTTTTGTTGAGGGTCCTGGAGCCTCTGCTAATAAGGCCTAAGGATAAAGATTTGGGTTTCTCAAATCAATGCCTTAAATGTAATCTATTGTTCAAAAGGATGCCATATGTCCTCTTTCCTTTTTTTTTTTCTCTGTATTTTTGTTTATTTTAGAAAATGTAATGCACTTATAGGTTCACTAAGATTATGACTTTGCACACTGCCATTTTCCATGCAGCATTTTGACATGTCGTGTGATATGACTAGAAGATTGAAGAATGGTATGTTTTGAATCTGCTGAGCATAATAATAAAAAAAAAAATTAATTTAACTTGAGTTAATAACTGAAGCATGACTTCAGGAGTCAGGTGTGGTCATAGGTAGTGGTTGTTGTTAGCAGATTATTTTTATTGCAAATTGCAATTGCCACAGTGTGCATAAAATGTGCGTCACTAGTCCAAATCTTACCTTTTTTTTTCATTCAGGATTAGTTTGGGGTCCGGCGCAATATTGGAAACGCAAAAAACAGGTCTCCGTACCCGTTGATATAAGGGTTGACTACTAGTGCTTTT
Organism: Bombina bombina; assembly: GCF_027579735.1. Classification (NCBI taxonomy): domain Eukaryota; kingdom Metazoa; phylum Chordata; class Amphibia; order Anura; family Bombinatoridae; genus Bombina; species Bombina bombina. Next base: position 1,446,021,293 of record NC_069500.1, on the reverse strand, counting down.
ATCAGGCTCCTCTTGGATAGCCCCAGAAAGTGTGACTATGAATCCCAAAAAGAAAATTAAATTAAGGTTGAAAACTAACTCCAAAGTAAATTGTAAGACCTGGAGCTCCTCAAACACACGTCCTACCGCAACAGCTATAGGCTCCGCCAACCCAAATCTTACCTTTTTAATGCCAATTGATATTGCCACAGCTGGAACAACAGTAAATAACATGTGCATCACCACAGTGTCCGAAGCTGTTGTCGGATGTATACAAAAACACTGATAAAGTATTCCTTTCGGGGCGCAAAGAGATGGCTTCCGGAACACTCCAGGAACTTCCCAAGACTAAGAGTCGCTGTCTTGTGTTTATGATGATGTTGGAGACATCTGGGTAGTGTACAGGGAGGCCCAAAATCCTCTCTATCTCTGTGCACCACAGGACAGGACGTCCTTGTCATCCATAAGCACATGACATTGCTTGCATTTTCATTGCTTCAAGAAGTTCAGTTTTTGTGGCGATAGTACAGAATTAAATAAACTTTGGTTTCCTACCATACTCAAGACAATCTTGTAGTTCAAGCTTCGAACTTGCTGTGGGAAACAGTGGCCTGTCCATACCAGGAAGATGATTTAGACAGAAGTAACGGGCTCTGATTGCAGGTGACACATGTTTATCGTCAATCATCAAAGGGGTTGCATGCAGAATATGGCTGATGGCCCCTTATTCACATGTTTGTCCAGAGCCACAACATTTGCAAACAGCCAGAAGAAAGGTCGGTTCTCACCAGCCTTAAGTTGAGCTTCAATTACCAAATGCTGATATTCAAAAAATAGACAAACAGTGCCTTAAAAAACACATTTGCAATATGGATTCACCAGAGCAAGGTCATTGCAAGTATTTCCCACGATAACAAAATTAAAATGACACAACTCCGCAATCTTCCCCTTCACACTCCATTATACTCCTATGCCCACCTCCCTGCTCTTGTTTTTGTTGAGGGTCCTGGAGCCTCTGCTAAAAAGGCCTATGGATAAATAAGTGTACTGGGTGTCTAATCAATGTTTTTTTCTATTTCCAAGGTCATATAAATGATCTCTGGGATTGTAAAATCAATGCCTTTCCTGTAATCTATTATTCAAAAGGATGACATATGTCCTCTTTCATGCTGTTGTTTCTGTTGAGGCTCCGGGAGCCTCTTATAAAAAGGCCTAAGGATAAAGAAGTGTACTGGGTGTCCAATCAATGTTTTTTTCTATTTCCCGGGTCATATAAATGATCTCTGTGTTTCTAAAATCAATGCCTTTCCTGTAATCTAATTTACAAAAGTATGCCATATGTCCTCTTTCCTGCTGTTGGATTTGTTGAGGGTCCTGGAGCCTCTGCTAAAAAGGCCTAAGGATAAAGAAGTGTACTGGGTGTCTAATCTATGTTTTTTTAGATTTCACGGTTGCAATAAATTATCCACGGGTTTCTAAAATCAATGCCTTTCCTGTAATCTATTATTCACAAGGATGCCATATGTACTCTTTCATGCTGTTGTTTCTGTTGAGGCTCCGGGAGCCTCTTATTAAAAAGGCCTAAGGAAAAATAAGTGTACTGGGTGTCTAATCAATGTTTTTTTCTATTTCACGGTTGCAACTAATGATCTCTGTGTTTCTGAAATCAATGCCTTTCCTATAATCATTTTTTCAAAAGGATGCCATATGTCCTCTTTCCTGCTGCTGGTTTTCTCGAGGGTCTTGGAGCCTCTGCTGAGCATAATAAAAAATAAAAAAATTAATTTAACTTGACTTAATAACTGAAGCATGACTTCAGGAGTCAGGTGTGGTCGTAGGTAGTGGTTGTTGTTAGCAGATTATTTTTATTGCAAATTGCAATTGCCACAGCGTGCATAAAATGTGCGTCACTAGTCAAAATCGTACCTTTTTTTTTTCATTCAGGGGTGTCCGGCGCCATATTGGAAAGGCAAAAAACATGTCTCTGTACCCGTTGATATAAGGGGTGACTATAGTGCTTTTACCAGGCTCCTCTTGGATAGCCCCAGAAAGTGTGACTATGAATCCCAAAAAGAAAATTAAATTAAGGTTGAAAACTAACTCCAAAGTAACTTGTAAGACCTGGAGCTCCTCAAACACACGTCCTACCGCAACAGCTATAGGCTCCGCCACCCACAAATCTTAACTTTTTAATGCCAATTGATATTGCCACAGCTGGAACAACAGTAAATAACATGTGCGTCACCACAGTCTCCTAAGCTGTTGTCGGATGTATACAAAAACACTGATAAAGTATTCCTTTCGGAGCGCAAAGAGATGGCTACCGGAACACTCCAGGAACTTCACAAGAGTCGCTGTCTTGTGTTTCTGGTGATGTTTGAGACATCTGGGTAGTGTACAGGGAGGGCAAAAATCCTCTCCATCTCTGTGCACCACAGGACAGGACATCCTTGTCATCCATAAGCACATGAAATTGCTGGCATTTTCGTTGCTTCAAGAAGTTCAGTTTTTGTGGTGATAGTACAGAATTAAATAAACTTTGGTTTCCTACCATACTCAAGACAATCTTGTAGTTCAAGCTTCGTACTTGCTGTGGGAAACAGTGGCCTGTCCATACCAGGAAGATGATTTAGACAGAAGTAATGAGCTCTGCTTGCAGGTAACACATGTTTATCGAATCATCAAAGGGGTTGCGTGCAGAATATGGCTGATGGCCCCTTTTTCACATGTTTGTCCAGAGCCACAACATTTGCAAACAGCCAGAAGAAAGGTCGGTTCTCACCAGCCTTAAGTTGAGCTTCATTTACCAAATGCTGATATTCAAAAAAATAGACAAACAGTGCCTTAAATAACACATTTGCGATATGGATTCACCAGAGCAAGGTCATTGCAAGTACTAAGTTCCCACGATAACAAAATTAAAATGCCACAACTACGCAATCTTCACCTTCAGATTATTATTGTCACACTCCATTGTACTCCTATGCCCAGCTCCCTGCTCTTGTTTTTGTTGAGGGTCCTGGAGCCTCTGCTAAAAAGGCCTATGGATAAATAAGTGTACTGGGTGTCTGTTCAATGTTTTTTTAGATTTCCCGGTTGCAACTAATTATCTCAGTGTTTCTAAAATCAATGCCTTTCCTGTAATCTATTATTCAAAAGGATGACATATGTCCCCTTCATGCTGTTGTTTCGGTTTGAGGCTCCGGGACCCTCTTATTAAAAAGGCCTGAGGATAAATAAGTGTAACGGGTGTCTAATCAATGTTTTTTTATATTTCCCGGTCATATAAAATGATCTCTGGGATTCTAAAATCAATGCCTTTCATGTAATCTATTATTCAAAAGGATGACATATCTCCTCTTTCATGCTGTTGTTTTGGTTGAGGCTCCGGGACCCTCTTATTAAAAAGGCCTGAGGATAAATAAGTGTAACGGGTGTCTAATCAATGTTTTTTTCTATTTCAGGGTTGCAAATAATGATCTGTGGGTTTCTAAAATCAATGCCTTTTACTGTAATCTATTATTCAAAAGGATGAACATATCTCCTCTTTCATGCTGTTGTTTCGGTTGAGGGCTCCGGGACCCTCGTATTAAAAAGGCCTAAGGATAAATAAGTGTAACGGGTGTCTAATCAATGTTTTTTTTCTATTTCACGGTTGCAAATTGTGGCAAAACTCGCCACTTATGAACTATGCAGGAATTGTTAGTTAGGCTAATGTTAAAATGTATGTTAAACTGTATGTTACTGTTTAAACTCCCTGCGTGTTTCAGTTGGGAAACTCCTTGTAGGGGAGACCTGCTTTTTAAAAGTAGTTTTGTTATTTTTGTTCTGTTGAAGTATTAGTTGTTGTTGACTCCCATGCTATGTGTCGTCTAGTTCTTGGTGGAAAGGGGTTATTATTACAATTACCAAGAGTAGTTTACTTGCTTGTCTCTGCTTACCCAAGAGATATTACAGATCCTACTGCCATCTCTGCTACAATTACCAAGAGTAGTTATTTGCTTGTCTCTGCTTACCAAAAAGTTATTACAGATCCTACTGCCTCTCTGCTACAATTACCAAGAGTAGTTACTTGCTTGTCTCTGCCTACCCAAAATATATTAACAGATCCTACTGCCTCTCTGTTACAATTGGTGTCAGTGACAGGATTCAAACCGCACCAGCAAGTCGGTAGGGACATGTGATGTATATGAACAGACGGTGAATGGGGGACAGATTATACCATAGCTAAAGAGAACTGCATTGAAGGAATTACTGGAGGTGAGAGGAATTATTGCCAGCAATAAAACCAAAGCAAGGCTGATTGCAGAGCACATGGAGGGAGAACCGGGTAGCAGGTACGGCTGTACCATGGCGAACAACGAAACTGAATTCCAAAAAGAGATGCGGACCCGGTTGGCTTTTTTTCCGCTACCCCCATTCGAGGAGCTCCTGACTCGGGACATCCAGCAGACGTACATGAGTACTTTGATGGTGACTCCGACAAACCATCCCGAGACCCGGAGAGGGGGCTACCAGTACACTCCAGTGCTTGGTACAGGGAAAGCTAAGATTCCCTACACGCATCAAAGAGGATCATACCGACACAGAGGATATCGAATGGGTACCTACAGGACTTTGAGCGATTATGCCAACTGCATAATATTAGTGACCGCTGACCAAGTTCCCCTACTGGCTGGCAAGTTATCCGGGCAGGCTGCTGAAGCCTACCGCACCATACCAGATGAGGACAGCAGGGACTACCAGAAGGTAAAACAGGCCATCCTGACTAGGTATGCTATTACCCCGGAGGCATACAGACAGCGGTTCCCGAGACCTGAAGAAGCTGGAGAAAGATACCCACACTGAGTTGGGCGCATCGGCTAACCAGGGCCGCTAAAGGCTGGTTGCAGGAAGCCCAAGTCACCCAGTTTGGAAGACCTTTTACAACTCTGGTTAATGGAGCAATTCTTCCAAGGGGTGTCCACTGAATTGCAAAACTGGCTGAGAGATGAAAACCGTGCACGGACATACCGCAGTGACCTTGGCCGACGAATACCAAGATGCTCAGAGAGCTCATACGAATACAGCAACCCTCCAGTATTGGGGGTCACCCCAACCCCCACTGCAGCTCCCACACCTCTGCTACCCCATCCTGGAGGGAGAATCTACCCACCCCCTCCCGATAACTCAGATTTGATCAGCTATCCGTTGCCATCTTTGTAACGAACAAGGGCACATTCAGAGAGACTGTCACAGGAACAAGAACAGATCCACCTGGAACAACCAGAACATCATTGTCCAAACAACCGGGCAGCTGTACCTGCTACCAGAATGAGCCCCGACTACAGACCCAACCTGCAGTCTTCCACGAGGAACCCTTAGGCATCTTACACGAGGTAAACCCAGTACAGGCCGCTTCGGACAACCTACAAAGCACCGCCAGGTGGTCTATATAGAGGGCCGACGTGTCCAAGGGCTGCGTGACTCTGGGGCCACCATAAGCCTTGCTCCGGCAACATTTAGTTTCCACCAATCAACTCACCGGAGACCTGTTGTAGCGGTCCGGCGTGGCCGGGGGAGCCATTTACAAGATTCCCATGCCAAAGTACACTTGGATTGGGGAGCAGGGTCGGGGAACGTAGAAGGGGGCAACGACTTTGGGGAGCTGACTTCAGCGGTTTGCCCCCCCGAACCTCCCACAAGCAGCACTGCCCGTGGTTACCCGACCAACAGGCCCGCACCAACGCACTGGCTGATCACTCTGAGGCTCAGGTAAGCAATCACCCCCCTAATGTCTCTTGGGGCCCCTCCACTAGAGTTTGGTAGCGAAGTGGCCACTGACCCCTCGTTGCAAGTATATAGGGATAAGGTAGACCAGAATCAGGCGGGGTTGGAAGGAGAGAGGTGTGGTTGGGATAAGGGGTTACTGTACAGGTATGCAGAGAAGATAGTGGCTGGATCTATTCCCCTGTCCATTCAGCGGTTAATAGTACCTCAGAGGTATAGACGAGAACTGCTACGGGTTGCCCCACGATATTCTGCTGTCAGGCCACCTAGGAGTTAGTCGGACGTAAGCACCGCCTAACTCAGAATTTCTTTTGGCCGGGATCACCAAAGATATTAGGCAGTATTGCCAGACGTGTGACACCTGCCAACGGTAGGGAAAAGAGGGAGACCGATATAAGGTGAAGCTACACTCCCTCCCCATATAGAGGAGCCTTTTAGTCGAGTGGCGGTGGACCTCATTGGCCCCCTAGCCAAGCCTAGCCCCTCGGGGAAGAGGTATATACTCACGGTCGTGGATTATGCCAGCCCGATATCCCGAGGCAGTGGCTTCTGGCTAATATTCATGCCGAGACCGTGGCGATGCCCTCATCAGAATCTTCTCCCGCATGGGATTTCCCCGGGAGATTATTTCGGACCGGGGGGCACCCAGTTACGGCCGAGATTACCCCACCAGTTGTGGAGAGCATGTGGGTGAAATCCCATTGTAAACTCCGCTTATCACCCCCAGTCTAATGGGCTCTGTGAACGGTTTAATGGAACACTAAAAACAGATGCTCCGCACGTTCATGGATACCCAGAAGAACTGGGAGCGGTTTCTACCCCATTTGCTTTTCGCTACCGGGAGGTACCTCAGAGTCCACGGGGTTCTCTCCCTTTGAATTATTATTCAGAAGGAGGGTACGGGGTCCCCTAGACTTAATCCGAGAGCATTGGGAGGGGGGAAGTCACTAGTGGACGGTACTCCTATTGTACCATACGTTGCTGAGTTTAGGGAGCGCCTGGAGGCCCTGACTCGGACCGTCCGCTCCAACCTTCAGGCGGCTCAAAACCGTCAGCGCCGTTGGTATGATAGGGGCGCAGGGGGACCCGCAGTTTTCAGACTGGGCAGAAGGTGCTAATCTTAAAACCAGTCAAAAATGATAAACTGCAGGCCTCCTGGCAGGGCCCATACAAGGTAGTGGAACACATCTGTGACACCACCTATGTGATTGGCCCATGTACTGGAGCAGGCGGTAGACGCATGCTCCATGTAAATATGTTGAAGCCGTACCATGAACGCGCAGAGGAGGTGAAATGCTATTTGCGCCCCTGCCGCGGACGACGCAGACAGTTTACCTCTTCCCGACCTCCTAGGAGATGAAGAACCGGAACGAAGGTCTGGGAGAGATACAATTGGGGGTGAGCGGTTAAGTCCTCGGAGAACGAGCTCAAATAGCAGAGCTACTACTACAGGAAAAGAGAGACACGTTCTCCAACGTGCCTGGATATACTCGACTGGCCACCCATAGGGTAGAAACCCCCAGGTCACCTCCCCATTGCGTCAACCTCCTTACCGCATACCAGAATCGGTGAGAGAAATATGCGGAAGGAGATTGACGAGATGCTACAGTTAGGAGTGATTGAGTACTCGGACAGCCCCTGGGCCTCGCCGGTAGTTCTAGTGCCGAAGCGGGATGGCACGACCCGCTTCTGCGTAGACTAGCGGAAACTTAATGATAAAACCGTCTCTGACGCCTACCCTATGCCCCGGATAGATGAGCTCCTAGATAAAATGGCTTGAGGCCAGTACCTCACCACCATAGATCTGTGTAAGGGGTACTGGCAGATCCCACTAGCCGAGGATTGCCATCCCCAAATCAGCGTTCGTCACCCCGTTTGGCCTGTACCAATTCAAGGTCATGCCATTCGGGATGAAGAACGCTCCTGCTACTTTCCAGCGAATGGTAGATCGGCTACTGGATGGGTCCCACGAGTACGCATGCGCCTATTTAGACGACATAGCTATATTTAGCAGCTCCTGGGACGAGCATTTGAACCATATAGGGCGATCCTAGATCGCATCAGGGAGGCAGGATTAACCCTAAAGCCTAGCAAATTGTCATATAGGGATGGCGGAGGTCCAGTACCTAGGGGCACCGAGTAGGTAGGGGGGGCGGGCAGCAGAGCCCGAACCAACCAAGGTAGAGGCCATAGCCAAGTGGCCCACTTCCCGTACCAAGACCCAAGTGCTTAGCCTTTCTAGGTACCGCAGGCTATTATAGGATGTTTTGAACCTAATTATAGTACCCTAGCCAAACCCCTCACCGACCTCACCCGTAAAAACCTTCCTAAGATTGTTACCATGGAGCCCAGAGTGTGAACAAGCATTCCAAGAACTGAAAAACGCTCTCGTAAATGCCCCTATCCTTGCTGCCCCGGATCCAACTAAACGGCATTCTCGTCCAACAGACGCTTCTATGTTTGGATTGGGAGCCGTGCTGAGCCAAGTTGGGGCTGATGGCAGTGAGCATCCTGTGGCCTACCTAAGCAGGAAACTGTTACCCCGAGAAGTTAGCTACGCCGCCATCGAAAAGGAATGCCTGGCCGTGGTGTGGGCCCTCAAGAAACTTCAGCCATATCTATATGGACAACAATTTTCCCTGCTCACAGATCACAAACCCGTTGGGTGTGGCTGAACAGGGTAATCCGGAGACAATGCCCGGCTGTTGCGCTGGAGGTTTGGCGCTGCAGCCGTTTGACTTAACAATCCATTACCGACCTGGGAAGCAAAATGGCAACGCCGACGGGTTTGTCCAGACAAACTGAACTTGAACCTTGATCTGTGAACACTCCCCCGGACCTCCCCAAGGCCAATCCGTTGGATCAGACTGGGTATGCCGGCTTGGTTCTGGGGGAGCATTGTGGCAAAACTCGCCACTTATGAACTATGCAGGAATTGTTTATTTAGGCTAATGGTTAAAAATGTATGTTAAACCTGTATGTTACTGTTTAAACTCCCTGCTGTTTCAGTTGGGAAACCCCTTGGTAGGGGAGACTGCTTTTTAAAAAGTGTTTGTTATTTTTGTTCTGTTGAAGTATTAGTTGTTGTTGACTCCCAAGCTATGTGTCGTCTAGTTCTTGGTGGAAAGGGGTTATTATTACAATTACCAAGAGTAGTTACTTGCTTGTCTCTGCTTACCCAAAAGATATTACAGATCCTACTGCCTCTCTGCTACAATTACCAAGAGTAGTTACTTGCTTGTCTCTGCCTACCCAAAATATATTACAGATCCTACTGCCTCTCTGTTACACAAATAATGATCTGTGGGTTTCTAAAATCAATGCCTTTCCTGTAATCTATTATTCAAAAGGATGACATATCCCTCTTTCATGCTGTTGTTTCGGTTGAGGCTCCGGGACCCTCTTATTAAAAAGGCCTGAGGATAAATAAGGTGTACTGGGTGTCCTAATCAATGTTTTTTCTATTTTCGGTTGCAAATAATGATCTGTGGGTTTCTAAAATCAATCCTTTTCTTGTAATCTATTATTCAAAAGGATGACATATGTCCTCTTTCATGCTGTCGTTTCGGTTGAGGCTCCGGGACCCTCTTATTAAAAAAGGCCTGAGGATAAATAAGGTGTACTGGGTGTCTAATCAATGTTTTTTTTCTATTATCTCGGTTGCAAATAATGATCTGTGGGTTTCTAAAATCAATTGCCTTTACTGTAATCTATTATTCAAAAGGATGACATATCTCCTCTTTCATGCTGTTGTTTCGGTTGAGGGCTCCGGACCCTCTTATTAAAAAGGCCTGAGGATAAATAAGTTGTAACGGGTGTCTAATCAATGTTTTTTTCTATTTCCCGGGTCATATAAATCATCTCGGATTCTAAAATCAATGCCTTAACTGTAATCAATTGTTCACAAGGATGCCATATGTCCTCTTTCATGCTGTTGTTTCAGTATGAGGGTCCGGGAGCCTCTTATAAGAAGGCCTAAGGATAAAGAAGTGTTCTGGGTGTCCAACAATGTTTTTTTTTTATTTCACAGTTGCAAAAAAATTATCTATGCTTTGTAAAATCTATGCCTTTCCTGTCATCTATTGTTCAAAAGGATGCCATATGTCCTCTTTCCTGTTGTTGTTTTTGTTGGGGGTACGGAACACTATTCTAAAAAGGGCCGTAAGGGAGAATGACCTGCACTGTACTGGGTGTCCAATCATGTTTTTGTTTTCTATTTCACGGTTCATAATAAATATCGCCGTGTAACTAAAATCAATTGCCATACCTGTACTCGGTTGTTCAAAAGGATGGCATAGGATTAAATTCTGTTGTGGTTGTTGAGGGTCGTGGCCGTGGGACAGCGTATATAAACGGCTGAAGGAGAACAACCTGTACTATCCTTGCTCCTCTTTTTAGGCAGGCCAGCTCTTTGCATACATGCCCACAGACTCTGTAACGCATGCCTCTTTTAGGGAGAGGTGCAGCCATAATGCAGAAACTCTGCCTGCAACTGTTATACTCGATTTTGCGAAAGGGAAGTAAGCTTACCATGGTTCCCTGCACGGCACGTATTGTTGTTATATTTTTGGTGAGGGTAATCATGATGGCCATGTAGACCACCACCACTGAGAGTCCTGGAAGTAACAGGGATGAGATGAAAGAGCTAAGAATAGTAGAACTTGAAACAACAGAGTTAGCCATGGGTGTTAGTGCAAAACCGCTTGGCTTTTTTTTGGCTTTGGGTGCGGCTATTCATGCAGGCCATATAGAGCTGCCACCATTCGGTGTCGTATCAGCTATTAAACAAATAAGAACAGTACTACCAAAATACAGCCAATGAAGGGCCTTAGGAAGATTGAGCCAAGGTTGGATTGTAGTATTTGGTTAGGCTAATCATGATGGCCATGTAGACCACCCCGAGAGTCCTAAAGTAACAGGGATGGTGAGATGAAAGTGCTAAGAATAGTACTATCATGAAACAAGCAGAGTTAGCCATGGGTGTTAATCCAAGACCGCTTGGATATATTTTTGTATTGGGTGCGGTAATCATTGCAGGCCATATAGAGCTGCCACCATTCAGTGTTGTATCAGCTATAAAAAAATAAGAAACTGTACCATCAAAATACAGACAATGAAGGGCCTATGAAGACTGAGCAAAGTTGGATTGTAGTATTTTGTTCGGCTAATCATGATGGCCATGTAGACCACCCCATAACAGGGATGAAAGTGCTAAGAATAGTACTAATTGAAACAACCGAGTTAGCCATGGGTGTTAGTCTAAGACCACTCGGCTTTTTTTTGGGTTTGGGTGCAGCTGATCATGAAGGGCCAGATAGACCTGCCACCATTTGGTGTTTGTAACAAGTTATAAACTGCAAAGAACAGTACTACTTAACACAACCTACTACCATGGTCACAGAGCATATGTTTGGTTTGTTATATTTTGTAAGGGTAATCATGCAGGCCATATTAGACCTCCACCAATAGGGTGAGTATGAGTAACAGCTATTAAAAATGCGAAGGACCGATTACTAATTAACACAACATAGTTACCATGGGTCGCAGAGCCAAGAGCAGATGTCTTATTATTATATTTTGTATGGGTAATCATCCAGGCCATATAGACCTCACCAAATAGGGGGAGTTACAGAGATTAAAGTGCTAAGAATGGTAGTACTTAAAACACAACCTAGTTAAAATAGGTAGCAGACCGCATGTCTTATTATTATAATTTTTCAGGGTAATGTGGCAGGCCATATAGAACACCCCCGATAGGGGAAAAGTACTAATTAACACAAGCTAGTTGGGTCCAAGAACGCATGTTTAATTATTAGACTTTATTAGGGTAATTATATATCTAACAAATATATCTATTTCTCTTCTATCGATTCTATCTAACTATCAATCTATGTATATCTATCTATCCTATCTATCAATCCTATCTTCTGTCCGGGATGTTTTGAGACAGCCACTTTGGGAATGTTAGTTGATTTTAGGCCCATTATGGCTTTAAAAGCAGACTCTGCATAAACTATGTAATTTTCCATGGGAGTTTTGCCAGGGATCCCCCTCCAGCATGCGACAGTCCAGGTGTTAGTACCCTTGAAACAACTTTTCCATCACTATTGTGGCCAGAAAGAGTCCTTGTAGGTTTTAAAGTTCGCCTGCCTATTTAATTCAATGGCGGTTCGCGCGGTCACTATTAATAAGTATAATGTAGGTGACGGCGGTGTCAGGGCAGTAGATTATGGGTTAATAAGTATAATGTAGGTAGCGGCGGTGTCGGGCGGCAGATTAGGGGTTAATAAGTATTATGTAGGTGTCGGCGGTGTCGGGGTGGCAGATTAGGGGTGTTTAGACTCGGGGTATATGTTAGGGCATTAGGTGTATCCAAATAAATAATTTTCCAGCCTCCAGTAAAAAGATTAAAAGTAGTGATGTTGCGAATAGTTTGCCGGCGAATAGTTCCCGGCGAACATAGCATGTTCGCGTTCTCTGCAGTGGGTGAACATATGCAATGTTCGATCCGCCCCCTATTCGTCATCATTGAGTAATACTTTGACCCTGTACCTCACAGTCAGCAGGCACATTCCAGCCAATCAGCAGCAGACCCTCCCTCCCAGACCCTCCTACTTCCTGGACAGCATCCATTTTAGATTCATTCGGAAGCTGCATTCTTAGGGAGAGGAGGGACAGTGTAGCTGCTGCTGATTAATAGGGAAATCGATAGCTAGGCTAGTGTATTCAGTGTCCACTACAGTCCTGAATGACTCATTTGATCTCTGCTGTAACGACAGCACCCCAAAAAGCCCTTTTTTAGGGCTGCTTTTTTTTCCCCTGTGTAATCTAATTGCAGTTGCCTGCCTGCCAGCGTGTGTGCCAGGCTCACAGTGTATACTGTGCCCACTTGCCCAGTGCCACCACTCATATCTGGTGTAACAGTAGTGTAAATTAAAAAAAAAAAAACTTTTTTTGACTGTGAAACATCAGTCTGCTTGTGTAATCTAATTGCAGTTGCCTGCCTGCCAGCGTGTGTGCCAGGCTCACAGCATATACTGTGCCCACTTGCCCAGTGCCACCACTCATATCTGGTGTAACAGTAGTGTAAATTTAAAAAAAAACAAACTTTTTTGACTGTGAAACATCAGTCTGCTTCTGTAATTTAATTGCAGTTGCCTGCCTGCCAGCGTGTGTGTCAGGCTCACAGCATATACTGTGCCCACTTGCCCAGTGCCACCACTCATATCTTGTTTAATAGTAGTGTAAGTGTACATTTAAAAAAAAAAAAACTTTTTGGACTGTGAAAAATCAGTCTGCTTTTTTGTGTCAGGCTCACAGCGTATACTGTGCCCACTTGCCTAGTGCCACCACTCATATCTTGTTTAATAGTAGTGTAAGTATACATTTTAAAAAAAATGACAGGAAGAGGCAGGCCACCCCGCAGGTGCCGTTGGTCGTGGTGCTGTGATTACCTTTGGCCCTAGAATAATGCCCAGTGTTCAGAGGCCATGTACCATGAACTCGAAAAGTTCTGAGGACATAGTTGACTGGCTAACACAGGACACCCAATCTTCTACAGCTTCCGCTCAGAACCTTGACGCACCATCCTCCTCCAGCTTAGCTTCGGGCACCTCTCAAGTTACCACTCGCCCGCCTGCCGCCACCACCAACACTAGCACCACAGCCGCTTCACTTGATCTGTCAGAGGAGTTATTTAGACATCAGTTTGAAGAAATAAGTGATGCGCAACCATCATTGACAGAGGATGTAGATAACAGTGATATGTCTCAGTCAGGCAGCATTACACACATGGACGTACGGTGTGATGATGATGATGTTGTACCCGCTGCTGCTTCCTTTGTTGAGTACAAGTGAAGCGGTTGATGATGACGATGCGTCCGTGGATGTCATGTGGGTGTCCGCTAGAAGAGAAGACGAACAGGGGGAAAGTTCAGATGGGGAGACAGAGAGGAGGAGGAGACGAGTTGGAAGCAGGGGGATCTCATCACAAGGAACTAGTGGCACAGTCAGACAGCATGCATCGGCACCCGGGGTCAGCCAGACAGCACGCCAATCAACGCATGCTGTTGCCACCACCAGAATGCCGTCATCGCAGAGCTCAGCAGTGTGGCATTTTTTTTGTGTGTCTGCCTCTGACAACAGCGATGCCATTTGCAACCTGTGCCAAAAGAAACTGAGTCGTGGGAAGTCCAACACCCACCTAGGTACAACTGCTTTCCGAAGGCACATGATCGCACATCACAAACACCTATGGGATCAACACACAGGAGTACAAGCAGCACACAACCTCAAAATCGCCATCCTCCTCCTGGTCCAGCATCTTCAGCCACGTCAACCACTGCTGTCCTCCTTGCCCCCTCTCAACCATCCGCCACTCCGTCTCTCGCCTTGAGCAGTTCCTTCTCATCAGCCCACAGTCAGGTGTCTGTCAAGGACATGTTTGAGCGTAAGAAGCCAATGTCACAAAGTCACCTCCTTGCCGGGCGTCTGACAGCTGGCTTGTCTGAACTCTTAAAAAATAGACTTAAGTGACCAGCGCCAAAAAATATAAATTACTACAAACTCCAACTAGAAAAAATAGGTTACCCTCAAAGACCTACAGGACTAATCAATACAAAATACAAAGCACTAGGGAGCGCTGAAACCAGCTTAAGAGTAAGGATATATAGAATATATATAATAATAAAAAACACCTAACCTGATACTAATATGATACTACTATAATAGGCAATATGTATAATACATGTAAATTGTGAATTATGAATTATGTGTGAAAAAAATCTTTTCAAAATTGGAAAAAATTATATATGAAAAAATTCCATTCTATAGAAGATGCCAGCAACAAATACTAGAATTGCATATCTATATATAAAAAACTTTATTACAATATAGGTCGACCTATTCAAGACATACAATAATAAATCACAAAATTAAGAAAAAAATATAGAAAAAAATAAAATTAGTATAAAAAACTCCTTAAACCAAAAACCAGAAGTTCATGCATAAGAAACAGTTCCCAGGAATGGACATTTATTTGGCTTGTTACTATGTGGACCCACGCTCATACAAGGATGCTGTTCTGTGTATAGTTGTAAGAGGAGCGTTCCCAGGACAAAAGAGGCAGTTGCAGCCAATGATGGTATTTCCCCTACGGACAAGGAATCCTCTTAGTAAATGTCACACAGCAAATAGCAGGGGAAGTTACATCCGTACTTACATAATAATAAGCAGCAACCGGCCTCCAAACTTGAACCAACGATCTGTGGGCACACCTTCCAATAGTAACCAATGGCCACTGGAAACAGAAAAGCTTTAACAGGGAAAAGCAATTAGATTTACTAGGCTAGAAACCCAGTGAATTTTTTGCAGCTTTCTTTTACAGGATATGCATTCTCGCTCCCAAGGCCTGTTTGTAATGGCCAATACTGCACAAAAAACACCTAGCAGAGGGTTATTCAGCCACAAGATATCTGCACAAATAAAATACTCCAAAGGTGTAGGAGTTAGTTTAAAATAGAGCAAATAGAGCAACTAGTTTCAAAATGTAATTTCTTTTTCAAGCTCTAAAAACCAAACAAACAATGTTCTCTTTTAAACCCACTTCCAGCCAGCTGATTTGATTAATCAATTAGTCTGCCACCTAAAAATATATATATATATATATATTCACCAAACAGGGAATTGAACCCCTAACCTCAAATCTCAAAAGACATCAAATGCTTATACTTTAACCACTAAGCCATAGCTCATCTAAACATGGTAACTGCTATTTTGGATTGTATTTAAACCCTCTCATTTACAAATATATTCTATAAATGATAGTAAAGATTCGAACCCAAAGACCCATACTAGCTAAACCAGCAGGCTATACCATTCGGCCATCCTTCCCAATTCATAATTAGGTTCCGAATTTTTATAAATAACTTCCATATTCCTAAATATATGTATATGATGGGATTCAAACCAGTAACCTTCTGGTCCTGAAACAAGCAACTTAACCACTAGCCCACAATAGGCTCATGATAAAGACATAACTCTATTGATATATATAAAGACATAATGGTCCAGACAAATCTAACAATATATCATTAAAAAATTACAAGGATTTATTATCATAACAAGAAAGACCTTAAATATTATATACTATACTACTTTTTGAAATAAGTATGTATATAAAGTGTAACTCATAAATTTTTTTACAAAAAACACCCCTAATCAAAATCTAGATTTAAATCCCTGAGGGGCTAGAGTTTAAGTTCAAATATCCACTTAGCTTCTAGTTTTAGAATTTCTTTCTGTATATTCCCTCCCCCTCCAATTTGGTTTGACTTTATCAATCACTTTATATGAAAAAATGTTTCAAATTCCCATTATTACATTTTTTGAAATGTTTAGGGACAGGTAAAACCTTATTCCTCTCTGACTCCATATTCTCAATAGAATTAATATGCTCTCTTATTCTATCTTTTATAGCTCTTGTCGACTCTCCTACATACTGAGCCCCGCACGATCATTCTAGGAGATAGATAACATTGGAGTCAGTACATCTATCGATATCTTTAATATTATATTCTTATTGGTAATATTTGACCTAAAAGTTTTACATTTCTTGGAGTTCTTACAACGCCTTACAACTCAAACAGGGAAAAAACCCTGTAATTCTATTACCTTTTAGGTCCCTATCCCTATCCCTATTTATACAGGACTTTACTTTAAGATCCGTTGGGGCGAGCCATGTTTTTAAATTTCTACATTTTTTATAAACAAACTTTGGAAAACTTGGTAGAACAGGCCCTAGAGGTGTCATCTGATCTCAGAACATACCAATGCCTTTTTAAAAAATTTCAAGTTTTTTCTTATCATTATATTGTGTGATGAAAGGGATATTCAAAATTTCAGTTATATTCGAATTATTTGTAGTTCCAAAATCATTTCTATTGTTATGCCTTTTTATTTTATCTTCCTTTTTGATTAGAAGGTCAGTTCTATCTATCATTAGAGCTTCTGATCTAGCTGATTCTATTATCCCTGCATTATAACCTTTTTGCAAAAATTTTTGCAAAAAGGTTATAATGCAGGGCTAATAGAATCAGCTAGATCAGAAGCTCTAATGATAGATAGATAGAACTGACCTTCTAATCAAAAAGGAAGATAAAATAAAATAAAAAGGCATAACAATAGAAATGATTTTGGAACTACAAATAATTTGAATATAACTGAAATTTTGAATATCCCTTTCATCACACAATATAATGATGATAAGAAAAAACTTGAAAATTTTTTAAAAAGGCATTGGTATGTTCTGAGATCAGATGACACTCTAGGGCCTGTTCTACCAAGTTTTCCAAAGTTTGTTTATAAAAAATGTAGAAATTTAAAAACATGGCTCGCCCCAACGGATCTTAATGTAAAGTCCTGTATAAATAGGGATAGGGATAGGGACCTAAAAGGTAATAGAATTACAGGGTTTTTTCCCTGTTTGAGTTGTAAGGCGTGTAAGAACTCCAAGAAATGTAAAACTTTTAGGTCAAATATTACCAATAAGGAATATAATATTAAAGATATCGATAGATGTACTGACTCCAATGTTATCTATCTCCTAGAATGCTCGTGCGGGGCTCAGTATGTAGGAGAGTCGACAAGAGCTATAAAAGATAGAATTAGAGAGCATATTAATTCTATTGAGAATATGGAGTCAGAGAGGAATAAGGTTTTACCTGTCCCTAAACATTTCAAAAAATGTAATAATGGGAATTTGAAACATTTTTCATATAAAGTGATTGATAAAGTCAAACCAAATTGGAGGGGAGGGAATATACAGAAAGAAATTCTAAAACTAGAAGCTAAGTGGATATTTGAACTGAAAACTCTAGCCCCTCAGGGATTAAATCTAGATTTTGATTAGGGGTGTTTTTTGTAAAAAAATTTATGAGTTACACTTTATATACATACTTATTTCAAAAAGTAGTATAGTATATAATATTTAAGGTCTTTCTTGTTATGATAATAAATCCTTGTAATTTTTTAAATGATATTATTGTTAGATTTGTCTGGACCATTATATTTTTATATATCAATAGACTTATGTCTTTATCATGAGCCTTTTGTGGGCCAGTGGTTAAGTTGCTTGTTTTAGGACCAGAAGGTTACTGGTTTGAATCCCATCATATACATATATTTAGGAATATGGAAGTTATTTATAAAAATTCGGAACCTAATTATGAATTGGGAAGGATGGCCGAATGGTATAGCCTGCAGGTTTAGCTAGTATGGGTCTTTGGGTTCGAATCTTTACTATCATTTATAGAATATATTTGTGAATGAGAGGGTTTAAATACAATCCAAAATACCAGTTACCATGTTTAGATGAGCTATGGCTTAGTGGTTAAAGTATAAGCATTTGATGTCTTTTGAGATTCGAGGTTAGGGGTTCAATTCCCTGTTTGGTGAATATATATATATTTTTTTTTTATTATTTTTTTAGGTGGCAGACTAATTGATTAATCAAATCAGCTGGCTGGAAGTGGGTTTAAAAGAGAGCATTGTTTGTTTGGTTTTTAGAGCTTGAAAAAGAAATTACATTTTGAAACTAGTTGCTCTATTTGCTCTATTTTAAACTAACTCCTACACCTTTGGAGTATTTTATTTGTGCAGATATCTTGTGGCTGAATAACCCTCTGCTAGGTGTTTTTTGTGCAGTATTGGCCATTACAAACAGGCCTTGGGAGCTAGAATGCATATCCTGTAAAAGAAAGCTGCAAAAAATTCACTGGGTTTCTAGCCTAGTAAATCTAATTGCTTTTCCCTGTTAAAGCTTTTCTGTTTCCAGTGGCCATTGGTTACTATTGGAAGGTGTACCCACAGATCGTTGGTTCAAGTTTGGAGGCCGGTTGCTGCTTATTATTATGTAAGTACGGATGTAACTTCCCCTGCTATTTGCTGTGTGACATTTACTAAGAGGATTCCTTGTCCGTAGGGGAAATACCACCATCATTGGCTGCGACTGCCTCTTTTGTCCTGGGAACGCTCCTCTTACAACTATACACAGAACAGCATCCTTGTATGAGCGTGGGTCCACATAGTAACAAGCCAAAAAATTGTCCATTCCTGGGAACTGTTTCTTATGCATGAACTTCTGGTTTTTGGTTTAAGGAGTTTTTTATACTAATTTTATTTTTTTCTATATTTTTTTCTTAATTTTGTGATTTATTATTGTATGTCTTGAATAGGTCGACCTATATTGTAATAAAGTTTTTTATATATAGATATGCAATTCTAGTATTTGTTGCTGGCATCTTCTATAGAATGGAATTTTTTCACATAGAATTTTTTCCAATTTTGAAAAGATTTTTTTCACACATAATTCATAATTCACAATTTACATGTATTATACATATTGCCTATTATAGTAGTATCATATTAGTATCAGGTTAGGTGTTTTTTATTATTATATATATTCTATATATCCTTACTCTTAAGCTGGTTTCAGCGCTCCCTAGTGCTTTGTATTTTGTATTGTCTGAACTCCTAGCCTGCCAGCTTTTACCATGGAAGCTGGTGGAGTCTGAGGTGTTCAAAAAAATTGTAGCTATTGGGACACCGCAGTGGAAGGTACCCGGCCGAAATTTCTTTGCACAAAAGGCAATCCCCAACCTGTACTCGATTGTGCAAAAGGAAGTAATGGCATGTCTGGCACACAGTGTTGGGGCAAGGGTCCATCTGACCACTGATACCTGGTCTGCAAAGCATGGTCAGGGCAGGTATATCACCTACACTGCGCAATGGTTAAACCTGCTGACGGCTGCCAAGCATGGAATGTGTGGCTCTGCAGAGGAGTTGGTGACACCGCCACGACTTGCAGGCAGGCCTGCTGCCACCTCCTCTACTCCTCCTACTCCATCCTCTTCCATAACCTCCTCGGCTGAGTCCTCTTCTGCTGCTGTGTCTTGCTCCACATCAACGCCACCCCCCCAGCTCCCCAGGTACTATTCCACATACCGGATACGGCAGTGTCACGCCGTCTTGGGGTTGATTTGCCTGAAAGCAGAGAGTCACACCGGACCAGCACTCCTGTCCGCCCTGAACGCACAGGTGGATCAGTGGCTGACTCCGCACCAACTGGAGATCGGCAAAGTGGTTTCTGACAGCGGAAGAAATTTGGTGGCAGCATTGAATTTGGGCAAGTTGACACATGTGCCGTGCATGGCACATGTGTGTAATCTGATTGTACAACGCTTTGTGCATAAGTACCCAGGCTTACAGGACGTCCTGAAGCAGGCCAGGAAGGTGTGTGGCCATTTGAGGCGTTCCTACACAGCCATGGCGCACTTGTCAGATATCCAGCGGCGAAACAACATGCCAGTGAGGCGCTTGATTTGCGACAGCCCGACATGTTGGAATTCAACACTCCTAATGTTCGACCGCCTGCTCCAACAAGAAAAAGCCGTTAACGACTATATGTATGACCCGAATGCTAGGACAGGCTCTGCGGAGCTGGGAATTTTTTTGCCAAGTTACTGGACGCTCATGCGCAATGCCTGTAGGCTCATGCATCCTTTTGAGGAGGTGACAAACCTAGTCAGTAGCACCGAAGGCACCATCAGTGACATCATACCATTTGTTTTCTTCCTGGAGCGTGCCCTGCGAAGAGTGCTGGATCAGGCCATAGATGAGCATGAAGAGGAAGAGTTGTGGTCACCATCACCACCAGAAACAGCCTTATCAGCATTGCTTGCTGGACCAGCGGCAATGCTGGAAGAGGATTGTGAGGAAGAGGAGTCAGAGGAGGAATGTGGCTTTGAGGAGAAGGAGGAAGACCAACCACAACAGGCATCCCAGGGTGCTCGTTGTCACCTATCTGGTACCCCTGGTGTTGTACGTGGCTGGGGGGAAGAAGATACCTTCAGTGAGATCACTGAGGATGAGGAACGGACATGAGTAGCTCGGCATCCATCCTTGTGCAAATGGGGTCTTTCATGCTGTCGTGACTGTTGAGGGACCCTCGTATAAAAAAGCTGAAGGAGAACGACCTGTACTGGGTGTCCACGCTACTAGACCCCCGGTATAAGCATAAAGTGCCTGAAATGTTACCGAATGTTAGCGAATTACCACAAGTCGGAAAGGATGCAGCAGTTCAAAAATAAATTAAAAAGTATGCTTTACATAGCGTATAAGGGTGATGTCACAGCACAACAGAAATCTAACAGGGGAAGAGGTGAAAGTAATCCTTCCTCCTCCTCCCACGACCACGCCGGCAAGGACAGGACGCTTTACAGACATGTTGTTGATGGAGGACATGCAGAGCTTTTTAAGTCCTATGCATCGCCACAGCCCTTCGGGGTCCACCCTCAGAGAACGACTCGACCAACAGGTAGCAGACTACCTCACCTTAACTGCAGATCTCGACACTCTGAGGAGCGATGAACCCATTGACTACTGGGTGTGCAGGCTTGACCTGTGGCCTGAGCTATCACAATTTGCGATATAACTTCTGGCCTGCCCCGCTTCAAGTGTCCTGTCAGAAAGGACCTTCAGTGCAGCAGGAGGTTTTGTCACTGAGAAGAGAAGTCGCCTAGGTCAAAAAAGTCTAGATTACCTCACCTTTATTAAGATGAATGAGGGATGGATCCCGAAGGGACTGACAGTGGGCGATACATTCGACTAAAAAAGCCCTGATGAGATGAGCTGCCTTGGGCTAAAAATGGTCCACACGCTGCTGTATTTTATCTCTGAATGCCGGATGACTTGCGTGACTTATCCGCCACCAACTAGGGTTCAAGCCCCAATGTTTTAGGGCACTTTCTGCCTGGGAAACAAACATCAATTTTTCTGGCCGCTGCTACAGCAGCGGCTGCAACAATACCTAATTTTTCAGGCATGTGTACATGCCTAATTTTTCTGGCCTCTGGTGCAGCACTGTGGCTTCAAAAACCAAACCAATAAAAAAGGCACATAACAGGGATTAAACTGATAGGAGTGGTGTGTTAAGTAGTACTATTACTATCTGGTGGCACAGTAGATTGCACGCGCAGTGACCCAAATTTGAAGTAGGAGGACCGACCAAGTATCTTTTTCCATCTCCCGGTTCCTAAAATCCATGCCATATACACGTCCCCTGATAGGGGACGTAACAGGGATTAAACTGATAAGAATAGTACTACTGAACACACCACTCATATCTGGTGGCACAGTAGATTGCACGCGCAGTGCCCCAAATTTGAAGTAGGAGGACCGACCAAGCATCTTTTTCCATCTCCCAGTTCCTAAAATCCATGCCATATACACATCACCTGATAGGGGATGTAACAGGGATTAAACTGATAAGAATAGTACTACTTAACACACCTTATAATAATGCAGAGAGAGGCAACGCAGAGAGAGGAGTCTGAAGAAGAGGAGTCAGAGGAGGAAGGTGGCTTTGAGGAGGTGGAAGACCAAACACAGCAGGCGTCCCAGGGGGCTTGTTGTCACCTTTCGGGGACCCTTGGTGTTGTACATGGCTGGTTGGAGGAAGAGACCTTCAATGACATCAGTGAGGACAAGGAACAGGACATGGCTAGTTTGGTATCCAACCTTGTGCAAATGGGGAGTTTGCGGTTGTGCAAATGGACTGTTTGCGGTGCGTTAAACGGGGAGTTTGGTCTGTCACTGGGAAGCGGGCGTAACCCTTACACTACCTGATCGATACATCATACCTGATGTTTTAAAGCACGTTATTCCAAACAATTTAGGAATGTTAGGTGATTTATGCCCTTTATGGATTAAAACCAGACTCTGCATCAACTATGTAATTTTACGTGGGAATTTTGCCATGGATCCCCCTCCGGCATGCCACAGTCCAGGTGTTAGTCCCCTTGAAACAACTTTTCCATAACTATTGTGGCCAGAAAGAGTCCATGTGGGTTTTAAAATTTGCCTGCCTATTGAAGTCAATGGCGGTTCGTCCGGTTCGCCCGATCGCAAACTTTTGCGGAAGTTCGTGTTCGCGAACGCAAAATGATATGTTCGCGACATCACTAATTAAAAGACCTTTATTTTCTCTTTGCAGGGTCCATCATACAAACAACAACGTTTCAAACCACAACCTGGTTCTTAATCATGATTAAGAACCAGGTTGTGGTTTGAAACGTTGTTGTTTGTATGATGGACCCTGCAAAGAGAAAATAAAGGTCTTTTAATCTTTTTACTGGAGGCTGGAAAAATTATTTATTTGGATATTGCATTGGGATTTGGCTGATCCTTTCCTGTGTCCCAGAACATTACCAGAGGTGCTGTCTTTCATCATAATATTTAAAGGGTGTTAGGTGTAAACATAACTTTTATTCTCCCATAGGAATCAATGGGATATCGGGAAGCAGCGAACATGAGCTTTCGCTGCTTTCAGACTCCCATTGATTCCTATGGCATCCGCCGCCTCCAGGGCAGTGGATTGAAAACCAGGTACGCTGGGCCGGAATAGTGGCGAGCATACCTGGTAGGTATTTGATAACTTGCAAAAGTAGTCAGATAGTGCCGTATTTGCATTCGGGAAAATCTGTAGTGACGTAAGCATCGATCTGTGTCGGACTGAGACCGGCGGATCGTATGTTACGTCACAGATTTCTACTTTTGCCGGTCTGTAGGCTTTGATAACTAAGGGGAATCAAGCTCGCCACAATTACGCTGCAGAATTCCTGTGTATTTGCGTTTGGCGGCTTGATAAATAGGCCTCAGAGCTTGACTTATTTGTCAAGATAAACTTTCTGGATTAGGAAGTTAAGAACCCTCTTTCCTGAGGGGTTGAATGAAAATATTGATTTGGCTGCTTTCCAATAGACCAACTCTTTTTTTTAAATTTAGGGTTATACATGGGAATGCACTTAGAGAGCATCCAGCATTTATGCACACTTTTGGCCATTTAAATATTAAGAAATATTTTAATAGGAGAGTTTAGTACTGTCAGAACTACAGCCACATTACCCTGAATATACCTGATCCTGTATGATCTCAGAAGTAGTGATGTCGCGAACCTAAAAATTTCAGTTCGCGAACGGCGGACTCGAACTTCCGCAACTGTTCGCGAACCGGGCGAACCGCCATTGACTTCTGTGGCAAACCTCGCCACTTATGAACTATGCAGGAATTGTTATTTAGGCTAATGGTTAAAATGTATGTTAAACTGTATGTTACTGTTTAAACTCCCTGCTGTTTCAGTTGGGAAACCCCTTGTAGGGGAGACTATTTTTAAAAAGTGTTTGTTTTTCCAGTTGTTGAATAAGTTGTTGTTGACTCCCAAGCTATGTGTCGTCTAGTTCTTGGTGGAAAGGGGTTATTATTACAATTACCAAGAGTAGTTACTTGCTTGTCTCTGCTTACCCAAAAGATATTACAGATCCTATTACCTCTCTGCTACAATTACCAAGAATAGTTACTTGCTTGTCTCTGCCTACCCAAAAGATATTACAGATCCTACTGCCTCTCTGCTACAACTTCAATAGGCAGGCGAACTTTAAAACCAACAGGGACTCTTTCTGGCCACAATAGTGATGGAAAAGTTGTTTCAAGGGGACTAACACCTGGACTGTGGCATGCCGGAGGGGGATCAATGGCAAAACTCCCATGGAAAATTACATAGTTGATGCAGAGTCTGGTTTTAAGCCATAAAGGGCATAAATCACCTAAGATTCCTAAATAGTTTGGAATAACGTGCTTTAAAACATCAGGTATGATGTTGTATCAATCATGTAGTTTAAGGGTTACGCCCGCTTCACAGTGACAGACCGCCCGCTTCACAGTGACAGACCAAACTCCCCGTTTAAAGGTACAGTCTACACCAGAATTTTTATTGTTTTAAAAGATAGATAATCCCTGTATTACCCATTTCCCAGTTTTGCATAACTAACACATTTATAATAATATACTTTTAACCTTTGTGATTATCTTGTATCTAAGCCTCTGCAAACTGCCCCTTTTTTCAGTTCTTTTGACAGACTTGCAGTCTAACCAATCAGTGCCTGCTCCCAGATAACTTCTCGTGCACGAGCACAGTGTTATCTATATGAAATACGTGAACTAACACCCTCTAGTGGTGAAAAACTGTTAAAATGCAATCTGAAAGAGGTGGGCTTCAAGGTCTAAGAAATTAGCATATGAACCTCCTAGGT
Organism: Bombina bombina; assembly: GCF_027579735.1. Classification (NCBI taxonomy): domain Eukaryota; kingdom Metazoa; phylum Chordata; class Amphibia; order Anura; family Bombinatoridae; genus Bombina; species Bombina bombina. Next base: position 1,445,996,400 of record NC_069500.1, on the reverse strand, counting down.
TAAGCTTTCAACTAAGAATACCAAGAGAACAAAGCAAAATTGGTGATAAAAGTAAATTAGAAAATTGTTTAAAATTACATAATCTATCTGAATCCTGAAAGTTTATTTTGGCCTAGACTGTCCCTTTAACGCACCGCAAACAGTCCTTAACGCACTGCAAACAACCACAAACACACCGCAAACACTAGCAGACTGATGTTTCACAGTCAAAGTTTTTTTTTAAAATATTTACACTACTGTTACAACAAATATGAGTGGTGGCACTAACTTGGCAAGTGGGACTGGCACACACGCTGGCAGGCAGGCAACTGCATTTAGATTACACTAGCAGACTGATGTTTCACAGTCAAAAAAGTTTTTTTTTTTAAATATTTACACTACTGTTACAACAAATATGAGTGGTGGCACTAACTTGGCAAGTGGGCCTAGCACACACGCTGGCAGGCAGGCAACTGCAATTAGATTACACTAGCAGACTGATGTTTCACAGTCAAAATTACACGGGCAAAAAAAAAAAATTTTTGGGGTGCTGTCCTTACAGCAGAGATCAGAGGAGTCCTTCAGGACTGTAGTGGACACTGAATACACTAGCCTAGCTATGAATTTCCCTATAAAATCAGCAGCAGCTACACTATCCCTCCTCTCACTGAATGCAGGATCAGAATGAATCTAAAATGGCTGCTGTCCAGGAGCTGGGAGGGTCTGGGAGGGAGTGTCTGCTGCTGATTGGCTGAAATGTGTCTGCAGACTGTGAGATACAGGGTCAAAGTTTACTCAATGATGACGAATAGGCGGCGGATCGAACATCGCATATGTTCGCCCGCCGCAGCGAACGCGAACAAGGTATGTTCGCCAGGAACTATTCGCGACATCACTACTCAGAAGCTAAGCAGGGTCAGGCCAGGTCAGAACCTGGATGGGGGTACTGTGAATTCTCCAAGTGTACATATACATTCTATATGCATGCACATATTCTACATATCTTATATAGTATGTATTTATATCTTAGGAGCTTTGTGTTTTGCATTAAACATTGTTTATGTACATTTTTTATTACACATCTGTTATATTAATTTTTTCAATAGGATGTTTGACAGATTTTTTACTTTTCTTTTTTCAAGTGATGTGATGTGTTTATATTATGTGTGTATATATATGTTTCTTTCATGTAATTAGCAAGAGTCCATGAGCTAGTGACGTATGGGATATACATTCCTACCAGGAGGGGCAAAGTTTCCCAAACCTCAAAATTCCTATAAATACACCCCTCACCACACCCACAATTCAGTTTTACAAACTTTGCCTCCCGTGGAGGTGGTGAAGTAAGTTTGTGCTAGATTCTACGTTGATATGCGCTTCGCAGCAGGCTGGAGCCCGGTTTTCCTCTCAGTGTGCAGTGAATGTCAGAGGGATGTGAAGAGAGTATTGCCTATTTAAATTCAATGGTCTCCTTCTACGGGATCTATTTCATAGGTTCTCTGTTATCGGTCGTAGAGATTTATCTCTTACCTCCCTTTTCAGATCGACGATATACTCTTATGTACCATTACCTCTACTGATTCTCGTTTCAGTACTGGTTTGGCTATTTACTATATGTAGATGAGTGTCCTGGGGTAAGTAAGTCTTATTTTTTGTGACACTCTAAGCTATGGTTGAGCACTTTATTTATAAAGTTCTAAATATATGTCTTTAAACTTATATTTGCCATGATTCAGGATGATGAAGTTGTTCGTGTTTGCGTAATTTTTTTGACGTTTTGCGCCAAAAATGTCGGCGTCACCGGATGTGGCGTCATTCTTGGCGCCAAAATTTTTTAGGCGCCAATAATGTGGGCGTTTTTTTTGGCGCTAAAAAATGTGGCCGTCATTCTTGTCTCCACCTTTTTTTCACATTATTTCAGTCTCATTTTGCATTGCTTCTGGTTGCTAGAGGCTTGTTCATTGGCATTTTTTCCCATTCCTGAAACTGTCATTTAAGGAATTTGATATTTTTGCTTTATATGTTGTTTTTTCTTTTACATATTGCAAGATGTCTCACATTGACCCTGGATCAGAATCTACTTCTGGAAAGACGCTGCCTGATGCTGGTTCTACCAAAGTTAAGTGAATTTGTTGTAAACTTGTGGTAACTGTTCCTCCGGCTGTAGTTTGTGATGAATGTCATGATAAGCTTGCTAATGCAGATAGTATTTCCATTAGTAATATACCATTACCTGTTGCTGTTCCTTCAACATCTAATACTCAGGATGTTCCTGTTAATATAAAAGAATTTGTTTCTAAATCTATTAGGAAGGCTATGTCTGTTATTCCTCCTTCCAGTAAACGTAAAAGGTCTTTTAAAACTTCTCATTTTTCAGAGGAATTTTTAAATGACCGTCATCATTCTGATTTGTCTGTTTCTGATGAGGATATTTGTGGTTCAGAGGATTCTGTCTCAGATATTGACACTAATAAATCTTCATATTTATTTAAGATGGAATTTATTCGCTCTTTACTTAAAGAAGTTTTAATCGCATTAGAAATGGAGGATTCTAGTCCTCTTGATACTAAATCTACTAAGCGTTTAAATTAGTTTTTTAAACCTCCTATAGTTATTCCAGAAGTTTTTCCTGTCCCTGATGCTATTTCTGAAGTAATTTCTAGGGAATGGAATAATCTGGGTACTTCATTTACTCCTTCTCAAAGGTTTAAGAAATTGTATCCTGTGCCATCTGACAGATTAGAGTTTTGGGACAAAATCCCTAAAGTTGATGGGGCTATCTCTACTCTTGCTAAACGTACTACTATTCCTACAGCAGATAGTACTTCCTTTAAGGATCCTTTAGATAGGAAGATTGAATCCTTTCTAAGGAAAGCTTATTTATGTTCAGGTAATCTTCTTAGGCCTGCTATTTCTTTGGCTGATGTTGCTGCCGCTTCCACTTTTTGGTTGGAGGCTTTAGCACAGCAAGTATCAGACCATAATGCTCATAGCATTGTTAAACTTCTTCAACATGCTAATAACTTTATTTGTGATGCCATCTTTGATATCATTAGAGTTGATGTCAGGTATATGTCTTTAGCTATTTTAGCTAGAAGAGCTTTATGGCTTAAAACTTGGAATGCAGATATGTCTTCTAAGTCTAACTTTGCTATCTCTTTCTTTCCAAGGTAATAAATTATTTGGTTCCCAGTTGGATTCAATTATTTCAACTGTTACCCGGGGGGAAAGGAACTTTTTTGCCTCAGGACAAAAAATCTAAAGGTAAATATAGGGCTGCTAATCGTTTTCGTTCCTTTCGTCAGAATAAGGAACAGAAGCCTGACCCTTCCCCTAAAGGAACGGTTTCTGTTTGGAAACCTTCTCCAATCTGGAATAAATCCAAGCCTTTTAGAAAGTCAAAACCAGCTCCCAAGTCCACATGAAGGTGTGGCCCTAATTCCAGCACAGCTGGTAGGGGGCAGGTTACGTTTTTTCAAAGACATTTGGATCAATTCGATTCACAGTCTTTGGATTCAGAGCATTGTTTCTCAAGGGTACAGAATAGGTTTCAAGGTAAGGCCGCCTGCGAAGAGATTTTTTCTCTCTCGCATTCCAATAAATCCAGTGAAGGCTCAGGCATTTCTGAAATGTGTTTCAGATCTCGAGTTGGCTGGAGTAATTGTGCCAGTTCCAGTTCTGGAACAGGGTCTGGGGTTTTACTCAAATCTATTCATTGTACCAAAGAAGGAGAATTCCTTCAGACCAGTTCTGGATTTAAAGATATTGAATTGTTATGTAAGGATACCTAACATTCAAAATGGTAACTATAAGGACTATTCTGCCTTTTGTTCAGCAAGGGCATTATATGTCCACAATAGATTTACAGGATGCATATCTTCATATTCCGATTCATCCAGATCACTTTCAGTTTCTGAGATTCTCTTTTCTAGACAAGCATTACCAGTTTGTGGCCCTTCCGTTTGGCCTAGCAACAGCTCCAAGGATCTTTTCAAAGGTTCTCAGTGCCCTTCTCTGTGTAATCAGAGAACAGGGTATTGCGGTATTTCCTTATTTGGACGATATCTTGGTACTTGCTCAGTCTTCACATTCTGCAGAATCTCATATGAATCAACTTGTGTTGTTTCTTCAAAGACATGGTTGGAGGATCAATTTACCAAAGAGTTTGTTGATTCCTCAGACAAAGGTAACCTTTTTGGGTTTTCAAATAGATTCAGTGTCCATGACCTTGTCTCTAACAGAAAAGAGACGTCTGAAATTGGTTTCAGCCTGTCGAAACCTTCAGTCTCAATCATTCCCTTCGGTAGCTTTATGCATGGAAATTCTAGGTCTCATGACTGCTGCATCGGACGCGATCCCCTTTGCTCGTTTTCACATGCGACCTCTTCAGATTTGTATGCTGAACCAATGGTGCAGGGATTATACAAAGATATCACAATTAATATCCTTAAATCCCAATGTACGACACTCTCTGACGTGGTGGATAGATCACCATCATTTAGTTCAAGGGGCTTCTTTTGTTCGTCCAACCTGGACTGTGATCTAAACAGATGCGAGTCTGTCAGGTTGGGGAGCTGTATGGGGATCCCTGACAGCGCAGGGGGTTTGGGAATCTCAGGAGGCGAGATTACCAATCAACATTTTGGAACTCCGTGCGATTTTCAGAGCTCTTCAGTTCTGGCCTCTTCTGAAGAGAGAATCGTTTATTTGTTTTCAGACAGACAATGTCACAACCGTGGCATATGTCAATCATCAGGGTGGGACTCACAGTCCTCAAGCTATGAAAGAAGTATCTCGGATACTTGTATGGGCGGAATCCAGCTCCTGTCTAATCTCTGCGGTTCACATCCTAGGTGTAGACAATTGGGAAGCGGATTATCTCAGTTGCCAGACGTTACATCCGGGCGAATAGTCCCTTCACCCAGAGGTATTTCTTCAGATTGTTCAAATCTGGGGACTTCCAGAAATAGATCTGATGGCCTCTCATCTAAACAAGAAACTTCCCAGGTATCTGTCCAGATCCAGGGATCCTCAGGCGGAGGCAGTGGACGCGTTGTCGCTTCCTTGGAATTATCATCCTGCCTATATCTTTCCACCTCTAGTTCTTCTTCCAAAAGTGATTTCCAAAATTCTTATGGAACGTTCGTTTGTACTGCTGGTGGCTCCAGCATGGCCTCACAGGTTTTGGTATGCGGATCTCATTCGGATGGCCAGTTGCCAACCTTGGACACTTCCGTTAAGACCAGACCTTCTATCTCAAGGCCCATTTTTCCATCAGGATCTCAAATCATTAAATTTGAAGGTATGGAAATTGAACGCTTGATTCTTAGTCATAGAGGTTTCTCTGACTCAGTAATTGATACTATGTTACAGGCTCGTAAATCTGTGTCTAGGAGGATTTATTATCGAGTCTGGAAGACTTTCATTTCTTGGTGTTCTTCTCATAAATTCTCTTGGCATTCTTTTAGAATTCCTAGACTTTTACAGTTTCTTCAGGATGGTTTGGATAAAGGTTTGTCTGCAAGTTCCTTGAAAGGACAAATCTCTGCTCTTTCTGTTCTTTTTCACAGAAAGATTGCTAATCTTCCTGATATTCATTGTTTTGTACAAGCTTTGGTTCGTATTAAACCTGTCATTAAATCAATCTCTCCTCCTTGGAGTCTTAATTTGGTTCTGAGGGCTTTACAAGCCCCTCCGTTTGAACCTATGCATTCTCTGGACATTAAATTACTTTCTTGGAAAGTTCTGTTCCTTTTGGCCATCTCTTCTGCTAGAAGAGTTTCTGAGTTATCTGCTCTTTCTTGTGAATCTCCTTTGCCTTATCCTGATGAAAAATCAGAAGTGTTGCGGACTTCATTTAAATTTTTGCCTAAGGTTGTGAATTCTAACAACATTAGTAGAGAAATTGTTGTTCCTTCATTGTGTCCTAATCCTACGAATTCAAAAGAGAGATCTTTACATTCTTTGGATGTAGTAAGAGCTTTGAAATATTATGTTGAAGCTACTAAAGATTTTAGAAAGACTTCTAGTCTATTTGTTATCTTTTCTGGGTCCAGAAAAGGTCAGAAGGCCTCCGCCATTTCTTTGGCGTCGTGGTTAAAGTCTTTGATTCATCATGCTTATGTGGAGTCGGGTAAATCCCCGCCTCAAAGAATTACGGCTCATTCTACTAGGTCAGTTTCTACTTCCTGTGCGTTTAGGAATGAAGCTTCTGTTGATCAGATTTGCAAAGCAGCAACTTGGTCTTCTTTGCATACTTTTACTAAATTCTACCATTTTGATGTGTTTTCTTCTTCTGAAGCAGTTTTTGGTAGAAAAGTACTTCAGGCAGTTGTTTCAGTTTGATTGTTCTGCTTATAATTTCAGTTTTTTTTTCATTATTAAGATAAAAACTTTTGTTTTGGGTTGTGGATTATTATTTTTCAGCGGAATTGGCTGTCTTTATTTTATCCCTCCCTCTCTAGTGACTCTTGCGTGGAAGTTCCACATCTTGGGTATTTATTATCCCATACGTCACTAGCTCATGGACTCTTGCTAATTACATGAAAGAAAACATAATTTATGAAAGAACTTACCTGATAAATTCATTTCTTTCATATTAGCAAGAGTCCATGAGGCCCACCCTTTTTGTGGTGGTTATGATTTTTTTGTATAAAGCACAATTATTCCAATTCCTTATTTTTGATGCTTTCGCTCCTTTCTTATCACCCCACTTCTTGGCTATTCGTTAAACTGAATTGTGGGTGTGGTGAGGGGTGTATTTATAGGCATTTTGAGGTTTGGGAAACTTTGCCCCTCCTGGTAGGAATGTATATCCCATACGTCACTAGCTCATGGACTCTTGCTAATATGAAAGAAATGAATTTATCAGGTAAGTTCTTACATAAATTATGTTTTTATGTGACTGCAATTTGTACCCAATCAAACTATATATGCATGGCAGCAGAATGCTTTATGATTGCAATTTGCCAGATTTGTGTATTATTCACAATCAGGATTGTTACAGTTAAACACAGTTATAATAACACTGCATTAATTTGCTGTCGTGCTTACAATATAATATAACACTGCATTATTTTGCTGTCATGCTTATAATATAACACTGCATTATTTTACTGTCATGCTTATAATATAACACTACATTATTTTGCTGTCATGCTTATAATATAACAGTGCATAATTTTGCTGTCATGCTTATAATATAACCTAACACTGCATTATTTTGCTGTCATGCTTATAATATAACACTGCATTATTTTGCTGTCATGCTTATAATATAACACTGCATTATTTTGTTGTTGTGCTTATAATATAATATAACACTGCATTATTTTGCTGTCATGCTTATAATATAACACTGCATTATGTTGCTGTCATGCTTATAATATAATATAGCACTGCATTATTTTGCTGTCATGCTTATAATATAACCTAACACTGCATTATTTTGCTGTCATGCTTATAATATAACACTACATTATTTTGCTGTCATGCTTATAATATAACATAACACTGCATTATTTTGCTGTCATGCTTATAATATAATATAACACTGCATTATTTTGCTGTCATGCTTATAATATCATATAACACTGCATTATTTTGCTGTCATGCTTATAATATAACACTACATTATTTTGCTGTCATGCTTATAATATAATATAACACTGCATTATTTTGCTGTCATGCTTATAATATAATATAACACTACATTATTTTGCTGTCATGCTTATAATATAATATAACACTGCATTATTTTGCTGTCATGCTTATAATATAACACTGCATTATTTTGCGGTCATGCTTATAATATAATATAACACTGCATTATTTTGCTGTCATGCTTATAATATAACACTACATTATTTTGCTGTCATGCTTATAATATAATATAACACTGCATTATTTTGCTGTCATGCTTATAATATAATATAACACTGCATTATTTTGCTGTCATGCTTATAATATAATATAACACTGCATTATTTTGCTGTCATGCTTATAATATAATATAACACTGCATTATTTTGCTATCATGCTTATAATATAATTTAACACTGCATTATTTTGCTGTCATGCTTATAATATAACACTGCATTATTTTGCTGTCATGCTTATAATATAACACTACATTATTTTGCTGTCATGCTTATAATATAATATAACACTGCATTATTTTGCTGTCATGCTTATAATATAACACTGCATTATTTTGCTGTCATGCTTATAATATAACACTGCATTATTTTGCTGTCATGCTTATAATATAATATAACACAACATTATTTTGCTGTCATGCTTATAATATAATATAACACTACATTATTTTGCTGTCATGCTTATAATATAATATAACACTGCATTATTTTGCTGTCATGCTTATAATATAACACTACATTATTTTGCTGTCATGCTTATAATATAACACTGCATTATTTTGCTGTCATGCTTATATTATAACACTGCATTATTTTGCGGTCATGCTTATAATATAATATAACACTGCATTATTTTGCTGTTATGCTTATAATATAACACTGCATTATTTTGCTGTCATGCTTATAATATAATATAACACTGCATTATTTTGCTGTCGTGCTTATAATATAACACTGCATTATTTTGCTGTCATGCTTATAATATAATATAACAAAACATTATTTTGCTGTCATGCTTATAATATAATATAACACTGCATTATTTTGCTGTCATGCTTATAATATAATATAACACTGCATTATTTTGCTGTCATGCTTATAATATAACACTCCATTATTTTGCTGTCATGCTTATAATATAACACTGCATTATTTTGCTGTCATGCTTATAATATAACACTGCATTATTTTGCTGTCATGCTTATAATATAACACTGCATTATTTTGCGGTCATGCTTATAATATAATATAACACTGCATTATTTTGCTGTCATGCTTATAATATAATATAACACTGCATTATTTTGCTGTCGTGCTTATAATATAACACTGCATTATTTTGCTGTCATGCTTATAATATAATATAACACTGCATTATTTTGCTGTCATGCTTATAATATAATATAACACAACATTATTTTGCTGTCATGCTTATAATATAATATAACACTGCATTATTTTGCTGTCATGCTTATAATATAATATAACACTGCATTATTTTGCTGTTATGCTTATAATATAATATAACACTGCATTATCTTGCTGTTATGCTTATAATATAACACAACATTATTTTGCTGTCATGCTTATAATATAATATAACACTACATTATTTTGCTGTCATGCTTATAATATAATATAATATAACACTACATTATTTTGCTGTCATGCTTATAATATAACACTGCATTATTTTGCTGTCATGCTTATAATATAACACTGCATTATTTTGCTGTCATGCTTATAATATAACACTGCATTATTTTGCTGTTATGCTTATAATATAACACTGCATTATTTTGCTGTCATGCTTATAATATAACACTACATTATTTTGCTGTCATGCTTATAATATAATATAACACTGCATTATTTTGCTGTCATGCTTATAATATAATATAATATAATATAACACTGCATTATTTTGCTGTCATGCTTATAATATAACACTGCATTATTTTGCTGTCATGCTTATAATATAACACTACATTATTTTGCTGTCATGCTTATAATATAATATAATATAACACTACATTATTTTGCTGTCATGCTTATAATATAACACTACATTATTTTGCTGTCATTCTTATAATATAACACTGCATTATTTTGCTGTTATGCTTATAATATAACACTGCATTATTTTGCTGTTATGCTTATAATATGATATAACACTGCATTATTTTGCTGTCATGCTTATAATATAACACTGCATTATTTTGCTGTTATGCTTATAATATAATATAACACTGCATTATTTTGCTGTCATGCTTATAATATAATATAACACTGCATTATTTTGCTGTCATGCTTATAATATAATATAACACTGCATAATTTTGCTGTTGTGCTTATAATATAACACTGCATTATTTTGCTGTTATGCTTATAATATAACACTGCATTATTTTGCTGGCGTGCTTATAATATAACACTGCATTATTTTGCTGTCATGCTTATAATATAATATAACACTGCATTATTTTGCTGTTATGCTTATAATATGATATAACACTGCATTATTTTGCTGTCATGCTTATAATATAACACTGCATTATTTTGCTGTTATGCTTATAATATAATATAACACTGCATTATTTTGCTGTCATGCTTATAATATAATATAACACTGCATTATTTTGCTGTCATGCTTATAATATAATATAACACTGCATAATTTTGCTGTCGTGCTTATAATATAACACTGCATTATTTTGCTGTTATGCTTATAATATAACGCTGCATTATTTTGCTGGCGTGCTTATAATATAACACTGCATTATTTTGCTGTTGTGCGTATAATATAATAAAACACTGCATTATTTTGCTGTCATGCTTATAATATAACACTACATTATTTTGCTGTCATGCTTATAATATAACACTGCATTATTTTGCTGTCATGCTTATAATATAACACTGCATTATTTTGCTGTTATGCTTAGAATATAATATAACACTGCATTATCTTGCTGTCATGCTTAGAATATAATATAACACTGCATTATCTTGCTGTCATGCTTAGAATATAATATAATATAATATAAAACTACATTATTTTGCTGTCGTGCATATAATATAATATAACACTACATTATTTTGCTGTCATGCTTATAATATAATATAACACTGCATTATTTTGCTGTCATGCTTATAATATAACACTGCATTATTTTGCTGTCATGCTTATAATATAACACTGCATTATTTTGCTGTCATGCTTATAATATAACACTGCATTATTTTGCTGTCATGCTTATAATATAATATAACACTGCATTATTTTCCTGTCATGCTTATAATATAATATAACACTGCATTATTTTGCTGTCATGCTTATAATATAACACTGCATTATTTTGCTGTCATGCTTATAATATAACACTGCATTATTTTGCGGTCATGCTTATAATATAATATAACACTGCATTATTTTGCTGTCATGCTTATAATATAACACTACATTATTTTGCTGTCATGCTTATAATATAATATAACACTGCATTATTTTGCTGTCATGCTTATAATATAATATAACACTGCATTATTTTGCTGTCATGCTTATAATATAATATAACACTGCATTATTTTGCTGTCATGCTTATAATATAATATAACACTGCATTATTTTGCTATCATGCTTATAATATAATTTAACACTGCATTATTTTGCTGTCATGCTTATAATATATCACTGCATTATTTTGCTGACATGCTTATAATATAACACTACATTATTTTGCTGTCATGCTTATAATATAATATAACACTGCATTATTTTGCTGTCATGCTTATAATATAACACTGCATTATTTTGCTGTCATGCTTATAATATAACACTGCATTATTTTGCTGTCATGCTTATAATATAATATAACACAACATTATTTTGCTGTCATGCTTATAATATAATATAACACTACATTATTTTGCTGTCATGCTTATAATATAATATAACACTGCATTATTTTGCTGTCATGCTTATAATATAACACTACATTATTTTGCTGTCATGCTTATAATATAACACTGCATTATTTTGCTGTCATGCTTATATTATAACACTGCATTATTTTGCGGTCATGCTTATAATATAATATAACACTGCATTATTTTGCTGTTATGCTTATAATATAACACTGCATTATTTTGCTGTCATGCTTATAATATAATATAACACTGCATTATTTTGCTGTCGTGCTTATAATATAACACTGCATTATTTTGCTGTCATGCTTATAATATAATATAACAAAACATTATTTTGCTGTCATGCTTATAATATAATATAACACTACATTATTTTGCTGTCATGCTTATAATATAATATAACACTGCATTATTTTGCTGTCATGCTTATAATATAACACTGCATTATTTTGCTGTCATGCTTATAATATAACACTGCATTATTTTGCTGTCATGCTTATAATATAACACTGCATTATTTTGCTGTCATGCTTATATTATAACACTGCATTATTTTGCGGTCATGCTTATAATATAATATAACACTGCATTATTTTGCTGTCATGCTTATAATATAATATAACACTGCATTATTTTGCTGTCGTGCTTATAATATAACACTGCATTATTTTGCTGTCATGCTTATAATATAATATAACACTGCATTATTTTGCTGTCATGCTTATAATATAATATAACACAACATTATTTTGCTGTCATGCTTATAATATAATATAACACTGCATTATTTTGCTGTCATGCTTATAATATAATATAACACTGCATTATTTTGCTGTTATGCTTATAATATAATATAACACTGCATTATCTTGCTGTTATGCTTATAATATAACACAACATTATTTTGCTGTCATGCTTATAATATAATATAACACTACATTATTTTGCTGTCATGCTTATAATATAATATAATATAACACTACATTATTTTGCTGTCATGCTTATAATATAACACTGCATTATTTTGCTGTCATGCTTATAATATAACACTGCATTATTTTGCTGTCATGCTTATAATATAACACTGCATTATTTTGCTGTTATGCTTATAATATAACACTGCATTATTTTGCTGTCATGCTTATAATATAACACTACATTATTTTGCTGTCATGCTTATAATATAATATAACACTGCATTATTTTGCTGTCATGCTTATAATATAATATAATATAATATAACACTGCATTATTTTGCTGTCATGCTTATAATATAACACTGCATTATTTTGCTGTCATGCTTATAATATAATATAATATAACACTACATTATTTTGCTGTCATGCTTATAATATAACACTACATTATTTTGCTGTCATTCTAATAATATAACACTGCATTATTTTGCTGTTATGCTTATAATATAACACTGCATTATTTTGCTGTTATGCTTATAATATGATATAACACTGCATTATTTTGCTGTCATGCTTATAATATAACACTGCATTATTTTGCTGTTATGCTTATAATATAATATAACACTGCATTATTTTGCTGTCATGCTTATAATATAATATAACACTGCATTATTTTGCTGTCATGCTTATAATATAATATAACACTGCATAATTTTGCTGTTGTGCTTATAATATAACACTGCATTATTTTGCTGTCATGCTTATAATATAACACTGCATTATTTTGCTGTCATGCTTATAATATAACACTGCATTATTTTGCTGTTATGCTTATAATATAACACTGCATTATTTTGCTGTCATGCTTATAATATAACACTACATTATTTTGCTGTCATGCTTATAATATAATATAACACTGCATTATTTTGCTGTCATGCTTATAATATAATATAATATAATATAACACTGCATTATTTTGCTGTCATGCTTATAATATAACACTGCATTATTTTGCTGTCATGCTTATAATATAACACTACATTATTTTGCTGTCATGCTTATAATATAATATAATATAACACTACATTATTTTGCTGTCATGCTTATAATATAACACTACATTATTTTGCTGTCATTCTTATAATATAACACTGCATTATTTTGCTGTTATGCTTATAATATAACACTGCATTTTTTTGCTGTTATGCTTATAATATGATATAACACTGCATTATTTTGCTGTCATGCTTATAATATAACACTGCATTATTTTGCTGTTATGCTTATAATATAATATAACACTGCATTATTTTGCTGTCATGCTTATAATATAATATAACACTGCATTATTTTGCTGTCATGCTTATAATATAATATAACACTGCATAATTTTGCTGTTGTGCTTATAATATAACACTGCATTATTTTGCTGTTATGCTTATAATATAACACTGCATTATTTTGCTGGCGTGCTTATAATATAACACTGCATTATTTTGCTGTCATGCTTATAATATAATATAACGCTGCATTATTTTGCTGTTATGCTTATAATATGATATAACACTGCATTATTTTGCTGTCATGCTTATAATATAACACTGCATTATTTTGCTGTTATGCTTATAATATAATATAACACTGCATTATTTTGCTGTCATGCTTATAATATAATATAACACTGCATTATTTTGCTGTCATGCTTATAATATAATATAACACTGCATAATTTTGCTGTCGTGCTTATAATATAACACTGCATTATTTTGCTGTTATGCTTATAATATAACGCTGCATTATTTTGCTGGCGTGCTTATAATATAACACTGCATTATTTTGCTGTTGTGCGTATAATATAATAAAACACTGCATTATTTTGCTGTCATGCTTATAATATAACACTACATTATTTTGCTGTCATGCTTATAATATAACACTGCATTATTTTGCTGTCATGCTTATAATATAACACTGCATTATTTTGCTGTTATGCTTAGAATATAATATAACACTGCATTATCTTGCTGTCATGCTTAGAATATAATATAACACTGCATTATCTTGCTGTCATGCTTAGAATATAATATAATATAATATAAAACTACATTATTTTGCTGTCGTGCATATAATATAATATAACACTACATTATTTTGCTGTCATGCTTATAATATAATATAACACTGCATTATTTTGCTGTCATGCTTATAATATAACACTGCATTATTTTGCTGTCATGCTTATAATATAACACTGCATTATTTTGCTGTCATGCTTATAATATAACACTGCATTATTTTGCTGTCATGCTTATAATATAATATAACACTGCATTATTTTCCTGTCATGCTTATAATATAATATAACACTGCATTATTTTGCTGTCATGCTTATAATATAACACTGCATTATTTTGCTGTCATGCTTATAATATAACACTGCATTATTTTGCGGTCATGCTTATAATATAATATAACACTGCATTATTTTGCTGTCATGCTTATAATATAACACTACATTATTTTGCTGTCATGCTTATAATATAATATAACACTGCATTATTTTGCTGTCATGCTTATAATATAATATAACACTGCATTATTTTGCTGTCATGCTTATAATATAATATAACACTGCATTATTTTGCTGTCATGCTTATAATATAATATAACACTGCATTATTTTGCTATCATGCTTATAATATAATTTAACACTGCATTATTTTGCTGTCATGCTTATAATATATCACTGCATTATTTTGCTGACATGCTTATAATATAACACTACATTATTTTGCTGTCATGCTTATAATATAATATAACACTGCATTATTTTGCTGTCATGCTTATAATATAACACTGCATTATTTTGCTGTCATGCTTATAATATAACACTGCATTATTTTGCTGTCATGCTTATAATATAATATAACACAACATTATTTTGCTGTCATGCTTATAATATAATATAACACTACATTATTTTGCTGTCATGCTTATAATATAATATAACACTGCATTATTTTGCTGTCATGCTTATAATATAACACTACATTATTTTGCTGTCATGCTTATAATATAACACTGCATTATTTTGCTGTCATGCTTATATTATAACACTGCATTATTTTGCGGTCATGCTTATAATATAATATAACACTGCATTATTTTGCTGTTATGCTTATAATATAACACTGCATTATTTTGCTGTCATGCTTATAATATAATATAACACTGCATTATTTTGCTGTCGTGCTTATAATATAACACTGCATTATTTTGCTGTCATGCTTATAATATAATATAACAAAACATTATTTTGCTGTCATGCTTATAATATAATATAACACTACATTATTTTGCTGTCATGCTTATAATATAATATAACACTGCATTATTTTGCTGTCATGCTTATAATATAACACTGCATTATTTTGCTGTCATGCTTATAATATAACACTGCATTATTTTGCTGTCATGCTTATAATATAACACTGCATTATTTTGCTGTCATGCTTATATTATAACACTGCATTATTTTGCGGTCATGCTTATAATATAATATAACACTGCATTATTTTGCTGTCATGCTTATAATATAATATAACACTGCATTATTTTGCTGTCGTGCTTATAATATAACACTGCATTATTTTGCTGTCATGCTTATAATATAATATAACACTGCATTATTTTGCTGTCATGCTTATAATATAATATAACACAACATTATTTTGCTGTCATGCTTATAATATAATATAACACTGCATTATTTTGCTGTCATGCTTATAATATAATATAACACTGCATTATTTTGCTGTTATGCTTATAATATAATATAACACTGCATTATCTTGCTGTTATGCTTATAATATAACACAACATTATTTTGCTGTCATGCTTATAATATAATATAACACTACATTATTTTGCTGTCATGCTTATAATATAATATAATATAACACTACATTATTTTGCTGTCATGCTTATAATATAACACTGCATTATTTTGCTGTCATGCTTATAATATAACACTGCATTATTTTGCTGTCATGCTTATAATATAACACTGCATTATTTTGCTGTTATGCTTATAATATAACACTGCATTATTTTGCTGTCATGCTTATAATATAACACTACATTATTTTGCTGTCATGCTTATAATATAATATAACACTGCATTATTTTGCTGTCATGCTTATAATATAATATAATATAATATAACACTGCATTATTTTGCTGTCATGCTTATAATATAACACTGCATTATTTTGCTGTCATGCTTATAATATAATATAATATAACACTACATTATTTTGCTGTCATGCTTATAATATAACACTACATTATTTTGCTGTCATTCTAATAATATAACACTGCATTATTTGCTGTTATGCTTATAATATAACACTGCATTATTTTGCTGTTATGCTTATAATATGATATAACACTGCATTATTTTGCTGTCATGCTTATAATATAACACTGCATTATTTTGCTGTTATGCTTATAATATAATATAACACTGCATTATTTTGCTGTCATGCTTATAATATAATATAACACTGCATTATTTTGCTGTCATGCTTATAATATAATATAACACTGCATAATTTTGCTGTTGTGCTTATAATATAACACTGCATTATTTTGCTGTTATGCTTATAATATAACACTGCATTATTTTGCTGGCGTGCTTATAATATAACACTGCATTATTTTGCTGTCATGCTTATAATATAATATAACGCTGCATTATTTTGCTGTTATGCTTATAATATGATATAACACTGCATTATTTTGCTGTCATGCTTATAATATAACACTGCATTATTTTGCTGTTATGCTTATAATATAATATAACACTGCATTATTTTGCTGTCATGCTTATAATATAATATAACACTGCATTATTTTGCTGTCATGCTTATAATATAATATAACACTGCATAATTTTGCTGTCGTGCTTATAATATAACACTGCATTATTTTGCTGTTATGCTTATAATATAACGCTGCATTATTTTGCTGGCGTGCTTATAATATAACACTGCATTATTTTGCTGTTGTGCGTATAATATAATAAAACACTGCATTATTTTGCTGTCATGCTTATAATATAACACTACATTATTTTGCTGTCATGCTTATAATATAACACTGCATTATTTTGCTGTCATGCTTATAATATAACACTGCATTATTTTGCTGTTATGCTTAGAATATAATATAACACTGCATTATCTTGCTGTCATGCTTAGAATATAATATAACACTGCATTATCTTGCTGTCATGCTTAGAATATAATATAATATAATATAAAACTACATTATTTTGCTGTTGTGCATATAATATAATATAACACTACATTATTTTGCTGTCATGCTTATAATATAATATAACACTGCATTATTTTGCTGTCATGCTTATAATATAACACTGCATTATTTTGCTGTCATGCTTATAATATAAAACTGCATTATTTTGCTGTCATACTTATAATATCATATAACACTGCATTATTTTGCTGTCATGCTTATAATATAACACTGCATTATTTTGCTGTCATGATTATAATATAACACTGCATTATTTTGCTGTCATGCTTATAATATAACACTGCATTATTTTGCTGTCATGCTTATAATATAATATAACACTGCATTATTTTCCTGTCATGCTTATAATATAATATAACACTGCATTATTTTGCTGTCATGCTTATAATATAACACTGCATTATTTTGCTGTCATGCTTATAATATAATATAAAACTACATTATTTTGCTGTCGTGCGTATAATATAATATAACACTACATTATTTTGCTGTCATGCTTATAATATCATATAACACTGCATTATTTTGCTGTCATGCGTATAATATAACACTGCATTATTTTGCTGTCATGCTTATAATATAACACTGCATTATTTTGCTGCCATGCTTATAATATAATATAACACTACATTATTTTGCTGTCATGCTTATAATATAATATAACACTGCATTATTTTGCTGTCATGCTTATAATATAATATAACACTACATTATTTTGCTGTCATGCTTATAATATAATATAACACTATATTATTTTGCTGTCATGCTTATAATATAATATAACACTGCATTATTTTGCTGTCATGCTTATAATATAAAATAACACTGCATTATTTTGCTGTTATGCTTATAATATAACACTGCATTATTTTGCTGTCATGCTTATAATATAATATAACACTGCATTATTTTGCTGCCATGCTTATAATATAATATAACACTACATTATTTTGCTTTCATGCTTATAATATAATATAACACTACATTATTTTGCTGTCATGCTTATAATATAATATAACACTGCATTATTTTGCTGTCATGCTTATAATATAAAACTACATTATTTTGCTGTCATGCTTATAATATAACACTGCATTATTTTGCTGTCATGCTTATATTATAACACTGCATTATTTTGCGGTCATGCTTATAATATAATATAACACTGCATTATTTTGCTGTCGTGCTTATAATATAACACTGCATTATTTTGCTGTCATGCTTATAATATAATATAACACAACATTATTTTGCTGTCATGCTTATAATATAATATAACACTACATTATTTTGCTGTCATGCTTATACTATAATATAACACTGCATTATTTTGCTGTCATGCTTATAATATAACACTGCATTATTTTGCTGTCATGCTTATAATATAATATAACACTGCATTATTTTGCTGTCGTGCTTATAATATAACACTGCATTATTTTGCTGTCATGCTTATAATATAATATAACACAACATTATTTTGCTGTCATGCTTATAATATAATATAACACTACATTATTTTGCTGTCATGCTTATACTATAATATAACACTGCATTATTTTGCTGTCATGCTTATAATATAACACTGCATTATTTTGCTGTCATGCTTATAATATAACACTGCATTATTTTGCTGTCATGCTTATAATATAACACTGCATTATTTTGCTGTCATGCTTATATTATAACACTGCATTATTTTGCGGTCATGCTTATAATATAATATAACACTGCATTATTTTGCTGTCATGCTTATAATATAATATAACACTGCATTATTTTGCTGTCGTGCTTATAATATAACACTGCATTATTTTGCTGTCATGCTTATAATATAATATAACACTGCATTATTTTGCTGTCATGCTTATAATATAATATAACACAACATTATTTTGCTGTCATGCTTATTATATAATATAACACTGCATTATTTTGCTGTCATGCTTATAATATAACACAACATTATTTTGCTGTCATGCTTATAATATAATATAACACAACATTATTTTGCTGTCATGCTTATAATATAATATAATATAACACTACATTATTTTGCTGTCATGCTTATAATATAACACTGCATTATTTTGCTGTCATGCTTATAATATAACACTGCATTATTTTGCTGTCATGCTTATAATATAACACTGCATTATTTTGCTGTTATGCTTATAATATAACACTGCATTATTTTGCTGTCATGCTTATAATATAACACTACATTAATTTGCTGTCATGCTTATAATATAATATAACACTGCATTATTTTGCTGTCATGCTTATAATATAATATAATATAACACTGCATTATTTTGCTGTCATGCTTATAATATAACACTGCATTATATTGCTGTCATGCTTATAATATAACACTACATTATTTTGCTGTCATGCTTATAATATAATATAATATAATATAACACTACATTATTTTGCTGTCATGCTTATAATATAACACTACATTATTTTGCTGTCATTCTTATAACATAACATTGCATTATTTTGCTGTTATGCTTATAATATAACACTGCATTATTTTGCTGTTATGCTTATAATATGATATAACACTGCATTATTTTGCTGTCATGCTTATAATATAACACTGCATTATTTTGCTGTTATGCTTATAATATAATATAACACTGCATTATTTTGCTGTCATGCTTATAATATAATATAACACTGCATTATTTTGCTGTCATACTTATACTATAATATAACACTGCATAATTTTGCTGTTGTGCTTATAATATAACACTGCATTATTTTGCTGTTATGCTTATAATATAACACTGCATTATTTTGCTGGCGTGCTTATAATATAACACTGCATTATTTTGCTGTCATGCTTATAATATAATATAACGCTGCATTATTTTGCTGTTATGCTTATAATATGATATAACACTGCATTATTTTGCTGTCATGCTTATAATATAACACTGCATTATTTTGCTGTTATGCTTATAATATAACGCTGCATTATTTTGCTGGCGTGCTTATAATATAACACTGCATTATTTTGCTGTCATGCTTATAATATAATATAACGCTGCATTATTTTGCTGTTATGCTTATAATATAATATAACACTGCATAATTTTGCTGTCGTGCTTATAATATAACACTGCATTATTTTGCTGTTATGCTTATAATATAACGCTGCATTATTTTGCTGGCGTGCTTATAATATAACACTGCATTATTTTGCTGTTGTGCGTATAATATAATAAAACACTGCATTATTTTGCTGTCATGCTTATAATATAACACTACATTATTTTGCTGTCATGCTTATAATATAACACTGCATTATTTTGCTGTCATGCTTATAATATAACACTGCATTATTTTGCTGTTATGCTTATAATATAATATAACACTGCATTATTTTGCTGTCATGCTTAGAATATAATATAACACTGCATTATCTTGCTGTCATGCTTAGAATATAATATAATATAATATAAAACTACATTATTTTGCTGTCGTGCGTATAATATAATATAACACTACATTATTTTGCTGTCATGCTTATAATATAATATAACACTGCATTATTTTGCTGTCATGCTTATAATATAACACTGCATTATTTTGCTGTCATGCTTATAATATAAAACTGCATTATTTTGCTGTCATACTTATAATATCATATAACACTGCATTATTTTGCTGTCATGCTTATAATATAACACTGCATTATTTTGCTGTCATGCTTATAATATAACACTGCATTATTTTGCTGTCATGCTTATAATATAATATAACACTGCATTATTTTCCTGTCATGCTTATAATATAATATAACACTGCATTATTTTGCTGTCATGCTTATAATATAACACTGCATTATTTTGCTGTCATGCTTATAATATAATATAAAACTACATTATTTTGCTGTCGTGCGTATAATATAATATAACACTACATTATTTTGCTGTCATGCTTATAATATCATATAACACTGCATTATTTTGCTGTCGTGCGTATAATATAACACTGCATTATTTTGCTGTCATGCTTATAATATAACACTGCATTATTTTGCTGTCATGCTTATAATATAATATAACACAACATTATTTTGCTGTCATGCTTATAATATAATATAACACTACATTATTTTGCTATCATGCTTATAATATAACACTGCATTATTTTGCTGTCATGCTTATAATATAATATAACACTGCATTATTTTGCTGTCATGCTTATAATATCATATAACACTGCATTATTTTGCTGTCATGCGTATAATATAACACTGCATTATTTTGCTGTCATGCTTATAATATAATATAAAATAATATAACACTGCATTATTTTGCTGTCATGCTTATAATATAATATAACACTGCATTATTTTGCTGTCATGCTTATAATATCATATAACACTGCATTATTTTGCAGTCATGCTTATAATATAACACTGCATTATTTTGCTTTTATGATTATAATATAATATAACACTGCATTATTTTGCTGTCATGCTTATAATATAATATAACACTGCATTATTTTGCTGTCATGCTTATAATATAATATAACACTGCATTATTTTGCTGTCATGTTTATAATATAATATAACACTACATTATTTTGCTGTCATGCTTATAATATAATATAACACTGCATTATCTTGCTGTCATGCTTATAATATAATATAATATAATATAACACTGCATTATTTTGCTGTCATGCTTATAATATAATATAACACTGCATTATTTTGCTGCCATGCTTATAATATAATATAACACTACATTATTTTGCTGTCATGCTTATAATATAATATAACACTACATTATTTTGCTGTCATGCTTATAATATAATATAACACTGCATTATTTTGCTGCCATGCTTATAATATAATATAACACTACATTATTTTGCTGTCATGCTTATAATATAATATAACACTGCATTATTTTGCTGTCATGCTTATAATATAATATAACACTGCATTATTTTGCTGTTATGCTTATAATATAACACTGCATTATTTTGCTGTCATGCTTATAATATAATATAACACTGCATTATTTTGCTGTTATGCTTATAATATAATATAACACTGCATTATTTTGCTGTCATGCTTATAATATAACACTACATTATTTTGCTGTCATGCTTATAATATAACACTCCATTATTTTGCTGTCATGCTTATAATATAACACTGCATTATTTTGCTGTCATGCTTATAATATCATATAACACTGCATTATTTTGCGGTCATGCTTATAATATAACACTGCATTATTTTGCTGTCATGCTTATAATATAATATAACACTGCATTATTTTGCTGTCATGCTTATAATATAATATAACACTGCATTATTTTGCTGTCATGCTTATAATATAACACTCCATTATTTTGCGGTCATGCTTATAATATAACACTGCATTATTTTGCTGTCATGCGTATAATATAATATAACACTGCATTATTTTGCTGTCATGCTTATAATATAACACTCCATTATTTTGCGGTCATGCTTATAATATAACACTGCATTATTTTGCTGTCATGCTTATAATATAATACTCAATTATTTTGCTGTCATGCTTATAATATAATATAACACTGCATTATTTTGCTGTCATGCTTATAATATAATATAACACTGCATTATTTTGCTGTCATGCTTATAATATAATATAACACTGCATTATTTTGCTGTCATGCTTATAATATAACACTACATTATTTTGCTGTCATGCTTATAATATAATACTCCATTATTTTGCTGTCATGCTTATAATATAATACTCCATTATTTTGCTGTCATGCTTATAATATAACACTACATTATTTTGCTGTCATGCTTATAATATAATACTCCATTATTTTGCGGTCATGCTTATAATATAACACTGCATTATTTTGCTGTCATGCTTATAATATAATACTCCATTATTTTGCTGTCATGCTTATAATATAATATAACACTGCATTATTTTGCTGTCATGCTTATAATATAATATAACACTGCATTATTTTGCTGTCATGCTTATAATATAATATAACACTACATTATTTTGCTGTCATGCTTATAATATAATATAACACTGCATTATTTTGCTGTCATGCTTATAATATAATATAACACTGCATTATTTTGCTGTCATGCTTATAATACAATATAACACTGCATTATTTTGCTGTCATGTTTATAATATAATATAACACTACATTATTTTGCTGTCATGCTTATAATATAATATAACACTACATTATTTTGCTGTCATGCTTATAATATAATATAACACTGAATTATCTTGCTGTCATGCTTATAATATAATATAATATAATATAATATAACACTGCATTATTTTGCTGTCATGCTTATAATATAATATAACACTGCATTATTTTGCTGCCATGCTTATAATATAATATAACACTACATTATTTTGCTGTCATGCTTATAATATAATATAACACTACATTATTTTGCTGTCATGCTTATAATATAATATAACACTGCATTATTTTGCTGCCATGCTTATAATATAATATAACACTACATTATTTTGCTGTCATGCTTATAATATAATATAACACTGCATTATTTTGCTGTCATGCTTATAATATAATATAACACTGCATTATTTTGCTGTCATGCTTATAATATAATATAACACTACATTATTTTGCTGTCATGCTTATAATATAATATAACACTATATTATTTTGCTGTCATGCTTATAATATAATATAACACTGCATTATTTTGCTGCCATGCTTATAATATAATATAACACTACATTATTTTGCTGTCATGCTTATAATATAATATAACACTGCATTATTTTGCTGTCATGCTTATAATATAATATAACACTGCATTATTTTGCTGTTATGCTTATAATATAACACTGCATTATTTTGCTGTCATGCTTATAATATAACACTGCATTATTTTGCTGTTATGCTTATAATATAATATAACACTGCATTATTTTGCTGTCATGCTTATAATATAACACTACATTATTTTGCTGTCATGCTTATAATATAACACTCCATTATTTTGCTGTCATGCTTATAATATAACACTGCATTATTTTGCTGTCATGCTTATAATATAACACTCCATTATTTTGCGGTCATGCTTATAATATAACACTGCATTATTTTGCTGTCATGCTTATAATATAATACTCCATTATTTTGCTGTCATGCTTATAATATAATATAACACTGCATTATTTTGCTGTCATGCTTATAATATAATATAACACTGCATTATTTTGCTGTCATGCTTATAATATAACACTGCATTATTTTGCTGTCATGTTTATAATATAATATAACACTACATTATTTTGCTGTCATGCTTATAATATAATATAACACTACATTATTTTGCTGTCATGCTTATAATATAATATAACACTGCATTATCTTGCTGTCATGCTTATAATATAATATAATATAATATAATATAACACTGCATTATTTTGCTATCATGCTTATAATATAATATAACACTGCATTATTTTGCTGTCATGCTTATAATATAATATAACACTGCATTATCTTGCTGTCATGCTTATAATATAATATAATATAATATAACACTGCATTATTTTGCTGTCATGCTTATAATATAATATAACACTGCATTATTTTGCTGCCATGCTTATAATATAATATAACACTACATTATTTTGCTGTCATGCTTATAATATAATATAACACTACATTATTTTGCTGTCATGCTTATAATATAATATAACACTGCATTATTTTGCTGCCATGCTTATAATATAATATAACACTACATTATTTTGCTGTCATGCTTATAATATAATATAACACTGCATTATTTTGCTGTCATGCTTATAATATAATATAACACTACATTATTTTGCTGTCATGCTTATAATATAATATAACACTATATTATTTTGCTGTCATGCTTATAATATAATATAACACTGCATTATTTTGCTGTCATGCTTATAATATAATATAACACTGCATTATTTTGCTGTTATGCTTATAATATAACACTGCATTATTTTGCTGTCATGCTTATAATATAATATAACACTGCATTATTTTGCTGTTATGCTTATAATATAATATAACACTGCATTATTTTGCTGTCATGCTTATAATATAACACTACATTATTTTGCTGTCATGCTTATAATATAACACTACATTATTTTGCGGTCATGCTTATAATATAACACTGCATAATTTTGCTGTCATACTTATAATATAACACTGCATTATTTTGCTCTTATGCTTATAATATAATATAACACTGCATTATTTTGCTGTCATGCTTATAATATAATATAATATAACACTGCATTATTTTGCTGTCATGCTTATAATATAATATAATATAACACTACATTATTTTGCTGTCATGCTTATAATATAATATAATATAACACTACATTATTTTGCTGTCATGCTTATAATATAACACTACATTATTTTGCTGTCATGCTTATAATATAATATAACACTGCATTATTTTGCTGTCATGCTTATAATATATTATAATATAACACTGCATTATTTTGCTGTCATGCTTATAATATAACACTGCATTATTTTGCTTTTATGATTATAATATAATATAACACTGCATTATTTTGCTGTCATGCTTATAATATAATATAACACTGCATTATTTTGCTGTCATGCTTATAATATAATATAACACTGCATTATTTTGCTGTCATGTTTATAATATAATATAACACTACATTATTTTGCTGTCATGCTTATAATATAATATAACACTGCATTATTTTGCTGTCATGCTTATAATATAATATAACACTACATTATTTTGCTGTCATGCTTATAATATAACACTACATTATTTTGCTGTCATGCTTATAATATAACACTACATTATTTTGCTGTCATGCTTATAATATAATATAACACTACATTATTTTGCTGTCATGCTTATAATATAACACTACATTATTTTGCTGTCATGCTTATAATATAATATAACACTGCATTATCTTGCTGTCATGCTTATAATATAATATAATATAACACTGCATTATTTTGCTGTCATGCTTATAATATAATATAACACTGCATTATTTTGCTGCCATGCTTATAATATAATATAACACTACATTATTTTGCTGTCATGCTTATAATATAATATAACACTACATTATTTTGCTGTCATGCTTATAATATAATATAACACTACATTATTTTGCTGTCATGCTTATAATATAATATAACACTACATTATTTTGCTGTCATGCTTATAATATAATATAACACTGCATTATTTTGCTGTCATGCTTATAATATAATATAACACTGCATTATTTTGCTGTTATGCTTATAATATAATATAACACTGCATTATTTTGCTGTCATGCTTATAATATAATATAACACTGCATTATTTTGCTGTTATGCTTATAATATAATATAACACTGCATTATTTTGCTGTCATGCTTATAATATAACACTACATTATTTTGCTGTCATGCTTATAATATAACACTCCATTATTTTGCGGTCATGCTTATAATATAACACTGCATTATTTTGCTGTCATGCTTATAATATAACACTGCATTATTTTGCTGTCATGCTTATATTATAACACTGCATTATTTTGCTGTCATGCTTATAATATAACACTGCATTATTTTGCTGTCATGCTTATAATATAACACTACATTATTTTGCTGTCATGCTTATAATATAACACTACATTATTTTGCTGTCATGCTTATAATATAACACTGCATAATTTTGCTGTCATACTTATAATATAACACTGCATTATTTTGCTGTTATGCTTATAATATAATATAACACTGCATTATTTTGCTGTCATGCTTATAATATAATATAATATAACACTGCATTATTTTGCTGTCATGCTTATAATATAATATAATATAACACTACATTATTTTGCTGTCATGCTTATAATATAACACTACATTATTTTGCTGTCATGCTTATAATATAATATAACACTGCATTATTTTGCTGTCATGCTTATAATATATTATAATATAACACTGCATTATTTTGTTGTCATGCTTATAATATAAGACTGCATTATTTTGCTGTCATGCTTATAATATAACACTACATTATTTTGCTGTCATGCTTATAATATAATATAATATAATATAACACTACATTATTTTGCTGTCATGCTTATAATATAATATAACACTGCATTATTTTGCTGCCATGCTTATAATATAATATAACACTACATTATTTTGCTGTCATGCTTATAATATAATATAACACTACATTATTTTGCTGTTATGCTTATAATATAACACTGCATTATTTTGCTGTTATGCTTATAATATAATATAACACTGCATTATTTTGCTGTCATGCTTATAATATAACACTACACTATTTTGCTGTCATGCTTATAATATAACACTGCATTATTTTGCTGTTATGCTTATAATATAACACTGCATTATTTTGGTGTTATGCTTATAATATGATATAACACTGCATTATTTTGCTGTCATGCTTATAATATAACACTGCATTATTTTGCTGTCATGCTTATAATATAATATAACACTGCATAATTTTGCTGTTGTGCTTATAATATAACACTGCATTATTTTGCTGTTATGCTTATAATATAATATAACACTGCATTATTTTGCTGTTATGCTTATAATATAATATAACACTGCATTATTTTGCTGTTATGCTTATAATATAATATAACACTGCATTATTTTGCTGGCGTGCTTATAATATAACACTGCATTATTTTGCTGCCATGCTTATAATATAATATAACGCTGCATTATTTTGCTGTTATGCTTATAATATAATATAACACTGCATTATTTTGCTGTCATGCTTATAATATAATATAACACTGCATAATTTTGCTGTCGTGCTTATAATATAACACTGCATTATTTTGCTGTTATGCTTATAATATAACACTGCATTATTTTGCTGGCGTGCTTATAATATAACACTGCATTATTTTGCTGTTGTGCGTATAATATAATATAACACTGCATTATTTTGCTGTCATGCTTATAATATAACACTACATTATTTTGCTGTCATGCTTATAATATAATATAAAACTACATTATTTTGCTGTCGTGCGTATAATATAATATAACACTACATTATTTTGCTGTCATGCTTATAATATAACACTGCATTATTTTGCTGTCATGCTTAGAATATAATATAACACTGCATTATTTTTCTTTCATGCTTATAATATAACACTGCATTATTTTGCTGTCATGCTTATAATATAAAACTACATTATTTTGCTGTCATGCTTAGAATATAATATAACACTGCATTATTTTTCTTTCATGCTTATAATATAACACTGCATTATTTTGCTGTCATGCTTATAATATAACACTGCATTATTTTGCTGTCATGCTTAGAATATAATATAACACTGCATTATTTTGCTGTCATGCTTATAATGTAACACTGCATTATTTTGCTGTCATGCTTATAATATAATATAAAACTACATTATTTTGCTGTTGTGCGTATAATATAATATAACACTACATTATTTTGCTGTCATGCTTATAATATAACACTACATTATTTTGCTGTCATGCTTATAATATCATATAACACTGCATTATTTTGCTGTCATGCTTATAATATAATATAACACTGCATTATTTTGCTGTCATGCTTATAATATCATATAACACTGCATTATTTTGCTGTCATGCTTATAATATAACACTGCATTATTTTGCTGTCATGCTTATAATATAATATAACACAACATTATTTTGCTGTCATGCTTATAATATAATATAACACTACATTATTTTGCTGTCATGCTTATAATATAACACTACATTATTTTGCTGTCATGCTTATAATATAATATAACACTACATTATTTTGCTATCATGCTTATAATATAACACTGCATTATTTTGCTGTCATGCTTATAATATAATATAACACTGCATTATTTTGCTGTCATACGTATAATATAACACTGCATTATTTTGCTGTCATGCTTATAATATAATATAACACTGCATTATTTTGCTGTCATGCTTATAATATAACACTGCATTATTTTGCTGTCATGCTTATAATATAATATAACACTACATTATTTTGCTGTCATGCTTATAATATAATATAACACTGCATTATTTTGCTGTCATGCTTATAATATAATATCACACTACATTATTTTGCTGTCATGCTTATAATATAATATAATAATACATTATTTTGCTGTCATGCTTATAATATAATATAACACTACATTATTTTGCTGTCATGCTTATAATATAACACTGCATTATTTTGCTTTTATGCTTATAATATAATATAACACTGCATTATTTTGCTGTCATGCTTATAATATAACACTGCATTATTTTGCTGTCATGCTTATAATATAATATAACACTGCATTATTTTGCTTTTATGCTTATAATATAATATAACACTACATTATTTTGCTGTCATGCTTATAATATAACACTGCATTATTTTGCTTTTATGATTATAATATAATATAACACTGCATTATTTTGCTGTCATGCTTATAATATAATATAACACTACATTATTTTGCTGTCATGCTTATAATATAATATAACACTACATTATTTTGCTGTCATGCTTATAATATAATAAAACACTGCATTATCTTGCTGTCATGCTTATAATATAATATAATATAATATAATATAACACTGCATTATTTTGCTGTCATGCTTATAATATAATATAACACTACAATATTTTGCTGCCATGCTTATAATATAATATAACACTACATTATTTTGCTGTCATGCTTATAATATAATATAACACTACATTATTTTGCTGTCATGCTTATAATATAATATAACACTGCATTATTTTGCTGTCATGCTTATAATATAATATAACACTGCATTATTTTGCTGTCTTGCTTATAATATAATATAACACTACATTATTTTGCTGTCATGCTTATAATATAATATAACACTATATTATTTTGCTGTCATGCTTATAATATAATATAACACTGCATTATTTTGCTGTCATGCTTATAATATAACACTACATTATTTTGCTGTCATGCTTATAATATAATATAACACTGCATTATCTTGCTGTCATGCTTATAATATAATATAACACTGTATTATTTTGCTGTCATGCTTATAATATAATATAACACTGCATTATTTTGCTGTTATGCTTATAATATAATATAACACTGCATTATTTTGCTGTCATGCTTATAATATAATATAACACTGCATTATTTTGCTGTTATGCTTATAATATAATATAATATAACACTGCATTATTTTGTTGTCATGCTTATAATATAATATAACACTGCATTATTTTGCTGTCATGCTTATAATATAATATAACACTGCATTATTTTGCTGTCATGCTTATAATATAATATAACACTGCATTATTTTGCTGTCATGCTTATAATATAATATAACACTGCATTATTTTGCTGTCATGCTTATAATATAATATAACACTGCATTATTTTGCTGTCATGCTTATAATATAATATAACACTGCATTATCTTGCTGTCATGCTTATAATATAATATAACACTGCATTATTTTGCTGTCATGCTTATAATATAATATAACACTGCATTTTTTTGCTGTCATGCTTATATTATAAAACTGCATTATTTTGCTGTCATGCTTATAATATAATATAACACTGCATTATCTTGCTGTAATGCTTATAATATAATATAACACTGTATTATTTTGCTGTCATGCTTATAATATAATATAACACTGCATTATTTTGCTGTTATGCTTATAATATAATATAACACTGCATTATTTTGCTGTCATGCTTATAATATAATATAACACTGCATTATTTTGCTGTTATGCTTATAATATAATATAATATAACACTGCATTATTTTGTTGTCATGCTTATAATATAATATAACACTGCATTATTTTGCTGTCATGCTTATAATATAATATAACACTGCATTATTTTGCTGTCATGCTTATAATATAATATAACACTGCATTATTTTGCTGTCATGCTTATAATATAATATAACACTGCATTATTTTGCTGTCATGCTTATAATATAATATAACACTGAATTATTTTGCTGTCATGCTTATATTATAACACTGCATTATTTTGCTGTCATGCTTATAATATAATATAACACTGCATTATCTTGCTGTCATGCTTATAATATAATATAACACTGCATTATTTTGCTGTCATGCTTATAATATAATATAACACTGCATTTTTTTGCTGTCATGCTTATAATATAATATAACACTGCATTATTTTGCTGTTATGCTTATAATATAATATAACACTGCATTATCTTGCTGTTATGCTTATAATATAACACTGCATTATTTTGCTGTCATGCTTATAATATAACACTGCATTATTTTGCTGTCATGCTTATAATATAATATAACACTGCATTATTTTGTTTTTATGCTTATAATATAACACTGCATTATTTTGCTGTCATGCTTATAATATAATATAACACTGCATTATTTTGCTGCCATGCTTATAATATGACACTACATTATTTTGCTGTCATGCTTATAATATAATATAACACTGCATTATTTTGCTGTCATGCTTATAATATAATATAACACTGCATTTTTTTGCTGTCATGCTTATATTATAAAACTGCATTATTTTGCTGTCATGCTTATAATATAATATAACACTGCATTATCTTGCTGTTATGCTTATAATATAATATAACACTGCATTATTTTGCTGTCATGCTTATAATATAATATAACACTGCATTATTTTGCTGTTATGCTTATAATATAATATAATATAACACTGCATTATTTTGTTGTCATGCTTATAATATAATATAACACTGCATTATTTTGCTGTCATGCTTATAATATAATATAACACTGCATTATTTTGCTGTCATGCTTATAATATAATATAACACTGCATTATTTTGCTGTCATGCTTATAATATAATATAACACTGCATTATTTTGCTGTCATGCTTATAATATAATATAACACTGAATTATTTTGCTGTCATGCTTATATTATAACACTGCATTATTTTGCTGTCATGCTTATAATATAATATAACACTGCATTATATTGCTGTCATGCTTATAATATAATATAACACTGCATTATTTTGCTGTCATGCTTATAATATAATATAACACTGCATTTTTTTGCTGTCATGCTTATAATATAATATAACACTGCATTATTTTGCTGTTATGCTTATAATATAATATAACACTGCATTATCTTGCTGTTATGCTTATAATATAACTGCATTATTTTGCTGTCATGCTTATAATATAACACTGCATTATTTTGCTGTCATGCTTATAATATAATATAACACTGCATTATTTTGTTTTTATGCTTATAATATAACACTGCATTATTTTGCTGTCATGCTTATAATATAATATAACACTGCATTATTTTGCTGCCATGCTTATAATATAATATAACACTGCATTATTTTGCTGCCATGAATATAATATAACACTACATTATTTTGCTGTCATGCTTATAATATAATATAACACTGCATTATTTTGCTGCCATGCTTATAATATAACACTGCATTATTTTGCTGTCATGCTTATAATATAATATAACACTGCATTATTTTGCTGTCATGCTTATAATATAATATAACACTGCATTATTTTGCTGTCATGCTTATAATATAATATAACACTGCATTATTTTGCTGTCATGCTTATAATATAATATAACTGCATTATTTTGCTGTCATGCTTATAATATAACACTGCATTATTTTGCTATCGTGCTTATGCATTTGGTAGGTATAGTTTCATGGTAAACATCCTTATGAATATGTATGCACTAATAAACTACAATAGACTAAGGACAACAGGGGGTTAACGGATAGTAAGCCTCAGAGGAGATTAATCACCTGTTTCCCTCTGCTCACTCAGCAGTAGTGATGTCGCGGATAGTTCGCCGTCGAACATAGTTTGTTCTCCGCGGCGGGCGAACATATGCGATGTTCAGTCCGCCCCCTATTCGTCATCATTGAGTAATACTTTGACCCTGTACCTCACAGTCAGCAGACACATTCCAGACAAACAGCGGCAGACCCTCCCTCCCAGACCCTCCCACCTCCTGGACAGCATCCATTTTAGATTCATTCGGAAGCTGCATTCTTAGTGAGAGGAGGGACAGTGTAGCTGCTGCTGATTTAAAAGGGAAATCGATAGCTAGGCTAGTGTATTCAGTGTCCACTACAGTCCTGAAGGACTCATCTGATCTCTGCTGTAAGGACATCACCCCAAAAAAGCCCTTTTTAGGGCTAGAACATCAGTGTGCTTTTTTTTTTCCCTGTGTAATCTAATTGCAGTTGCCTGCCTGCCTGCCTGCCAGCGTGTGTGTCAGGCTCACAGCGTATACTGTGCCCACTTGCCCAGTGCCACCACTCATATCTGGTGTAACAGTAGTGTATATTTAAAAAAAAAAAATACTTTTTTGACTGTGAAATAATAGCAGACAGCTGCCAGTACCCAAAATGTCCGCCAATAAGGCAGATGGGGAGGGTTAGAGAGCTGTTTTGGGGGGGATCAGGGAGGTTGGGGGCTAAGGGGGGATGCTACACCACAGCATATGTAAATATTCTAAAAAATAAATACATTTTAAAACCTTTTATTTTAATACTGGCAGACTTTCTGCCAGTACTTAAGATGGCGGGGACAATTGTGGGGTGGGGGAGGGAAGGGAGCTGTTTGGGAGGGATCAGGGGTTCTGATGTGTCAGGTGGGAGGCTGATCTCTACACTAAAGATAAAATTAACCCTGCAAGCTCCCTACAAACTACCTAATTAACCCCTTCACTGCTGGGCATAAAACACGTGTGGTGCGCAGTGGCATTTAGCAGCCTTCAAATTACCAAAAAGCAACGCCAAAGCCACATAAGCCTGCTATTTCTGAACAAAGGGGATCCCAGAGAAGCATTTACAACCATTTATGCCATAATTGCATAAGTTGTTTGTAAATAATTTCTGTGAGAAACCTAAAGTTTGTGAAAAAGTGAACAATTTATTTTTATTTGATCGCATTTGGCGGTGAAATGGTGGCATGAAATATACCAAAATGGGCCTAGATCAATACTTTGGGATGTCTTCTAAAAAAAAATATATACATGTCAAGGGATATTCAGGTATTCCTGACAGATATCAGGGTTCCAATGTAACTAGCGGTCATTTTAAAAAAAAGTGGTTTTGAAATAGCAAAGTGCTTCTTATATTTATTTCCCTATAACTTGCAAAAAAAGCAAAGAACATGTTAATATTGGGTATTTCTAAACTCAGGACAAAATTTTGAAACTATTTAGCATGGTTGTTTTTTGGTGTGTGTAGATGTGTAACAGATTTTGGGGGTCAAAGTTAGAAAAAGTGTTTTTTTCCATTTTTTCCTCATATTTTATAATATTTTTAATAATAAATTATAAGATATGATAAAAATAATGGTATCTTTAGAAAGTCCATTTAGTGGCGAGAAAAACGGTATATAATATGTGTGGGTACAGTAAATGAGTAAGAGGAAAATTACAGCTAAACACAAACACCGCAGAAATGTAAAAATAGCCCTGGTCCTTAAGGGGTTAAAAAAAAACCTAGAAATTTGACTGTGAAATAATAGCAGTCAGTTTCCTTCTCGCGTGTGCGTTTCAGGGCCTGCCAGGGCACAGTGTCACACCAGTGCAACTCATCTGGTGTAACAGTAGTGTACATTTAAAAAAAAAAATACAATTTTGACTGTAATAGATTGAATAGCAGTTAGTTGTCTGCACGCGTGTGTGTCAGGCCTACAGCGTCTACTCTGCTAACTTCTGCCAGTGCACAGTGCCACTCATATCTGTTGTCACAGTAGCTTGCACGCATAGTACCACTAATCGGAAAAAAAAAATGACAGGCAGAGGCAGGCCACTCCGCAGGGGCCGTCGTGGTGCTGTGATTCCCTTTGGCCCTAGAATAATGCCCAGTGTTCAGAGGCCACGTACCCTGAACTCGAAAAGTTCTGAGGACATAGTTGACTGGCTAACACAGGACACCCAATCTTCTACAGCTTCCGCTCGGAACCTTGACGCACCATCCTCCTCCAGCTTAGCTTCGGGCACCTCTCAAGTTACCACTCGCCCGCCTGCCGCCACCACCAACACTAGCACCACTTCACTTGATCTGTCAGAGGAGTTATTTACACATCAGTTGGAAGAAATGAGTGATGCGCAACCATTATTGCCAGAGGATGTAGATAACAGTGATATGTCTCAGTCAGGCAGCATTACACACATGGACGTACGGTGTGATGATGATGATGTTGTACCCGCTGCGGGAGTTTGGTCTGTCACTGTGAAGCGGGCGTAACCCTTACACTACCTGATCGATACAACATCATACCTGATGTTTTAAAGCACGTTATTCCAAACAATTTAAGAATGTTAGGTGATTTATGCCCTTTATGGATTAAAACCAGACTCTGCATCAACTATGTAATTTTCCATGGGAGTTTTGCCATGGATCCCCCTCCGGCATGCCACAGTCCAGGTGTTAGTCCCCTTGAAACAACTTTTCCATCACTATTGTGGCCAGAAAGAGTCCCTGTGGGTTTTAAAATTCGCCTGCCTATTGAAGTCTATTGCGGTTCGCCCGGTTCGCCAGTTCGCTAACATTTGCAGAAGTTTGCGTTCGCCGTTCGCGAACCCAATTTTTTATGTTCGCGACATCACTACTCAGCAGTAGATAATATATTATTAAGGTCACATACACAGGATTCTTCCATTTCATTGGATATTTTTTAAACATTGTATGTTTGTCAAATGCTTTATATATGATGTGATGTTCATTTGTTGTATTCACTGCAGATTATATTCAAGTTTTAAAATACTTTTTTGTTCCAATAAATGCATAGAGGTTATTTTGGTTTTTATCTAAGACTGTGAGTGTTTTTTTTTTTTTAATTCCAACTGTGGATCTGATACCGGTTTGCCTGAGTGAGCTACCTGGTGGGCTCATATTAACCCAGCTGGTCTGACTTGCACTGCATTATAGTGCGCCACTTCAGGCTGGTCTGACTTGCACTGCATTATAGTGCGCCACTTCAGGCTGGTCTGACTTGCACTGCATTATAGTGCGCCACTTCAGGCTGGTCTGACTTGCACTGCATTATAGTGCGCCACTTCAGGCTGGTCTGACTTGCACTGCATTATAGTGCGCCACTTCAGGCTGGTCTGACTTGCACTGCATTATAGTGCGCCACTTCAGGCTGGTCTGACTTGCACTGCATTATAGTGCGCCACTTCAGGCTGGTCTGACTTGCACTGCATTATAGTGCGCCACTTCAGGCTGGTCTGACTTGCACTGCATTATAGTGCGCCACTTCAGGCTGGTCTGACTTGCACTGCATTATAGTGCGCCACTTCAGGCTGGTCTGACTTGCACTGCATTATAGTGCGCCACTTCAGGCTGGTCTGACTTGCACTGCATTATAGTGCGCCACTTCAGGCTGGTCTGACTTGCACTGCATTATAGTGCGCCACTTCAGGCTGGTCTGACTTGCACTGCATTATAGTGCGCCACTTCAGGCTGGTCTGACTTGCACTGCATTATAGTGCGCCACTTCAGGCTGGTCTGACTTGCACTGCATTATAGTGCGCCACTTCAGGCTGGTCTGACTTGCACTGCATTATAGTGCGCCACTTTTGTGAGTATATTCTCTGGAGAGTTTTTGGGAATTTTCTCTATTTATAGTGATTTAATGCACTACTGGGGTACCCTTCCCCCTCCCACTCTGTATCTTACTTTGCAGCAACCTTGGGTATATCCACAGATTGGAGTGAGTCAGCTGGTGGCTCTGATCTATCCAGCCTGCCTGACTTGCACTGCCACATAGTGCGCCACTATTGTGAGTATCATTCTGTAGAGTGATGTATTGATACAATTTCCAACAATTGTTGTGATCTACTGCACCATTGGAGAACCTTTTAATGTTTTTTCATATTTATAATTTATTCTTACCAGATGAATTCCTTTCTTTCTTGGTGGTGAGAGTCCATGAGTTCCTTAATCTTAGGAATTCATCTCCTAGCCACCAGTAGAAGGCAAAGACACCCTATACCAGACTTTTAGGTATCTCTCCTACTTCCCTTTCTTTCACAGTAGTACGTATAGCCAAGGATAAAAGGAAAAAGGATATTAGATAAAGAGGTGCAAACTAGAACTGCCGACCAACTAGGAAAAAGGCGTGGATTTGTGGATTCTCACCACCAAGAAAGGAATTTATCAGGTAAGAATAAATTATGTTTTCTTTCTTATGGTGGTGAGAGTCCCCAAGATCCTTATTCTTACCCAAGCTGTAGAGTCTATGTAACATGGGTGGGTCAGTCACCTATTTACCAGGAACTACAGCCTGAAGAATCTTTCTTCCAACAGCTGCCTCTGCCGAGGTGAAAAAACCAAGTAATAAAACTTTGGTTAAAGTGTGCAAAGAGGAACAGGTTGTAGCCTTCCAATATGTTCTATTGATTACTCATTCTTGAGAAGTAACCACAGAACGAGTAAAATGAGTGGAATATGCAAAGGCGGCGACTGTCACGCCTATAAGAGAACACTGTCAATCAGACTCATCAACCAAGAAGCTAAGGCAACAAAAGTCACTTTCTGATCTTGCAGTACCACTTAGGTCGGACAATTGACCAAGTCTGCAAGACAGCTTTGTCCTGAGGAAACATCCGATACTGAAAGCTGCTAAATAAGACACTCTCATAGCCGAGGAGAAAACAGCTAAATAAAACCGACCACAATATGAACTGAATATCTAACATATGCATCCGGTTCGAAGGAGAAGGCTGTAAAACTCTTAGAACCAGCTTCAAACTCCCTGGAGGAGAAAGAGTCTCGATGAACGTTATGAATGTAGACAAGGCATGAAAAATGTCTTGATATCTGGAATACAAACTCACTTCTTATACAAAAAGTCCTGAAATATGCCCCTTCATAGCGCTGGCTAATAGACTCTTAACTAGGCCACCCTGAAGGAACTGCAAGATTTGAGGAATTCCAACTAAATGCAAAGAATATCCGCTGTCAGAACCCCAAGCAAAGTATATCTTTTAGAAAAAAGTAAACACTCATTACCTAAGCAGTGATGGTTTTTGTGCATAGATGCAGGTAAGCATGCTTCAAGTCAATAAGTGACATGAACTGACCATCAAGAACCAGAAATAGGAGAAATCAGATTTTCTTTATTGAAAAAGGAACCCTCAAGAACGTGTTTAAGGTTTCCAGGTTCAGAATGGGTTTGAACTTTCCTTTCTTTTTGGTACTATAAAGAGAATGAAATAGAATCCCCTCCCCCATTCTGACACAGGAACAGGCACAATCACTCCCATGCACTGAAGGAAAGACATTCACCCCTCTGGTCTCTTTAATACAAGTGACAGAAGAAACCTCTCTCAAGGAGGCTGTGACAGAAACCTCTTTTGTACCCCTGAGAAACTATAGCTATTATCCCGATCAGACCGAGACCAGATCTTCTGGAAATGGCCTTTCTGCCTCCTACCAGCAATGAGTCTGGTTCAGGAGCCACAACTTCATGCAGATTTGGGGTTAAAGGTGACTTTGGTTTAGACTTATTCTAGACTGGATTTGGTTTCCAGATAAACTTGGAGGAAAATGGTTTCTAAGAGGAAGATGATATCCGATTCCTGGATTAGCAAAAGAAGCAAAACTGGTTGATGGATTAGTTATAAATGTCTTATCCAGGGGCAAAAAAGGTCTCTCTTTTCCCCCGTTATTGTGGAAATTATAGCATCCAAGAACGGAGTAAACAAGATCTTTCCCTTGAAGCCAGTGTTAGAAGCCACAACTTCAAACATAAGGCCCTTCTAATGAGAACAGATAAGGCAGTAATTTATTTTTAATTAGACGAATAATTTTAAAAGATCACCTCCCAAATAAAGCATAGTGCCAATAGTAAGCAGACTGCTTTCTAAATATTCTCCAAACAAGACTCCTCATTTTCTGATAAGGACTCTCACCAGAGAGAAGCTGATCCTGTCACACAAACAATGCCTCCAACTGGTTGAAAAAACCACCACCCGCAGGAAGACCTTGTGCAGAAAACTTTCTAGTTTCAAATCTACAGGTACTCAGAGATCTGACATAGCATATGTTTACTATAGAAGCTAGATAGAAAATACATGATGCACAAAGGGAAAGTACACTTAAAAGTGTGCAGTAATAAGGGTAAGAGGAAAATAAAGGATAATTCCGTTATCAATCCTGCGTATCTAAGAGAGTGTAGAGCAATAAATACACGTGGATACCAGTCACTTCTTAATAAGTGTGAGCAGTAATAAGGATAGGAAAATAAAGATTACTTCCATTATTGAGTATACAGTAATGAAAACAAGTGCAGATGAATCACAACTAATATTATTATGGGATGCTGTAAATCCTTATAGATACATAAGTACTCCCACCCCAGCTA
This sequence comes from Bombina bombina, assembly GCF_027579735.1. Lineage (NCBI taxonomy): Eukaryota > Metazoa > Chordata > Amphibia > Anura > Bombinatoridae > Bombina > Bombina bombina. The sequence continues at coordinate 1,445,956,006 of NC_069500.1, read as the reverse complement.
TCAGAATAGCATCCGGCACCCACAGAAGCGATAGTGCAGCAATAGCCTCCTGCTGTGTCTAACTCCAGATACCTTGAGAGGAGGAGTGCGCACTATGCGTATAGGACATGGAAATAAGTAACTTTCTTGACTCCAAAAGATATTTGTGGTGTGCTGCAACATTTTCCCACCTGGCACTGAACTTCCAAGCCCAAGTATCTCCTGAGTAAGAGTGGAGTGCCAAGGATACAACAGTTAGTGAGGAGGGGAAATTTTAAAGTGCAAAAGTTTAGTAGGTTACCTAAAATGTACCCCCTTTATATTGCAAGCTAAAAACCCTATCATTTTAATCATACCTGAAGGGCCCTGTATAATTAGCAATATGCTGTATATTAATTAGCAATATGCAGTATATTAAAGTCAGCAGAGTTAAAGACCCCAACCTGTACTGTGCAACACAATGTAAAATGGCTAAAATATACATAAAGATATATACTCACATGAAGCCTGTGGGCTGTATGATCCATGCAGCATAGTTACCCACAGAATGCTCACTGTTTGTAATGGAAGCCTCCGTTACTTTTATACTTACCACCGACTATGGACCCTGGAACTTAAGGGGATTCCTGTGTTTTGGGAGGCGGGTGCCTGAAGCACATTTAGAGTACTTTTACCCTGGATTCAGGTTTACTTTGTTTCCCTGAATTTCCAGAGACTCTGAGAACTGGGAGGGCCCTGATACAGAGTTGGGGTTACTGTGTTTGGTTGGGGTATAAGGTGACAGCCCAAACTAGTATTGTCTGCTCTAAACCTCCCCTAGACTCAGAGCAGAGATCGCAATCAGCACACAGACATTCTAATGATTAGGCCTCCTGCTGTTATATCTATGAATGCCATTCCTGGGAAAGCAGCTCAAGGAGGAAGGGATGGTCAAATTGGATGGGGTGGTCCAGACAGAGATGGAGGTGGACGAAGGGTACTGGGCACTGCATTGGTATGCAGCCCAGGTGTGTACGGAGACAGATTATCCTACAGAAGGCTAGGACTATGGCAGCCCTGGATTGCTGTTTAAAATGTCTCACACAGGACCCCCTCTGTGGTTGTACGGCAGAGTGGCATCAGGAGGACATACTGGTTCATCGAGAGCTGAGGCTGAACCTTAGAGAAGTACCTGGACTGAGGGACGATCTGGATTACTTAGCTGCCAATGAATGGGAGGTCGAAAAGGCATATAAAAGGCTGTTAGATCGTGTTCAGTAGCATGCATCAGTCTACAAAGGGCTATGGTGCAGCGATCAGGGATTTATGAGCTACCATGAGCTGCTAGATCACAATCAGCAGCCTAGCCCTGAGCTTTTGGTCTTGGACAAGGGAGCCACACCAGCAGAAGCTCTGGCAACAGGGCAGAGTGCTGCTGACCTCTGCCCTGCACATATGACGTCTCTGGAGTCCCAGGGAGAGGAGATAGTCTACCTCTTTCCCCAGCTCCAGAGATAAATAATTTAATAGACTTTTCCTCTGAGAAGGGACAGACCAGTGAGTCTCCAGCAGAAGAGATGGCAACAGGACAGAGCGCCATTGGCCTCTTCCCAACACCTGCAGCAGCTCCAGGAAGCCAGGGAAAGGAGATAGCCGACCTCTCTCCCCAGCTACAGGCTCCAGAGATAGATCATTTAACAGACTTTTCCTCTGGGGAGGGACAGACCAGTGAGCTTCCAGCAGAAGTGCTGGTAATAGGGCAGAGCGCCTCTGACCTCTGCCCTGCACCTGTGACATCTCTGGAGTCACAGGGTGAGGAGGTAATCAACCTCTCTCCCCAGCTCCAGGCTCCAGAGATAGATACTTTAATAGACTTTTCCTTTGAGTAGGGACAGACTGGTGAGTCTCCAGCAGAAGAGATGGCAACAGGACAGAGCACTGCTGGCCTCTTCCCAGCACCTGCAGCAGCTCTGAGAAGCCAGGGAAAGGAGGTAGCCGACCTCTCTCCCCAGCAGCAGAGCCAGTTACAAGGAGAAGAGGTAGCGGACCTCTCTCCCCAGCAGCAGAGCCAGTTACAAGGAGAAGAGGTAGCGGAACTCTCTCCCCAGCAGCAGAGCCAGTTACAAGGAGAAGAGGTAGCGGACCTCTCTCCCCAGTGGCAGAGCGGTTTCCAGGGAGAGGAGGTAGCTGACCTCTCTACCCTGTGGCAAAGCAGGTTTGGAGGTAGCCAACCTCTCTCCCCAGCGGCAGAGCGGTTTCCAGGGAGACGAGGTAGCCGACCTCTCTCCCCAGCAGCAGAGCCAGTTACAAGGAGAAGAGGTAGCGGAACTCTCTCCCCAGCAGCAGAGCCAGTTACAAGGAGAAGAGGTAGCGGACCTCTCTCCCCAGCAGCAGAGCCAGTTACAAGGAGAAGAGCTAGCGGAACTCTCTCCCCAGCAGCAGAGCCAGTTACAAGGAGAAGAGGTAGCGGACCTCTCTCCCCAGCGGCAGAGCGGTTTCCAGGGAGAGGAGGTAGCTGACCTCTCTACCCTGTGGCAAAGCAGGTTTGGAGGTAGCCAGCCTCTCTCCCCAGCGGCAGAGCAGTTTCCAGGGAGACGAGGTAGCCGACCTCTCTCCCCAGGAGCAGAGCCAGTTCCAGGGAGAGGAGGTATCCAACCTTTCTCCACAGCAACAAAGAAGGTCCCAGGGAGAGGAGGTAGCCGACTTTTCTCCCAAGCAGCAGAATGGGTTCCAGGGAAAGGAGGTCAGCATTCTTACTCCCCAGTGGCCAACAACAAAAATGGAGAGGTCTGGTAGCTGGTTAGTCTACCCCTGGCGGAGGAGAAATGTAATGGAAGTCTCTGTTACTTTTGTACTTGGGGAGGACTGCAGGCCAGCCTACTCCTCACCGACTATAGATGCTGAGACTTGAAGGGATTCTGTGTTTTGGGAGGTGGGTGCCCGGGGGACATTTGGAGTACTTTTACCCTGTTTCCCCGAATTCCCAGAGACTCTGAGAACCTGAGGGCCCTGATACAGAGTTGGGGTTCCTGAGTTTGGTTGGGGCATAAGGTGGCAGCCCAAACCAGCATTGCCTGCTTCAACCCCCCCCCCCCCCCAGACTCAGAGCAGGAAATTGCAATCAGCACAGCTGGGACCTCCTGCTGTTATACGTCTGCATGTCCATTCTAGGCGTGAAGTGTCTGTCATTATGTGAGTCATCCATTGTCCTTTTGTAATTCAGGATGTGATTAGGGTCTTGTTTAAAGGGACAGTCTAGTCAAAATTACTTTCATTATTCAAATAGGACTTGCAATTTTAATCAACTTTCCAATTTACTTTTATTTTTTAAATTTGCTTTGTTTTCTTGGTATTCTTAGTTGAAACTAAACCTAGGTAGGCTCATATGCTAATTTCTAAGCCCTTGAGAGCTGACTCTTATCACATGTCTTTTAAATTGCTTTTCACAACAAGAGACTGCTAGTTCATGTGGGCCATATAGATAACACTTTTCAGGCTTAGGGAGTTATTTAACCCTTTTGCGACAGGGTTAAAGTGTCTACATTGGAACAACTGTTCCGATGTAGACAAATTGAAACCACGCCATCGTGCACACGATAGCAAGATTTCAATTATTGGATTGCGTCTGGGGGGCTTCCCTACAACCCTAGCAATGCCCTCCAGACCAGGATCAAATCCTGGAAGCACAGAAGGCTTCAGGACAGCCGTTAGCTATGATGTTCTATTCCGTCATAACGGCTTTAAAGCCCAGTGTAATTATGACGGAATAGAACGGCATAACAGCATTAAAAGGTTAAGAGTTAGCACAATACTAAATGCAAGTCAATAGATAATAAATAAAATGTCATGTGATCGGGGGATGTCAGAAGATGTTTAGATACAAGGTAATCACAGAGGTAAAAAGTATATTATTATAACTGTGTTGGTTATGCAAACCTGGGGAATGAGTAATAAAAGGGATTATGTCTCGTTTAAAACAATAAAAATTATATTGTAGACTGTCCCTTTAACTAAACATTATCTGATGTGTCCCATTGTATAATATTTGTTTCTATTGTTCATGTGGTTACTACCCCCCTTGTTGGAAAGGTATAAAAGCTGTGTTTCTGTGCAATAAAGAAAGTTCCTGTTCAACCCTCAAGCATTCAGTCTCGGCTAATGTTTTTGGGGGTAGCTATAACAACTTGCAGCAGCCCTTATTCTAAAAGCAGCCGGTATCCAGTGGAGGTTCATTGGTTGGCATTTAATGGGAGGAAGCTGACTTTAGCGGGTATACCCAGTCTGGGGTACCAAGATCCCCTACACTGTTCTTACCAAAGATAAACCTGAGGGTGTAGAAGAAAGCCCATACTATACTGTAACTAACAGTAGGGGGATATACCGAGGGTACAGTAAGGAGCCCATCCTATACTGTAACAGTAGAGAATATACTGAGGGTACAGTAGAGAGCCCATCCTGTGCTGTAACCAACAGTAGAGGATATACTGAGGGTACAGTAGAGAGCCCATCCTGTGCTGTAACAGTAGAGGATATACTGATGGTACAGTAGAGAGCCCATCCTGTGCTGTAACAGTAGAGGATATACTGAGGGTACAGTAGAGAGCCCATCCTGTGCTGTAACCAACAGTAGAGGATATACTGAGGGTACAGTAGAGAGCCCATCCTGTGCTGTAACAGTAGAGGATATACTGAGGGTACAGAAGAGAGCCCATCCTGTGCTGTAACAGTAGAGGATATACTGAGGGTACAGTAGGGAGCCCATCCTGTGCTGTAACAGTAAAGGATATACTGAGGGTACAGTAGAGAGTCTATCCTGTGCTGTAACAGTAGAGGATATACTGAAGATACAGTAGAGAGCCCATCCTTTGCTGTAACAGTAGAGGATATACTGAGGGTACAGTAGAGAGCCCATCCTGTGCTGTAACAGTAGAGGATATACTGAGGGTACAGTAAGGAACCCATCCTGTGCTGTAACAGTTGAGGATATACTGAGGGTACAGTAGAGAGCCCATCCTGTGCTGTAACAGTAGAGGATATACTGAGGGTACAGTAGAGAGCCCATCCTGTGCTGTAACTAACAGTAGAGGATATACTGAGGGTACAGTAAGGAGCCCATCCTGTGCTGTAACAGTAGAGGATATACTGAGGGTACAGTAGAGAGCCCATCCTGTGCTGCAACAGTAGAGGATATACAGAGGATACAGTAGAGAGCACATCCTGTGCTGTAACTAACAGTAGAGGATATACTGAGGGTACAGTAGAGAGTCTATCCTGTGCTGCAACAGTAGAGGATATACTGAGGGTACAGTAGAGAGCACATCCTGTGCTGTAACTAACAGTAGAGGATATACTGAGGGTACAGTAGAGAGCACATCCTGTGCTGTAACTAACAGTAGAGGATATACTGAGGGTACAGTAGAGAGCACATCCTGTGCTGTAACTAACAGTAGAGGATATACTGAGGGTACAGTAGAGAGCCCATCCTGTGCTGTAACTAACAGTAGAGGATATACTGAGGGTACAGTAGAGAGCCCATCCTGTGCTGTAACAGTAGAGAATATACTGAGGATACAGTAGAGAGCCCATCCTGTGCTGTAACAGTAGAGGATATACTGAGGGTACAGTAGAGAGCACATCCTGTGCTGTAACTAACAGTAAAGGATATACTGAGGGTACAGTAGAGAGCACATCCTGTGCTGTAACTAACAGTAGAGGATATACTGAGGGTACAGTAGAGAGCACATCCTGTGCTGTAACTAACAGTAGAGGATATACTGAGGGTACAGTAGAGAGCCCATCCTGTGCTGTAACTAACAGTAGGGGGATATACCGAGGGTACAGTAGAGAGCACATCCTGTGCTGTAACAGTAGAGGATATGCTGAGGGTACAGTATGGAGCCCATCCTGTACTGTAACAGTAGAGAATATACTGAGGATACAGTAGAGATCCCATCCTGTGCTGTAACAGTAGAGGATATACTGAGGGTACAGTAGAGAGCCCATCCTGTGCTGTAACAGTAGAGAATATACTGAGGATACAGTACACAAAAGTAGTAAATGAGTACAGCACCTGTTGGTTCCTTAAAGCAGGTTTTAGTTCTGTATGATGCCCGTGGAGAAAGGGTTACTGCCACCCTTACAGTAACATAGACAAATGGAATCCACAGCACCAATTAGGTAAAAGAAAATACCTTTATTTTCACATTACATGCGACGTTTCGGCCTTCACAGCCTTAATCATGCATACAAAACACTTCAGCCTCTGTCCACAGTATATAGGCTGATCAATTAAAACATTAATTACAAACAGATTTGACAAAATGTTTCACACAGAGCAATTACTCCCTCTAGTGTTAGTCATATTTTACTACATCCTATAAAATTTAACTCTCAAGTTACCAAAAATACAATTACTAGAGGAGTTTCCACTGAATGTACAAGTGTCATTAAAAACAAGAAAATATATAGGAACAAGTCTTACTGCAATCTTATATTTCTATAGTAATAATTCTAAAGTATATTACTGACACCTTTTACCAATCTTACTGATAAACTTTACCTATGTGTTTAAGTGAACAAGTGACTTTACCTATGTGTTTAACTAAACCAAAACTAACTAAAAAAAAAAAATTTTTTGAAGAAAATGTTTTTTGTTTTGAATTTTTACTGTTACATTTAGAGAAAGACAGAGAAATCTATTTCTCTATTTAACCCTTTAGGGTACATACAATCTAATTTATGGATCCAGTAAGTTTCTTTTTGTTTAAGGATCCTCTCCCTGTCACCCCCTCCTCTTAATGTACCTACATGGTCAATAATCTGCCACCTAATTTGTTTTGTATGCATGATTAAGGCTGTGAAGGCCGAAACGTTGCATGTAATGTGAAAATAAAGGTATTTTCTTTTACCTAATTGGTGCTGTGGATTCCATTTGTCTGAGGATACAGTAGAGAGCCCATCCTGTACTGTAACAGTAGAGGATATACAGAGGATACAGTAGAGAGCCCATCCTGTACTGTAACAGTAGAGGATATACAGAGGATACAGTAGAGAGCCCATCCTGTGCTGTAACAGTAGAGGATATACAGAGGATACAGTAGAGAGCCCATCCTGTGCTGTAACAGTAGAGGATATACAGAGGATACAGTAGAGAGCCCATCCTGTGCTGTAACAGTAGAGGATATACAGAGGCAGTACATGGCCCAGCAGAAGGAGACAAAAGTAATGCCAACACATCAGATCATTATCACACACAGCACAGAGCAGAAACACAGATACATCATGTGATTATCACACACAGCACAGAGCAGTAACACAGGTATATCATGTGATTATCACACACAGCACAGAGCAGTAACACAGACACATCATGTGATTATCACACACAGCACAGAGCAGTAACACAGACACATCATGTGATTATCACACACAGCACAGAGCAGTAACACAGACACATCATGTGATTATCACACACAGCACACAGCAGTAACACAGACACATCATGTGATTATCACACACAGCACACAGCAGTAACACAGACACATCATGTGATTATCACACACAGCACACAGCAGTAACACAGACACATCATGTGATTATCACACACAGCACAGCACAGAGCAGTAACACAGACACATCATGTGATTATCACACACAGCACAGCACAGAGCAGTAACACAGATACATCATGTGATTATCACACACAGCACACAGCAGTAACACAGACACATCATGTGATTATCACACACAGAGCTTTAACACAGACACATCATGTGATTATCACACACAGCACAGCATAGAGCAGTAACACAGACACATCATGTGATTATCACACACAGCACAGCACAGAGCAGTAACACAGATACATCATGTGATTATCACACAGCACAGAGCAGTAACACAGACACATCATGTGATTATCACACAGCACAGAGCAGTAACACAGACACATCATGTGATTATCACACAGCACAGAGCAGTAACACAGACACATCATGTGATTATCACACACAGCACAGAGCAGTAACACAGACACATCATGTGATTATCACACACAGCACAGAACAGAGCAGTAACACAGACACATCATGTGATTATCACACACAGCACAGAGCAGTAACACAGACACATCATGTGATTATCACACACAGCACAGAACAGAGCAGTAACACAGACACATCATGTGATTATCACACACAGCACACAGCAGTAACACAGACACATCATGTGATTATCACACACAGCACAGCATAGAGCAGTAACACAGACACATCATGTGATTATCACACACAGCACAGCACAGAGCAGTAACACAGATACATCATGTGATTATCACACACAGCACAGAGCAGTAACACAGACACATCATGTGATTATCACACACAGCACCGAGCAGTAACACAGGTACATCATGTGATTATCACACACAGCACAGAGCAGTAACACAGACACATCATGTGATTATCACACACAGCACAGAACAGAGCAGTAACACAGACACATCATGTGATTATCACACACAGCACACAGCAGTAACACAGACACATCATGTGATTATCACACACAGCACAGCATAGAGCAGTAACACAGACACATCATGTGATTATCACACACAGCACAGCACAGCACAGAGCAGTAACACAGATACATCATGTGATTATCACACACAGCACAGAGCAGTAACACAGACACATCATGTGATTATCACACAGCACAGAGCAGTAACACAGACACATCATGTGATTATCACACACAGCACAGAGCAGAAACACAGATACATCATGTGATTATCACACACAGCACACAGCAGTAACAGACACATCATGTGATTATCACACACAGCACAGAGCAGAAACACAGACACATCATGTGATTATCACACACAGCACAGAGCAGAAACACAGATACATCATGTGATTATCACACACAGCACACAGCAGTAACAGACACATCATGTGATTATCACACACAGCACAGAGCAGTAACACAGATACATCATGTGATTATCACACACAGCACAGCATAGAGCAGTAACACAGACACATCATGTGATTATCACACACAGCACAGCATAGAGCAGTAACACAGACACATCATGTGATTATCACACACAGCACAGCACAGAGCAGTAACACAGATACATCATGTGATTATCACACACAGAGCAGTAACACAGACACATCATGTGATTATCACACACAGCACAGCATAGAGCAGTAACACAGACACATCATGTGATTATCACACACAGCACAGCATAGAGCAGTAACACAGATACATCATGTGATTATCACACACAGCACAGCATAGAGCAGTAACACAGACACATCATGTGATTATCACACACAGCACAGCATAGAGCAGTAACACAGACACATCATGTGATTATCACACACAGCACAGCACAGAGCAGTAACACAGATACATCATGTGATTATCACACACAGAGCAGTAACACAGACACATCATGTGATTATCACACGCAGCACAGAGCAGTAACAAAGACACATCATGTGATTATCACACGCAGCACAGAGCAGTAACACAGACACATCATGTGATTATCACACGCAGCACAGAGCAGTAACACGGACACATCATGTGATTATCACACACAGCACAGAGCAGTAACACAGACACATCATGTGATTATCACACACAGCACAGAGCAGTAACACAGACACATCATGTGATTATCACACGCAGCACAGAGCAGTAACACAGGTATATCATGTGATTATTACACACAGCACAGAGCAGTAACACAGGTACATCATGTGATTATCACACACAGAGCAGTAACACAGACACATCATGTGATTATCACACACAGAGCAGTAACACAGACACATCATGTGATTATCACACACAGCACAGAGCAGTAACACAGACACATCATGTGATTATCACACACAGCACAGAGCAGTAACACAGACACATCATGTGATTATCACACGCAGCACAGAGCAGTAACACAGACACATCATGTGATTATCACACAGCACAGCACAGAGCAGTAACACAGGTACATCATGCATACCTCCCAACATTTCAAAATTAAAAAGAGGGACACCCCCCCCCCCCGCAAAAAAATTGAAATGTGGTGGACGGAGCTTAAAAATCATAAGACCAAAGTAATAAAAATAAAATTCTAAATAAAGTCATATATTTTAATACACTTAGGCAGCAAATCAAACACAAGCTCAAACCACTGGTATGGCTATGTGAGCTATGTATTTAATTAGCCTTTGCAAAGACATTGCTAAATATTTTTATCTTAATTGCACATTTATTAATAAATTCTTTAAAACTACTCTCTGCATTGCCCATTAATATTCTAGATTATGGCCTTTAAAGTCAGCAAAAATGCACAGTAGCACGCTACATAGCATACACTTACACATGCAGATACACACACACACACACACACACTACATAGCATACACTTACACATGCAGATACACACACACACACACACTACATAGCATACACTTATACATGCAGATACACACACACACACACACTACATAGCATACACTTATACATGCAGATACACACACACTACATAGCATACACTTATACATGCAGATACACACACACTACATAGCATACACTTACACATGCAGATACACACACACACACACACTACATAGCATACACTTATATATGCAGATACACACACACTACATAGCATACACTTACACATGCAGATACACACACTACATAGCTTACATTTATACATGCAGACACACACTACATAGCATAAACTTATACATGCAGATACACACACACTACATAGCATAAACTTATACATACAGATACACACACACAGTTATGTATACAGATAGACACACACACTACATCATATATGGGTATCTGTAATTCACTGTATGGGGTCCTGCGGTTGGCAAGCACATTAGCTATCAGTTTGCGGCTGCCACTGCTCATTGTATAAAACTGAAGGCATGCTAGTATTATCACCAGTGGTTAGACATCATCACTACCAGAGGTAGGTTAGAGAGGTCACCATTACCCGTGGTCAGAGTGTATACAGCCTTCTTACTCCTGCTTAACCCACACACCATTCCTTTTCCACAGGGAATATAACAGGTATCTAACCCTGTGAGAGCAAACCCAGCTGCTTCTGAGTATGGGCCCAATAGAATTTAAAAAAAAAAAAAAATTTTTTTTTTTAAATGCCTAGGGCAAATCGGGACAGATGGCTAGCAACTCGGGACAGAGGGACAGACCCCTAAAATCGGGACTGTCCCGCAAAAATCGGGACAGTTGGGGGGTATGCATCATGTGATTATCACACACAGCACAGAGCAGTAACACAGACACATCATGTGATTATCACACGCAGCACAGAGCAGTAACACAGACACATCATGTGATTATCACACACAGCACAAAGCAGTAACACAGACACATCATGTGATTATCACACGCAGCACAGAGCAGTAACACAGACACATCATGTGATTATCACACGCAGCACAGAGCAGTAACACAGACACATCATGTGATTATCACACGCAGCACAGAGCAGTAACACAGACACATCATGTGATTATCACACACAGCACAAAGCAGTAACACAGACACATCATGTGATTATCACACACAGCACCGAGCAGTAACACAGGTACATCATCTGATTATCACACAGCACAGCACAGAGCAGTAACACAGACACATCATGTGATTATCACACACAGCACAGAGCAGTAACACAGGTATATCATGTGATTATCACACAGCACAGCACAGAGCAGTAACACAGACACATCATGTGATTATCACACACAGCACAAAGCAGTAACACAGACACATCATGTGATTATCACACGCAGCACAGAGCAGTAACACAGACACATCATGTGATTATCACACACAGCACAAAGCAGTAACACAGACACATCATGTGATTATCACACACAGCACAGAGCAGTAACACAGACACATCATGTGATTATCACACACAGCACAGAGCAGTAACACAGACACATCATGTGATTATCACACAGCACAGCACAGAGCAGTAACACAGACACATCATGTGATTATCACACACAGAGCAGTAACACAGACACATCATGTGATTATCACACACAGAGCAGTAACACAGACACATCATGTGATTATCACACAGTAACACAGACACATCATGTGATTATCACACACAGAGCAGTAACACAGACACATCATGTGATTATCACACACAGAGCAGTAACACAGGTACATCATGTGATTATCACACACAGCACAGAGCAGTAACACAGACACATCATGTGATTATCACACACAGCACAGAGCAGTAACACAGACACATCATGTGATTATCACACACAGCACAGAGCAGTAACACAGGTATATCATGTGATTATTACACACAGCACAGAGCAGTAACACAGGTACATCATGTGATTATCACACACAGCACACAGCAGTAACACAGACACATCATGTGATTATCACACACAGCACACAGCAGTAACACAGACACATCATGTGATTATCACACACAGCACAGAGCAGTAACACAGACACATCATGTGATTATCACACGCAGCACAGAGCAGTAACACAGACACATCATGTGATTATCACACGCAGCACAGAGCAGTAACACAGACACATCATGTGATTATCACACACAGAGCAGTAACACAGACACATCATGTGATTATCACACACAGCACAAAGCAGTAACACAGACACATCATGTGATTATCACACACAGCACAGAGCAGTAACACAGGTACATCATGTGATTATCACACACAGAGCAGTAACAGACACATCATGTGATTATCACACACAGCACAGAGCAGTAACACAGACACATCATGTGATTATCACACAGCACAGAGCAGTAACACAGACACATCATGTGATTATCACGCACAGCACAGAGCAGTAACACAGACACATCATGTGATTATCACACGCAGCACAGAGCAGTAACACAGACACATCATGTGATTATCACACACAGCACAGAGCAGTAACAGACACATCATGTGATTATCACACGCAGCACAGAGCAGTAACAGACACATCATGTGATTATCACACACAGCACAGAGCAGTAACACAGGTACATCATGTGATTATCACACACAGCACAGAGCAGTAACACAGACACATCATGTGATTATCACACGCAGCACAGAGCAGTAACACAGACACATCATGTGATTATCACACAGCACAGAGCAGTAACACAGACACATCATGTGATTATCACACACAGCACACAGCAGTAACAGACACATCATGTGATTATCACGCACAGCACAGAGCAGTAACACAGACACATCATGTGATTATCACACACAGCACAGAGCAGAAACACAGATACATCATGTGATTATCACACGCAGCACAGAGCAGTAACACGGACACATCATGTGATTATCACATACAGCACAGAGCAGTAACACAGACACATCATGTGATTATCACACACAGAGCAGTAACACAGACACATCATGTGATTATCACACACAGAGCAGTAACACAGACACATCATGTGATTATCACACGCAGCACAGAGCAGTAACACAGATACATCATGTGATTATCACACAGCACAGAGCAGTAACACAGACACATCATGTGATTATCACACACAGAGCAGTAACACAGACACATCATGTGATTATCACACACAGAGCAGTAACACAGACACATCATGTGATTATCACACACAGCACAGAGCAGTAAAACAGGTACATCATGTGATTATCACACACAGCACAGAGCAGTAACACAGACACATCATGTGATTATCACACACAGAGCAGTAACACAGACACATCATGTGATTATCACACACAGAGCAGTAACACAGACACATCATGTGATTATCACACACAGCACAGAGCAGTAACACAGACACATCATGTGATTATCACACGCAACACAGAGCAGTAACACAGACACATCATGTGTTTATCACACACAGCACAAAGCAGTAACACAGACACATCATGTGATTATCACACACAGCACAAAGCAGTAACACAGACACATCATGTGATTATCACACACAGAGCAGTAAAACAGACACATCATGTGATTATCACACACAGAGCAGTAAAACAGACACATCATGTGATTATCACACACAGCACAGAGCAGTAACACAGACACATCATGTGATTATCACACACAGAGCAGTAAAACAGACACATCATGTGATTATCACACACAGAGCAGTAAAACAGACACATCATGTGATTATCACACACAGCACAGAGCAGTAACACAGACACATCATGTGATTATCACACACAGCACAGAGCAGTAACACGGACACATCATGTGATTATCACACACAGCACAGAGCAGTAACACAGACACATCATGTGATTATCACACACAGCACAGAGCAGTAACACAGACACATCATGTGATTATCACACGCAGCACAGAGCAGTAACACAGACACATCATGTGATTATCACACAGCACAGCACAGAGCAGTAACACAGACACATCATGTGATTATCACACACAGCACAGAGCAGTAACACAGACACATCATGTGATTATCACACACAGCACAGAGCAGTAACAGACACATCATGTGATTATCACGCACAGAGCAGTAACACAGACACATCATGTGATTATCACACACAGCACAGAGCAGTAACACAGACACATCATGTGATTATCACACACAGCACCGAGCAGTAACACAGGTACATCATCTGATTATCACACAGCACAGCACAGAGCAGTAACACAGACACATCATGTGATTATCACACACAGAGCAGTAACACAGACACATCATGTGATTATCACACACAGCACAGAGCAGTAACACAGACACATCATGTGATTATCACACGCAGCACAGAGCAGTAACACAGGTATATCATGTGATTATTACACACAGCACAGAGCAGTAACACAGACACATCATGTGATTATCACACACAGCACAGCATAGAGCAGTAACACAGACACATCATGTGATTATCACACACAGCACAGAGCAGTAACACAGACACATCATGTGATTATCACACACAGAGCTTTAACACAGACACATCATGTGATTATCACACACAGCACAGAGCAGTAACACAGACACATCATGTGATTATCACACACAGCACAGAGCAGTAACACAGACACATCATGTGATTATCACACACAGAGCAGTAACACAGACACATCATGTGATTATCACACACAGAGCAGTAACACAGACACATCATGTGATTATCACACACAGAGCAGTAACACAGACACATCATGTGATTATCACACACAGCACAGAGCAGTAAAACAGACACATCATGTGATTATCACACACAGCAGAGCATAGAGCAGTAACACAGACACATCATGTGATTATCACACACAGCACAGAGCAGTAACACAGACACATTATGTGATTATCACACACAGCACAGAGCAGTAACACAGACACATCATGTGATTATCACACACAGCACCGAGCAGTAACACAGGTACATCATGTGATTATCACACACAGCACAGAGCAGTAACACAGACACATCATGTGATTATCACACACAGCACAGCATAGAGCAGTAACACAGACACATCATGTGATTATCACACACAGCACACAGCAGTAACACAGACACATCATGTGATTATCACACACAGCACAGCATAGAGCAGTAACACAGACACATCATGTGATTATCACACACAGCACAGAGCAGTAACACAGACACATCATGTGATTATCACACACAGCACAGAGCAGTAACACAGACACATCATGTGATTATCACACACAGCACACAGCAGTAACACAGACACATCATGTGATTATCACACACAGCACACAGCAGTAACACAGACACATCATGTGATTATCACACACAGCACACAGCAGTAACACAGACACATCATGTGATTATCACACACAGCACAGAGCAGTAACACAGACACATTATGTGATTATCACAGAGCACTATGGAGTGGTAATGCAGTTATTTGAGATGCCAATATAATAATGAAAGTGTTATAACTATTAATTTTAGTATGTTTTTTAAGGATTAAAAATTCTAAACACCTTGATATCTCTCCTTCACAGCGTTATCTATGGAGGTATGGCTGGATTGAGCCTGTTCGTTGGGAGTCTTTGCCATTCCGTGGGATTGCAGCACCACCTGGGGAGAATGTGGCCCCTCCGGATATATCTGCTCTTATAAGTGAGGGTCGTTCCTCTGCTGTACCAGACCGTCTCCCAGTTCCTGAACCCAGTCTGAGTCCACGGTTCCTGGGCGCTCTGCTTAAATTCCAGATGGCCAATGGTTTGAAGGTGACAGGGGAACTAGATGATGCTACACGAAAA
Source organism: Bombina bombina (assembly GCF_027579735.1). NCBI lineage: Eukaryota > Metazoa > Chordata > Amphibia > Anura > Bombinatoridae > Bombina > Bombina bombina. Next base: position 1,445,939,694 of record NC_069500.1, on the reverse strand, counting down.
GCAATGAATGCACCACGCTGTGGCGTACCTGATCTCAAAACATCTGAAGACTATATCACCCAAACAAGATCACAGGAACTTAGGCAAGAGGAAAATGGCAACACCTCTGAAAGAGGACAGGGTGGATGGGAATCTAAGTATGGAGAAGGAAAGGGTCTCTCGTGGCGGGGAAAAAGCTTAGGCCTTCAGCTGGTGCAACGTGCAAGGAGGAGACGCAGTCACCTGCTCAGTGCTGGAGTGAAGAAATCAGCATTTGCCAAACACACCGTAAAATGGAGACTGCTTGGGGAGGGCTACAGTGTCAAGTTGTCAGTAGACCAGCAGCGATACGTACTAAGGCTTGCGTTCCGTATCTGGAGCGAGGTTGTCCCACTCAATTTTGAGGAAGACCAGACCTCCCCAGCTCACCTTATTGACATCAAGTTAGGCTTTGGGACACGTGAGTACTACTGAACGGTCTTCTCTACATCAATTTTCCGTTAATTATCTCTCTTTGCCATTGAGGTAGCCTTTCATACATCTCCTGCTCTTCTCCTTTTCTACCTTTTAGATCAGCAAACATTTGGCACATCAGACCCACAACAATATGTTATAGGCTTACACAATTAACCAAGAGAAGATGTCTTGGAACAGATCTGACAATATGTCCAGACATTTATTGCAAACAAAACATCTCCAAGTTTCATGGCTAGGTTGCAGATAGATATTTTGTATGGTGATATCACATCGGTCATGATATTATTGTGCATTAACAGTGCAATAATGTCATGTACAATTACTTAAGGTAGTATTAGCTCTTTAGATCTAGAGAAGGCTTTTCACGGAACTTCCTGACATTTTTAACACCTTTAATATTCCTGCTGGAGCACTGCTCTTGTAGGGTACATATATCTGCCTTAGAGCACTGCTCTTGTAGGGTACATACAGCTGCCATAGAGCACTGCTCTTGTAGGGTACATACAGCTGCCATAGATCACTGCTCTTGTAGGGTACATACAGCTGCAATAGAGCACTGCTCTTGTAGGGTACATACAGCTGTGATAGAGCACTGCTCTTGTAGGGTACATACAGCTGCGATAGAGCACTGCTCTTGTAGGGTACATACAGCTGCCATAGAGCACTGCTCTTGTAGGGTACATATAGCTGCCATAGAGCACTGCTCTTGTAGGGTACATACAGCTGCCATAGAGCACTGCTCTTGTAGGGTACATATAGCTGCCATAGAGCACTGCTCTTGTAGGGTACATACAGCTGCCATAGAGCACTGCTCTTGTAGGGTACATACAGCTGCCATAGACCACTGCTCTTGTAGGGTGCATACAGCTGCGATAGAGCACTGCTCTTGTAGGGTACATACAGCTGTGATAGAGCACTGCTCTTGTAGGGTACATACAGCTGTGATAGAGCACTGCTCTTGTAGGGCACATACAGCTACGATAGAGCACTGCTCTTGTAGGGTACATACAGCTGCCATAGAGCACTGCTCTTGTAGGGTACATATATCTGCCATAGAGCACTGCTCTTGTAGGGTACATATATCTGCCATAGAGCACTGCTCTTGTAGGGTACATATATCTGCCATAGAGCACTGCTCTTGTAGGGTACATACAGCTGCAATAGAGCACTGCTCTTGTAGGGTACATACAGCTGTGATAGAGCACTGCTCTTGTAGGGTACATACAGCTGCGATAGAGCACTGCTCTTGTAGGGTACATACAGCTGCGATAGAGCACTGCTATTGTAGGGTACATACAGCTGCCATAGAGCACTGCTCTTGTAGGGTACATAAAGCTGCCATAGAGCACTCCTCTTGTAGGGTACATATAGCTGCCATAGAGCACTGCTCTTGTAGGGTACATATAGCTGTGATAGAGCACTGCTCCTGTAGGGTAAATACAGCTGCGATAGAGCACTGCTCTTGTAGGGTACATATAGCTGCCATTGAGCACTGCTCTTGTAGGGTACATATAGCTGTGATAGAGCACTGCTCTTGTAGGGTACATACAGCTGCCATAGAGCACTGCCCTTGTAGGGTACATACAGCTGCCATAGAGCACTGCTCTTGTAGGGTACATACAGCTGTGATAGAGCACTGCTCTTGTAGGGTACATACAGCTGTGATAGAGCACTGCTCTTGTATGGTACATATAGCTGCCATAGAGCACTGCTCTTGTAGGGTACATACAGCTGCGATAGAGCACTGCTCTTGTAGGGTACATATAGCTGCCATAGAGCACTGCTCTTGTAGGGTACATACGGCTGTGATAGAGCACTGGTCTTGTAGGGTACATACAGCTGCCATAGAGCACTGCCCTTGTAGGGTACATACAGCTGCCATAGAGCACTGATCTTGTAGGGTACATACAGCTGCCATAGAGCACCGCTCTTGTAGGGTACATACAGCTGCGATACAGCACTGCTCTTGTAGGGTACATACAGCTGCCATAGAGCACTGCTCTTGTAGGGTACATACAGCTGCGATAGAGCACTGCTCCTGTAGGGTACATACAGCTGCCATAGAGCACTGCTCTTGTAGGGTACATACAGCTGCGATAGTGCACTGCTCTTGTAGGATACATACAGCTGTGATAGAGCACTGCTCTTGTAGGGTACATACAGCTGCCATAGAGCACTGCTCTTGTAGGGTACATACATCTGCCATAGAGCACTGCTCTTGTAGGGTACATACAGCTGCGATAGAGCACTGCTCTTATAGGGTACATATAGCTGCCATAGAGCACTGCTCTTGTAGGGTACATACAGCTGCGATAGAGCACAGCTCTTGTAGGGTACATACAGCTGCGATAGAGCACTGCTCTTGTAGGGTACATACAGCTGTGATAGAGCACTGCCCTTGTAGGGTACATACAGCTGCGATAGAGCACTGCTCTTGTAGGGTGCATACAGCTGCGATAGAGCACTGCTCTTGTAGGGTACATACAGCTGCGATAGAGCACTGCTCTTGTAGGGTACATACAGCTGCCATAAAACACTGCTCTTGTAGGGTACATACAGCTGCCATAGAGCACTGCTCTTGTAGGGTACATATAGCTGCGATAGAGCACTGCTCTTGTAGGGTACATACAGCTGCCATTGAGCACTGCTCTTGTAGGGTACATACAGCTTAGATAGAGCACTGCTCTTGTAGGGTACATACAGCTGCCATAGAGCACTGCTCTTGTAGGGTACATACAGCTGCCATAGAGCACTGCTCTTGTAGGGTACATACAGCTGCCATAAAGCACTGCTCTTGTAGGGTACATACAGCTGTGATAGAGCACTGCTCTTGTAGGGTACATACAGCTGTGATAGAGCACTGCTCTTGTAGGGTACATATATCTGCCATAGAGCACAGCTCTTGTAGGGTACATACAGCTGCGATAGAGCACTGCTCTTGTAGGGTACATACAGCTGCGATAGAGCACTGCTATTGTAGGGTACATATATCTGCCATAGAGCACTGCTCTTGTAGGGTGCATACAGCTGCGATAGAGCACTGCTCTTGTAGGGTACATACAGCTGCGATAGAGCACTGCTCTTGTAGGGTGCATACAGCTGCGATAGAGCACTGCTCTTGTAGAGTACATACAGCTGCCATAGAGCACTGCTCTTGTAGGGTACATACAGCTGCGATAGAGCACTGCTCTTGTAGGGTACATATATCTGCCATAGAGCACTGCTCTTGTAGGATACATACAGCTGCAATAGAGCACTGCTCTTGTAGGGTACATATAGCTGCCATAGAGCACTGTTCTTGTAGGGTACATATAGCTGCCATAGAGCACTGCTCTTGTAGAGTACATACAGCTGCCATAGAGCACTGCTCTTGTAGGGTACATACAGCTGCCATAGAGCACTGCTCTTGTAGGGTACATACAGCTGCCATAGAGCACTGCTCTTGTAGGGTACATACAGCTGCGATAGAGCACTGCTCTTGTAGGGTACATACAGCTGTGATAGAGCACTGCTCTTGTAGGGTACATACAGCTGTGATAGAGCACTGCTCTTGTAGGGTACATACAGCTGCCATAGAGCACTGCTCTTGTAGGGTACATATATCTGCCATAGAGCACTGCTCTTGTAGGGTACATACAGCTGCGATAGAGCACTGCTCTTGTAGGGTACATACAGCTGCCATAGAGCACTGCTCTTGTAGGGTACATATAGCTGCCATAGAGCACTGCTCTTGTAGGGTACATATATCTGCCATAGAGCACTGCTCTTGTAGAGTACTGTTACGGTACCAACAGGATACCAAGGTTAATACCAGATGAACAATGTCCTGCATAGGGAATCAGCAATTCACAACCAAGCCAGTTTTCAGGTTTAAAACAGAATCACATTTATTAAAGGCTAGATGCCTAGTATTTATACAGGTTTGACACCCCCCCAGATGGGGGTTGAAAGACTGTTGTACATTACATGGAGGGAACAAGCCCTTTGACATGATACAATAGAATTATATTACTTAAACACTTCAACCACAAGACACTCTTGGCTCTTCTTATCACTTAGGCGTTTTCTCTCTGGATGTGATCAAACAATAGAATGCTTAGCACTAATTAGATTATAGCTGGAGCCAGCAACTCTGTCTTTAGAAATTAGTTTCTTAGCTAAACACAATTAACTCCTTCAGTCCTGACAGAAGGGTCTGTCACATATCTCCCCCGTTGTGGAACACTCCGGCAGACCCGGCTTGACCCTTTGGCGGGTCAACCTGGGGATGACCGGACTAGGAGGTGGTAGGCATGTCAGTTTGCCAGGACAATCCATCTGTATTCCCGTTATGAGAGAGAATTCCTATCCATACAAACAAGGGTTCAACTTCCTCAGTGCCCAGACTAGGGCTAAACAGTCCTTCAAAATCCCATCAGCTTCTTTACGAGTTTTCTGTACCTGCTCTTTATAGGTATCCACAATCCCTTCATACTGACATAGGGTGCCCTTGAGTTGCTGCACCTCACTATGAGCCAGCGTCAGCTTCTCCTCAAGTGTCGCTAAGTTTGTCTTTAAGGTTTCATGTCCCACTCTCAAGCTGGTGTTTTCTGCAGTCTGTCGGTGCAGCTTGTCTAGCAGAGATTCACGTTCTAAACGTGCTTTTTCCTCTGCGCTCCTCTTCTCCTTCATCAGCGCATTGTAACGGGACCTCCACATATCAATAGCGGATAGAGATTTACTGAGCTCAGCGTCCTGGGGCTTAGCAGCAGGTGGGTCAGTTTCTGCTGCACGGATCTGGGCACGGGTAGTCACAGAGTTAACATCAGCGGGACCCATAGGAGCGTAGGCAGAAACAAGGGGGGCCAAGTCATTTCCAAGAAGAACATCAGCAGGTAAGTCCTTCTTGACCCCCACATTCACAGGTCTAGCGCCCACTCCCCAATCCAAATGTACCCTGGCAACAGGTAGGCTGAACACATCGCCCCTTGCTACCCTCACAGCCACAGTGTCTCCAGTGTACTGTTTCTCAGACACCAAGTTCTTTTGAAGCAAGGTCATGGTAGCACCAGTATCCCGTAGACCACTGACCTTCTTCCCATTCACTTTAACTAGTTGCCGGTTATTCCGGTGGGCAGCTTGCACAAGGTCTGCCTCATGTAGGATGCTCCAGCATTCTTGCGCCTCTACGTAGCGGGCCGCAGGCTGAGGATTACGTGGGATTCCGCCGGCAGGTCTTCTCCAGGACTGCGCTTGGTTCGCTGCGTTTAGGGGACACTCTGGTCTTTTGTGCCCTAGTTGCTTACATCCAAAGCATCGAATCGGTTGTGAGTAGCCCCGCAAATTGAACAGGGCTCTCTGAGGGTAGTTCATGGCCGGAGGCCGTGTGGTATAGCGGTGCGCCAGGGTTTGGTAACTGGCAGCTGCTGGGGTGACTGGGGGTCTGTACTCCACTCTAGCAGGGGGCTTAGTGGTAGCAGTGTCCAGTTTGTGGGCATCCGTATACTCATCTGCCAAGCGAGCCGCTTCCTGCAGGGTGGAGGGTTTACGGTCCCAAACCCACTCTCGAACTCCTGCGGGTAACTTGTCGAAGCAATGTTCCAACAGGAATAGCTGCAGCACCTCTTCCCCAGATATGGCTTGGCACCCCGCTATCCAGTGAGCTGCTGTGCGGTGCACCATACATGCCCACTCAAGGTAGGAATCTCCAGCTAATTTAACAGTGTCTCTGAACCGCCTCCGGTATGCCTCCGGTGTAACCGCATACCTGGAGAGCAGAGCCTCTTTTACCGTATTATAATCCCTGACTTCCTCATCTGGAATGGCCCGAAAAGCCTCTCTGGCCCGGCCGGATAATTTTCCAGATAATATCGTGACCCAGTCCTCTGCGGGTACCTTGTGTAGTGCACATTGCCTCTCAAAATCCGCAAGGTACCCATCAATCTCTCCTTCTGTTTCCAGGAAGTTTTTAAAAGCTGCAAAATTTACTTTTCTCTTTTCCATCTTAGTCAGTATTGTAATAATCCCCCTCTTCCTGAGGTTACTGGCTTGTGTAGTTGCTCTTCTGGGCGATAAGGTTCATTCCGTCGCTTGCCACCAATTGTTACGGTACCAACAGGATACCAAGGTTAATACCAGATGAACAATGTCCTGCATAGGGAATCAGCAATTCACAACCAAGCCAGTTTTCAGGTTTAAAACAGAATCACATTTATTAAAGGCTAGATGCCTAGTATTTATACAGGTTTGACACCCCCCCAGATGGGGGTTGAAAGACTGTTGTACATTACATGGAGGGAACAAGCCCTTTGACATGATACAATAGAATTATATTACTTAAACACTTCAACCACAAGACACTCTTGGCTCTTCTTATCACTTAGGCGTTTTCTCTCTGGATGTGATCAAACAATAGAATGCTTAGCACTAATTAGATTATAGCTGGAGCCAGCAACTCTGTCTTTAGAAATTAGTTTCTTAGCTAAACACAATTAACTCCTTCAGTCCTGACAGAAGGGTCTGTCACAAGTACATACAGCTGCCATAGAGCACTGCTCTTGTAGGGTACATATAGCTACCATAGAGCACTGCTCTTGTAGGGTACATACAGCTGCCATAGAGCACTGCTCTTGTAGGGTACATACAGCTGCCATAGAGCACTGCTCTTGTAGGGTACATACAGCTGCGATAGAGCACTGCTCTTGTAGGGTACATACAGCTGCGATAGAGCACTGCTCTTGTAGGGTACATACAGCTGCCATAGAGCACTGCTCTTGTAGGGTACATACAGCAGCGATAGAGCACTGCTCTTGTAGGGTACATATAGCTGCCATAGAACACTGTTCTTGTAGGGTACATACAGCTGCCATAGAGCACTGCTCCTGTAGGGTACATACAGCTGTGATAGAGCACTGCTCCTGTAGGGTACATATAGCTGCCATAGAGCACTGCTCTTGTAGGGCACATATAGCTGCCATAGAGCACTGCTCTTGTAGGGTACATACAGCTGCCATAGTGCACTGCTCTTGTAGGGTACATACAGCTGCGATAGAGCACTGCTCTTGTAGGGTACATATAGCTGCCATAGAGCACTGTTCTTGTAGGGTACATACAGCTGCCATAGAGCACTGCTCTTGTAGGGTACATACAGCTGCCATAAAACACTGCTCTTGTAGGGTACATACAGCTGCCATAGAGCACTGCTCTTGTAGGGTACATATAGCTGCGATAGAGCACTGCTCTTGTAGGGTACATACAGCTGCCATAGAGCACTGCTCTTGTAGGGTACATACAGCTGCGATAGAGCACTGCTCTTGTAGGGTACATACAGCTGCGATAGAGCACTGCTCTTGTAGGGTACATACAGCTGCCATAGAGCACTGCTCTTGTAGGGTACATACAGCTGCCATAAAGCACTGCTCTTGTAGGGTACATACAGATGTGATAGAGCACTGCTCTTGTAGGGTACATACAGCTGTGATAGAGCACTGCTCTTGTAGGGTACATATATCTGCCATAGAGCACTGCTCTTGTAGGGTACATACAGCTGCGATAGAGCACTGCTCTTGTAGGGTACATACAGCTGCGATAGAGCACTGCTATTGTAGGGTACATATATCTGCCATAGAGCACTGCTCTTGTAGGGTGCATACAGCTGCGATAGAGCACTGCTCTTGTAGGGTACATACAGCTGCGATAGAGCACTGCTCCTGTAGGGTGCATACAGCTGCGATAGAGCACTGCTCTTGTAGAGTACATACAGCTGCCATAAAGCACTGCACTTGTAGGGTACATACAGCTGCCATAGAGCACTGCTCTTGTAGGGTACATACAGCTGCCATAGAGCACTGCTCTTGTAGGGTACATACAGCTGCGATAGAGCATTGCTCTTGTGGGGTACATACAGCTGCGATAGAGCACTGCTCTTGTAGGGTACATATATCTGCCATAGAGCACTGCTCTTGTAGGGTACATACAGCTGCAATAGAGCACTGCTCTTGTAGGGTACATATAGCTGCCATAGAGCACTGCTCTTGTAGGGTACATATAGCTGCCATAGAGCACTGCTCTTGTAGAGTACATACAGCTGCCATAGAGCACTGCTCTTGTAGAGTACATACAGCTGCCATAGAGCACTGCTCTTGTAGGGTACATACAGCTGCCATAGAGCACTGCTCTTGTAGGGTACATACAGCTGCCATAGAGCACTGCTCTTGTAGGGTACATACAGCTGCCATAGAGCACTGCTCTTGTAGGGTACATACAGCTGCGATAGAGCACTGCTCTTGTAGGGTACATACAGCTGCCATAGAGCACTGCTCTTGTAGGGTACATATATCTGCCATAGAGCACTGCTCTTGTAGGGTACATACAGCTGCGATAGAGCACTGCTCTTGTAGGGTACATACAGCTGCCATAGAGCACTGCTCTTGTAGGGTACATATAGCTGCCATAGAGCACTGCTCTTGTAGGGTACATATATCTGCCATAGAGCACTGCTCTTGTAGAGTACATACAGCTGCCATAGAGCACTGCTCTTGTAGGGTACATATAGCTACCATAGAGCACTGCTCTTGTAGGGTACATACAGCTGCCATAGAGCACTGCTCTTGTAGGGTACATACAGCTGCCATAGAGCACTGCTCTTGTAGGGTACATACAGCTGCGATAGAGCACTGCTCTTGTAGGGTACATACAGCTGCGATAGAGCACTGCTCTTTTAGGGTACATACAGCTGCCATAGAGCACTGCTCTTGTAGGGTACATACAGCAGCGATAGAGCACTGCTCTTGTAGGGTACATATAGCTGCCATAGAGCACTGTTCTTGTAGGGTACATACAGCTGCCATAGAGCACTGCTCCTGTAGGGTACATACAGCTGTGATAGAGCACTGCTCCTGTAGGGTACATATAGCTGCCATAGAGCACTGCTCTTGTAGGGCACATATAGCTGCCATAGAGCACTGCTCTTGTAGGGTACATACAGCTGCCATAGTGCACTGCTCTTGTAGGGTACATACAGCTGCGATAGAGCACTGCTCTTGTAGGGTACATATAGCTGCCATAGAGCACTGTTCTTGTAGGGTACATACAGCTGCCATAGAGCACTGCTCCTGTAGGGTACATACAGCTGTGATAGAGCACTGCTCCTGTAGGGTACATATAGCTGCCATAGAGCACTGCTCTTATAGGGTACATATAGCTGCCATAGAGCACTGCTCTTGTAGGGTACATACAGCTGCCATAATGCACTGCTCTTGTAGGGTACATACAGCTGCGATAGAGCACTGCTCTTGTAGGGTACATATAGCTGCCATAGAGCACTGTTCTTGTAGGGTACATACAGCTGCCATAGAGCACTGCTCCTGTAGGGTACATACAGCTGTGATAGAGCACTGCTCCTGTATGGTACATATAGCTGCCATAGAGCACTGCTCTTGTAGGGTACATACAGCTGCGATAGAACACTGTTCTTGTAGGGTACATACAGCTGTGATAGAGCACTGCTCTTGTAGGGTACATACAGCTGCGATAGAGCACTGCTCTTGTAGGGTACATATAGCTGCTATAGAGCACTGCTCTTGTAGGGTACATACAGCTGCCATAGAGCACTGCTCTTGTAGGGTACATATATCTGCCATAGAGCACTGCTCTTGTAGGGTACATACAGCTGCGATAGAGCACTGCTCTTGTAGGGTACATATATCTGCCATAGAGCACTGCTCTTGTAGGGTACATACAGCTGCGATAGAGCACTGCTCTTGTAGGGTACATATATCTGCCATAGAGCACTGCTCTTGTAGGGTACATACAGCTGCGATAGAGCACTGCTCTTGTAGAGTACATATAGCTGCCATAGAGCACTGTTCTTGTAGGGTACATACAGCTGCCATAGAGCACTGCTCCTGTAGGGTACATACAGCTGTGATAGAGCACTGCTCCTGTAGGGTACATACAGCTGCGATAGAGCACTGTTCTTGTAGGGTACATACAGCTGTGATAGAGCACTGCTCTTGTAGGGTACATACAGCTGCGATAGAGCACTGCTCTTGTAGGGTACATATAGCTGCCATAGAGCACTGCTCTTGTAGGGTACATACAGCTGCCATAGAGCACTGCTCTTGTAGGGTACATATATCTGCCATAGAGCACTGCTCTTGTAGGGTACATAGAGCTGCGATAGAGCACTGCTCTTGTAGGGTACATACAGCTGCGATAGAGCACTGCTCTTGTAGGGTACATACAGCTGTGATAGAGCACTGCTCTTGTAGGGTACATACAGCTGCCATAGAGCACTGCTCTTGTAGGGTACATACAGCTGCCATAGAGCACTGCTCTTGTAGGGTACATACAGCTGCCATAGAGCACTGCTCCTGTAGGGTACATACAGCTGCCATAGAGCACTGCTCCTGTAGGGTACATACAGCTGTGATAGAGCACTGCTCTTGTAGGGTACATACAGCTGCGATAGAGCACTGCTCTTGTAGGGTACATATAGCTGCGATAGAGCACTGCTCTTGTAGGGTACATACAGCTGCGATAGAGCACTGCTCTTGTAGGGTACATATAGCTGCCATAGAGCACTGCTCTTGTAGGGTACATATATCTGCCATAGAGCACTGCTCTTGTAGGGTACATACAGCTGCGATAGAGCACTGCTCTTGTAGAGTACATATAGCTGCCATAGAGCACTGTTCTTGTAGGGTACATACAGCTGCCATAGAGCACTGCTCCTGTAGGGTACATATAGCTGCCATAGAGCACTGCTCTTATAGGGTACATATATCTGCCATAGAGCACTGCTCTTGTATTGTACATATATCTGCCATAGAGCACTGCTCTTGTAGGGTACATACAGCTGCGATAGAGCACTGCTCTTGTAGGGTACATACAGCTGCGATAGAGCACTGCTCTTGTTGGGTACATATATCTGCCATAGAGCACTGCTCTTGTAGGGTACATACAGCTGCGATAGAACACTGCTCTTGTAGGGTACATACAGCTGTGATAGAGCACTGCCCTTGTAGGGTACATACAGCTAGCATAGAGCACTGCTCTTGTAGGGTACATACAGCTAGCATAGAGCACTGCTCTTGTAGGGTACATATATCTGCCATAGAGCACTGCTCTTGTAGGGTACATACAGCTGCCATAGAGCACTGCTCTTGTAGGGTACATACAGCTGCCATAGAGCACTGCTCTTGTAGGTTACATACAGCTGCCATAGAGCACTGCTCTTGTAGGGTACATACAGCTGCGATGGAGCACTGCTCTTGTAGGGTACATACAGCTGCCATAGAGCACTGCTCTTGTAGGGTACATACAGCTACCATAGAGCACTGCTCTTGTAGGGTACATAAAGCTGCCATAGAGCACTGCTCTTGTAGGGTACATACAGCTGTGATACAGCACTGCTCTTGTAGGGTACATACAGCTGCGATAGAGCACTGCTCTTGTAGGGTACATAAAGCTGTGATAGAGCACTGCTCTTGTAGGGTACATACAGCTGCGATAGAGCACTGCTCTTGTAGGGTACATACAGCTGCGATAGAGCACTGCTCTTGTAGGGTACATACAGCTGCGATGGAGCACTGCTCTTGTAGGGTACATACAGCTGCGATAGAGCACTGCTCTTGTAGGGTACATACAGCTGCCATAAAGCACTGCTCTTTTAGGGTACATACAGCTGCCATAAAGCACTGCTCTTGTAGGGTACATATATCTTCCATAGAGCACTGCTCTTGTAGGGTACATACAGCTGCCATAGAGCACTGCTCTTGTAGGGTACATACAGCTGCCATAGAGCACTGCTCTTGTAGGGTACATACAGCTGCCATAGAGCACTGCTCTTGTAGGGTACATACAGCTGCGATGGAGCACTGCTCTTGTAGGGTACATACAGCTGCCATAGAGCACTGCTCTTGTAGAGTACATATATCTGCCTTAGAGCACTGCTCTTGTAGGGTACATATATCTGCCTTAGAGCACTGCTCTTGTAGGGTACATACAGCTGCCATAGAGCACTGCTCTTGTAGGGTACATACAGCTGCGATAGAGCACTGCTCTTGTAGGGTACATACAGCTGCCATAGATCACTGCTCTTGTAGGGTACATACAGCTGCAATACAGCACTGCTCTTGTAGGGTACATACAGCTGCGATAGAGCACTGCTCTTGTAGGGTACATATACCTGTGATAGAGCACTGCCCTTGTAGGATACATAAAGCTGCGATAGAGCACTGCTCTTGTAGGGTATTGTGACAGACCCTTCTGTCAGGACTGAAGGAGTTAACTGTGTTTAGCTTTAAGAAACTATTTTCTAAACACAAGTTGCTGGCTCCAACTATAATTTAATTAGTGCTAAGCATTCTATTGTTTGATCACCTCCAGAGAGAAAACGCCTAAGTGATAAGAAGGGCCAAGAGTGTCTTGTGGTTGAAGTGTTTAAGTAATATAATTCTATTGTATCATGTCAAAGGGCTTGTTCCCTCCATGTAATGTACAACAGTTTTTCAACCCCCATCTGGGGGGGGGGGGTCAGACCTGCATAAATACTAGGCATAGCCTTTTAATAAATGTCTTTCTGTTTTAAACCTGAAATGTGGAGCTTGGTCTCATGTTTGCAGGGAAACTGATCAAGGTTGTGAAGTGCTGATTCTGTATGCAGGACATTGTTCCCTGGTATTAACCCTTGGTATCCTGTTGGTACCGTAACATTGGTGGCAAGCGACGGAATGAACCTTATCGCCCAGAAGAGCAACTACACAAGCCAGTAACCTCAGGAAGAGGGGGATTATTACAATACTGACTAAGATGGAAAGAGTACCAGGGACAGAAGGAACCAATGGGCCCAGCATAGCAGACAGAACCCCCGCAGAAGCAAGCTTTGATCGGGCGGTTAAAATAAGACTGGCACATTATGGCCCCAACCCATCTGCGGAAATTATCGACCGGGTCATAGCAGCTGTGGAGGCCAACCTACTTCGCCAAAGCGGCGCTGCAGCAAACCCAATGGAAAAGAGAAAAGTAAATTTTGCAGCTTTTAAAAACTTCCTGGAAACAGAAGGAGAGATTGATGGGTACCTTGCGGATTTTGAGAGGCAATGTGCACTACACAAGGTACCCGCAGAGGACTGGGTCATGATATTATCCGGAAAATTATCCGGCCGGGCCAGTGAGGCTTTTCGGGCCATTCCAGATGAGGAAGTCGGGTATTATAATACTGTAAAAGAGGCTCTGCTCTCCAGGTATGCAGTTACACCGGAGGCATACCGGAGGCGGTTCAGAGACACTGTTAAATTAACTGGAGATACCTACCTTGAGTGGGCATGTAAGGTGCACCGCACAGCAGCTCACTGGATAGCGGGGTGCCAAGCCGTGTCTGGGGAAGAGGTGCTGCAGCTATTCCTGTTGGAACATTGCTTCGACAAGTTACCCGCAGGAGTTTGAGAGTGGGTTCGGGACCGTAAACCCTCCACCCTGCATGAAGCGGCTCGCTTGGCAGATGAGTATACGGATGCCCGCAAACTGGACACTTCTACCACTAAGCCCCCTGCTAGAGTGGAGTACAGACCCCCAGTCACCCCAGCAGCTGCCAGTTACCAACCCCCGGCGCACCGCTATACCACACGGCCTCTGGCCACGAACTACCCTCAGAGAGCCCGGTTCAATTCGCGGGGCTACTCACAACCGATTCGGTGCTTTGGATGTAAGCAACTAGGGCACAAAAGACCAGAGTGTCCCCTAAATGCAGCGAACCAAGCACAGTCCTGGAGAAGACCTGCCGGCGGAATCACACGTAACCCTCAGCCTGCGGCCCGCTACGTAGAGGCGCAAGAATGCTGGGGCATCCTACATGAGGCAGACCTTGTGCAAGCTGCCCACCGGAATAACCGGCAACTGGTTAAAGTGAATGGGAAGGAGGTCAGTGGTCTACGGGATACTGGGGCTACCATGACCTTGCTTCGAAAGAACTTGGTGTCTGAGAAACAGCACACAGGAGACACTGTGGCTGTGAGGGTAGCAGGGGGCACTGTGTTCCGCCTACCTGTTGCCAGGGTACATTTGGATTGGGGAGTGGCCGCTAGACCTGTGAATGTGGGGTTCATGAAGGATTTACCCGCTGATGTTCTCCTTGGAAATAACTTGGCCCCCCATGTTTCTGGCTACGCTCCTATGGGTCCCGCTGATGTTAACCCTGTGACTACCCGGGCCCAGATCCGTGCAGCAGAGACTGACCCACCTGCTGCTAAGCCCCAGGATGCTGAGCTCAGTAAATCTCTATCCGCTATTGATATGTGGGAGTCACGTTACAATGCGCTGATGAAGGAGAAGAGCCACGTAGAGGATGAAATGGTCACGTTAAATAATCATGTAACAGTGCTAGCTGGAGAGAAGAGGAGTGCAGAGGAAAAAGCACGTTTAGAACAGGAATCTCTGCTAGACCAGCTGCACCGACAGACTGCAGAAAACACCAGCTTGAGAGTGGGACATGAAACATTAAAGACAAACTTAGCGACACTTGAGGAGAAGCTGACGCTGGCTCATAGTGAGGTGCAGCAACTCAAGGGCACCCTATGTCAGTATGAAGGGATTGTGGATACCTATAAAGAGCAGGTACAAAAAACTCGTAAAGAAGCTGATGGGATTTTGAAGGACTGTTTAGCCCTAGTCTGGGCACTGAGGAAGTTGAACCCTTGTTTGTATGGATAGGAATTCTCTCTCATAACGGGAATACAGATGGATTGTCCTGGCAAACTGACATGCCTACCACCTCCTAATCCGGTCATCCCCAGGTTGACCCGCAAAAGGGTCAAGCCGGGTCTGCCGGAGTGTTCCACAAGGGGGGAGCTATGTGACAGACCCTTCTGTCAGGACTGAAGGAGTTAACTGTGTTTAGCTTTAAGAAACTATTTTCTAAACACAAGTTGCTGGCTCCAACTATAATTTAATTAGTGCTAAGCATTCTATTGTTTGATCACCTCCAGAGAGAAAACGCCTAAGTGATAAGAAGGGCCAAGAGTGTCTTGTGGTTGAAGGGTTTAAGTAATATAATTCTATTGTATCATGTCAAAGGGCTTGTTCCCTCCATGTAATGTACAACAGTCTTTCAACCCCCATCTGGGGGGGGGGTCAGACCTTCATAAATACTAGGCATAGCCTTTTAATAAATGTCTTTCTGTTTTAAACCTGAAATGTGGAGCTTGGTCTCATGTTTGCAGGGAAACTGATCAAGGTTGTGAAGTGCTGATTCTGTATGCAGGACATTGTTCCCTGGTATTAACCCTTGGTATCCTGTTGGTACCGTAACAGGTACATACAGCTGCGATAGAGCACTGCTCTTGTAGGGTACATATATCTGCCATAGAGCACTGCTCTTGTAGAGTACACACAGCTGCCATAGAGCACTGCTCTTGTAGGGTACATACAGCTGCGATAGAGCACTGCTCTTGTAGGGTACATACAGCTGCGATAGAGCACTGCTCTTGTAGGGTACATACAGCTGCCATAGAGCACTGCTCTTGTAGGGCACATACAGCTACGATAGAGCACTGCTCTTGTAGGGTACATACAGCTGCCATAGAGCACTGCTCTTGTAGGGTACATACAGCTGCCATAGAGCACTGCTCTTGTAGGGTACATACAGCTGCGATAGAGCACTGCTCTTGTAGGGTACATACAGCTGCCATAGAGCACTGCTCTTGTAGGGTACATACAGCTGCGATAGAGCACTGCTCTTGTAGGGTACATACAGCTGCCATAGAGCACTGCTCTTGTAGGGTATATACAGCTGCCATAGAGCACTGCTCTTGTAGGGTACATACAACTGCCATAAAGCACTGCTCTTGTAGGGCACATACAGCTGCGATAGAGCACTGCTCTTGTAGGGTACATACAGCTGCGATAGAGCACTGCTCTTGTAGGGTACATACAGCTGCGATAGAGCACTGCTCTTGTAGGGTACATATAGCTGCCATAGAGCACTGCTCTTGTAGGGTACATACAGCTGCGATAGAGCACTGCTCTTGTAGGGTACATACAGCTGCCATAGAGCACTGCTCTTGTAGGGTACATATAGCTGTGATAGAGCACTGCTCTTGTAGGGTACATACAGCTGCGATAGAGCACTGCTCTTGTAGGGCACATACAGCTACGATAGAGCACTGCTCTTGTAGGGTACATATAGCTGCCATAGAGCACTGCTCTTGTAGGGTACATACAGCTGCGATGGAGCACTGCTCTTGTAGGGTACATACAGCTGTGATAGAGCACTGCTCTTGTAGGGTACATACAGCTGCGATAGTACACTGCTCTTGTAGGGTACATATAGCTGCCATAGAGCACTGCTCTTGTAGGGTACATACAGCTGCGATAGAGCACTGCTCTTGTAGGGTACATACAGCTGCGATAGAGCACTGCTCTTGTAGGGTACATATAGCTGCCATAGAGCACTGCTCTTGTAGGGTACATACAGCTTCCATAGAGCACTGCTCTTGTAGGGTACATACAGCTGCAATAGAGCACTGCTCTTGTAGGGTACATATAGCTGCCATAGAGCACTGCTCTTGTAGGGTACATACAGCTGCCATAGAGCACTGCTCTTGTAGGGTACATATAGCTGCCATAGAGCACTGCTCTTGTAGGGTACATACAGCTGCGATAGAGCACTGCTCTTGTAGGGTACATACAGCTGCGATGGAGCACTGCTCTTGTAGGGTACATATAGCTGCCATAGAGCACTGCTCTTGTAGGGTACATACAGCTGCGATAGAGCACTGCTCTTGTAGGGTACATACAGCTGCCATAGAGCACTGCTCTTGTAGGGTACATACAGCTGTGATAGAGCACTGCTCTTGTAGGGTACATACAGCTGCGATAGAGCACTGCTCTTGTAGGGTACATACAGCTGCGATGGAGCACTGCTCTTGTAGGGTACATACAGCTGCCATAGAGCACTGCTCTTGTAGGGTACATATAGCTGCCATAGAGCACTGCTCTTGTAGGGTACATACAGCTGCCATAGAGCACTGCTCTTGTAGGGTACATACAGCTGCCATAGAGCACTGCCCTTGTAGGGTACATACAGCTGCGATAGAGCACTGCTCCTGTAGGGTACATATATCTGTGATAGAGCACTGCTCTTGTAGGGTACATATATCTGCTGAAGCACTGTTCTTGATGGGTGCATATATATTCAATATTCAGAAGCACTGCTCTTGAAGGGCAAATATATTCTGTAGCACTGCTCTTATGGCCTCTTATTCCCCCACCTCTGTTCCTATTTCAGGTCGGCACCTGGGTTGTTCTCAGGTTTTTGATGGAATGGGTAGAGAGTTTGCTCATGCTTGGCAGCTGGGGGATATTCACTTCAATGACGACGAGCATTTTGTGACTCTGAACAGTGAGCAGGGCATCAGCCTCCTTAAGGTAAGTCAGAGCAACATTCCGCGTAAGGGCAAGTCAGTGTTTTATTATACCTACAGAATGTCTGATCATTAAACCAGAATTGTCACAAAACACTTTTCCAGCAGGTCGTCAAAAGGACACTACACAATGCACAGGCATTATAAACAGTACAGACTGAATTGACATGCATAGGATATACAGTCACACAACTCAAATGTACCACATTTTTAGCATTCATCTTATGTGGAATCACACAATGCAAATGCACAAAATACACATAGCACAGGAGCTATACTCGATGTACAGACTCACATAACATGCAACTTATATGCAGTCACATGACACAAATGTACCAAATACACACAGCACTGGATCTCTACACCATGCACAGACTCACATGACATGCACCTTATATGCAGTCACATGACACAAATGTACCAAATACACACAGTACATGAGCTCTACACCATGCACAGACTCACATGACATGCACCTTATATGCAGTCACATGACACAAATGCACCAAATACACACAGCACAGAAGCTCTACACCATGCACAGACTCACATAACATGCAGCTTATATGCAGTCACAAGACACAAATGTACCAAATACACACAGCACAGAAGCTCTACACCATGCACAGACTCACATAACATGCAGCTTATATGCAGTCACATGACACAAATGCACCATATACACACAGCACAGAAGCTCTACACCATGCACAGACTCACATAACATGCACCTTATATGCAGTCACATGACACAAATGCACCAAATACACACAGCACAGGAGCTCTACACCATGCACATATTCACATAACATGCACCTTATATGCAGTCACATGACACAAATGTACCAAATACACACAGCACAGGAGCTATACACGTTGTACAGACTCACATAACATGCAACTTATATGCAGTCACATGAGACAAATGCACAAAATACACACAGCACAGAAGCTCTACACCATGCATAGACTCACATAACATGCACCTTATATGCAGTCACATGACACAAATGCACCAAATACACACAGCACAGGAGCTATACACGTTGTACAGACTCACATGACATGCACCTTATATGCAGTCACATGACACAAATGCACCAAATACACACCGTACAGAAGCTCTACACCATGCACAGACTCACATGACATGCACCTTATATGCAGTCACATGACACAAATGTACCAAATACACACAGCACAGAAGCTCTACACCATGCATAGACTCACATGACATGCACCTTATATGCAGTCACATGACACAAATGTACCAAATACACACAGCACAGGAGCTATACACCATGCACAGACTCACATGACATGCAACTTATATGCAGTCACATGAGACAAATGCACCAAATACACACAGCACAGAAACTCTACACCATGCACAGACTCACATGACATGCACCTTATATGCAGTCACATGACACAAATGTACATAATACACACAGCACAGAAGCTCTACACCATGCACAGACTCACATGACATGCAACTTATATGCAGTCACATGAGACAAATACACACAGTACAGAAGCTCTACACCATGCACAGACTCACATGACATGCACCTTATATGCAGTCACATGACACAAATGCACCAAATACACACAGCACAGAAGCTCTACACCATGCACAGACTCACATAACATGCACCTTATATGCAGTCACATGACACAAATGTACCAAATACACACAGCACAGGAGCTATACACCATGCACAGACTCACATGACATGCAACTTATATGCAGTCACATGAGACAAATGCACCAAATACACACAGTACAGAAGCTCTACACCATGCACAGACTCACATGACATGCACCTTATATGCAGTCACATGACACAAATGCACCAAATACACACAGCACAGGAGCTATACACCATGCACAGACTCACATGACATGCACCTTATATGCAGTCACATGACACAAATGCACCAAATACACCTAGCACAGAAGCTCTACACCATGCACAGACTCACATAACATGCACCTTATATGCAGTCACATGACACAAATGTACCAAATACACACAGCACAGAAGCTCTACACCATGCACAGACTCACATGACATGCACCTTATATTCGGTCACATGACACAAATGTACCAAATACACACAGCACAGGAGCTCTACACCATGCACAGACTCACATAACATGCAACTTATATGCAATCACATGAGACAAATGCACCAAATACACACAGTACAGAAGCTCTACACCATGCACAGACTCACATGACATGCAACTTATATGCAGTTACATGACACAAATGCACCAAATACACAAAGCACAGAAGCTCTACACCATGCACAAACTCACATAACATGCACCTTATATGCAGTCACATGACACAAATGTACAAAATACACACAGCACAGAAGCTCTACACCATGCATAGACTCATATAACATGCACCTTATATGCAGTCACATGACACAAATGTACCAAATACACACAGCACAGAAGCTCTACACCATGCACAGACTCACATGACATGCACCTTATATGCAGTCACATGACACAAATGCACCAAATACACACAGTACAGAAGCTCTACACCATGCACAGACTCACATGACATGCACCTTATATGCAGTCACATGACACAAATGCACCAAATACACACAGCACAGAAGCTCTACACCATGCACAGACTCACATAACATGCAACTTATATGCAGTCACATGACACAAATGTTCCAAATACACACAGCACAGGAGCTATACACATTGTACAGACTCACATGACATGCACCGTATATGCAGTCACATGACACAAATGCACCAAATACACACAGCACAGAAGCTCTACACCATGCACAGACTCACATAACATGCAACTTATATGCAGTCACATGACACAAATGTACCAAATACACACAGCACAGGAGCTATACACGTTGTACAGACTCACATGACATGCAACTTATATGCAGTCACATGACACAAATGCACCAAATACACACCGTACAGAAGCTCTACACCATGCATAGACTCACATAACATGCAACTTATATGCAGTCACATGACACAAATGCACCAAATACACACCGTACAGAAGCTCTACACCATGCATAGACTCACAGAACATGCAACTTATATGCAGTCACATGACACAAATGTACCAAATACACACAGCACAGAAGCTCTACACCATGCATAGACTCACAAAACATGCATCTTATATGTAGTCACATGACACAAATGCACCAAATACACACAGCACAGAAGCTCTACACCATGCACAGACTCACATAACATGCAACTTATATGCAGTCACATGACACAAATGCACCAAATACACACAGCACATGAGCTATACACGATGTACAGACTCACATAACATGCACCTTATATGCAGTCACATGACACAAATGTACCAAATACACACAGCACAGAAGCTCTACACCATGCACAGACTCACATAACATGCACCTTATATGCAGTCACATGACACAAATGTACCAAATACACACAGCACAGGAGCTATACAACATGCACAGACTCACATGACATGCACCTTATATGCAGTCACATGACACAAATGCACCAAATACACACAGCACAGAAGCTCTACACCATGCACAGACTCACATAACATGCACCTTATATGCAGTCACATGACACAAATGCACCAAATACACACAGCACAGAAGCTCTACACCATGCACAGACTCATATAACATGCACCTTATATGCAGTCACATGACACAAATGCACCAAATACACACAGCACAGGAGCTATACACGATGTACAGACTCACATAACATGCAACTTATATGCAGTCGCATAACACAAATACACACCGTACAGAAGCTCTACACCATGCATAGACTCACATGACATGCACCTTATATGCAGTCACATGACACAAATGTACCAAATACACACAGCACAGAAGCTCTACACAATGCATAGACTCGTATAACATGCACCTTATATGCAGTCACATGACACAAATGCACCAAATACACACCGTACAGAAGCTCTACAGCATGCACAGACTCACATGACATGCACCTTATATGCAGTCACATGACACAAATGCACCAAATACACACAGCACAGGAGCTCTATACCATGCACAGACTCACATGACATGCACCTTATATTCAGTCACATGACACAAATGCACCAAATACACACAGCACAGGAGCTCTACACCATGCACAGACTCACATGACATGCACCTTATATGTAGTCGCATGACACAAATGCACCAAATACACACCGTACAGAAGCTCTACACCATGCATAGACTCACATGACATGCACCTTATATGCAGTCACATGACACAAATGTACCAAATACACACAGCACAGAAGCTCTACACCATGCGTAGACTCACATAACATGCAACTTATATGCAGTCACATGACACAAATGCACCAAATACACACAGCACAGAAGCTCTACACCATGCACAGACTCATATAACATGCAACTTATATGCAGTCACATGACACAAATGTACCAAATACACACAGCACATGAGCAATACACCATGCACAGACTCACATAACATGCACCTTATATGCAGTCACATGACACAAATGCACCAAATACACACAGCACAGAAGCTCTACACCATGCACAGACTCACATAACATGCACCTTATATGCAGTCACATGACACAAATGCACCAAATACACACAGCACAGAAGCTCTACACCATGCACAGACTCATATAACATGCACCTTATATGCAGTCACATGACACAAATGCACCAAATACACACAGCACAGAAGCTCTACACCATGCACAGACTCACATGACATGCACCTTATATGCAGTCACATGACACAAATGCACCAAATACACACAGCACAGGAGCTATACACGATGTACAGACTCACATAACATGCAACTTATATGCAGTCGCATAACACAAATACACACCGTACAGAAGCTCTACACCATGCATAGACTCACATGACATGCACCTTATATGCAGTCACATGACACAAATGTACCAAATACACACAGCACAGAAGCTCTACACAATGCATAGACTCGTATAACATGCACCTTATATGCAGTCACATGACACAAATGCACCAAATACACACCGTACAGAAGCTCTACAGCATGCACAGACTCACATGACATGCACCTTATATGCAGTCACATGACACAAATGCACCAAATACACACAGCACAGGAGCTCTATACCATGCACAGACTCACATGACATGCACCTTATATTCAGTCACATGACACAAATGCACCAAATACACACAGCACAGGAGCTCTACACCATGCACAGACTCACATGACATGCACCTTATATGTAGTCGCATGACACAAATGCACCAAATACACACCGTACAGAAGCTCTACACCATGCATAGACTCACATGACATGCACCTTATATGCAGTCACATGACACAAATGTACCAAATACACACAGCACAGAAGCTCTACACCATGCGTAGACTCACATAACATGCAACTTATATGCAGTCACATGACACAAATGCACCAAATACACACAGCACAGAAGCTCTACACCATGCACAGACTCATATAACATGCAACTTATATGCAGTCACATGACACAAATTCACCAAATACACACAGCACATGAGCAATACACCATGCACAGACTCACATAACATGCACCTTATATGCAGTCACATGACACAAATGCACCAAATACACACAGCACAGAAGCTCTACACCATGCACAGACTCACATAACATGTATCTTATATGCAGTCACATGACACAAATGCACCATATACACACAGCACAGAAGCTCTACACCATGCACAG
The DNA here is from genome assembly GCF_027579735.1 of Bombina bombina. Taxonomy (NCBI): domain Eukaryota; kingdom Metazoa; phylum Chordata; class Amphibia; order Anura; family Bombinatoridae; genus Bombina; species Bombina bombina. The sequence continues at coordinate 1,445,916,049 of NC_069500.1, read as the reverse complement.
ACTCACATGACATGCACCTTATATGCAGTCACATGACACAAATGCACCAAATACACACAGCACAGGAGCTCTACACCATGCATAGACTCACATGACATGCACCTTATATGCAGTCACATGAGACAAATGCACCAAATACACACAGCACAGGAGCTCTACACCATGCATAGACTCACATGACATGCAACTTATATGCAGTCACATGAGACAAATGCACCAAATACACACAGTACAGAAGCTCTACACCATGCACAGACTCACATGACATGCACCTTATATGCAGTCACATGACACAAATGCACCAAATACACACAGCACAGGAGCTATACACCATGCACAGACTCACATGACATGCACCTTATATGCAGTCACATGACACAAATGCACCAAATACACCTAGCACAGAAGCTCTACACCATGCACAGACTCACATAACATGCACCTTATATGCAGTCACATGACACAAATGTACCAAATACACACAGCACAGAAGCTCTACACCATGCACAGACTCACATGACATGCACCTTATATTCGGTCACATGACACAAATGTACCAAATACACACAGCACAGGAGCTCTACACCATGCACAGACTCACATAACATGCAACTTATATGCAATCACATGAGACAAATGCACCAAATACACACAGTACAGAAGCTCTACACCATGCACAGACTCACATGACATGCAACTTATATGCAGTTACATGACACAAATGCACCAAATACACAAAGCACAGAAGCTCTACACCATGCACAAACTCACATAACATGCACCTTATATGCAGTCACATGACACAAATGTACAAAATACACACAGCACAGAAGCTCTACACCATGCATAGACTCATATAACATGCACCTTATATGCAGTCACATGACACAAATGTACCAAATACACACAGCACAGAAGCTCTACACCATGCACAGACTCACATGACATGCACCTTATATGCAGTCACATGACACAAATGCACCAAATACACACAGTACAGAAGCTCTACACCATGCACAGACTCACATGACATGCACCTTATATGCAGTCACATGACACAAATGCACCAAATACACACAGCACAGAAGCTCTACACCATGCACAGACTCACATAACATGCAACTTATATGCAGTCACATGACACAAATGTTCCAAATACACACAGCACAGGAGCTATACACATTGTACAGACTCACATGACATGCACCTTATATGCAGTCACATGACACAAATGCACCAAATACACACAGCACAGAAGCTCTACACCATGCACAGACTCACATAACATGCAACTTATATGCAGTCACATGACACAAATGTACCAAATACACACAGCACAGGAGCTATACACGTTGTACAGACTCACATGACATGCAACTTATATGCAGTCACATGACACAAATGCACCAAATACACACCGTACAGAAGCTCTACACCATGCATAGACTCACATAACATGCAACTTATATGCAGTCACATGACACAAATGTACCAAATACACACCGTACAGAAGCTCTACACCATGCATAGACTCACAGAACATGCAACTTATATGCAGTCACATGACACAAATGTACCAAATACACACAGCACAGAAGCTCTACACCATGCATAGACTCACAAAACATGCATCTTATATGTAGTCACATGACACAAATGCACCAAATACACACAGCACAGAAGCTCTACACCATGCACAGACTCACATAACATGCAACTTATATGCAGTCACATGACACAAATGCACCAAATACACACAGCACATGAGCTATACACGATGTACAGACTCACATAACATGCACCTTATATGCAGTCACATGACACAAATGTACCAAATACACACAGCACAGAAGCTCTACACCATGCACAGACTCACATAACATGCACCTTATATGCAGTCACATGACACAAATGTACCAAATACACACAGCACAGGAGCTATACAACATGCACAGACTCACATGACATGCACCTTATATGCAGTCACATGACACAAATGCACCAAATACACACAGCACAGAAGCTCTACACCATGCACAGACTCACATAACATGCACCTTATATGCAGTCACATGACACAAATGCACCAAATACACACAGCACAGAAGCTCTACACCATGCACAGACTCATATAACATGCACCTTATATGCAGTCACATGACACAAATGCACCAAATACACACAGCACAGAAGCTCTACACCATGCACAGACTCACATGACATGCACCTTATATGCAGTCACATGACACAAATGCACCAAATACACACAGCACAGGAGCTATACACGATGTACAGACTCACATAACATGCAACTTATATGCAGTCGCATAACACAAATACACACCGTACAGAAGCTCTACACCATGCATAGACTCACATGACATGCACCTTATATGCAGTCACATGACACAAATGTACCAAATACACACAGCACAGAAGCTCTACACAATGCATAGACTCGTATAACATGCACCTTATATGCAGTCACATGACACAAATGCACCAAATACACACCGTACAGAAGCTCTACAGCATGCACAGACTCACATGACATGCACCTTATATGCAGTCACATGACACAAATGCACCAAATACACACAGCACAGGAGCTCTATACCATGCACAGACTCACATGACATGCACCTTATATTCAGTCACATGACACAAATGCACCAAATACACACAGCACAGGAGCTCTACACCATGCACAGACTCACATGACATGCACCTTATATGTAGTCGCATGACACAAATGCACCAAATACACACCGTACAGAAGCTCTACACCATGCATAGACTCACATAACATGCAACTTATATGCAGTCACATGACACAAATGCACCAAATACACACAGCACAGAAGCTCTACACCATGCACAGACTCATATAACATGCAACTTATATGCAGTCACATGACACAAATTCACCAAATACACACAGCACATGAGCAATACACCATGCACAGACTCACATAACATGCACCTTATATGCAGTCACATGACACAAATGCACCAAATACACACAGCACAGAAGCTCTACACCATGCACAGACTCACATAACATGCATCTTATATGCAGTCACATGACACAAATGCACCATATACACACAGCACAGAAGCTCTACACCATGCACAGACTCACATGACATGCACCTTATATGCAGTCACATGACACAAATGCACCAAATACACACAGCACAGGAGCTCTACACCATGCATAGACTCACATGACATGCACCTTATATGCAGTCACATGACACAAATGCACTGTTACGGTTACCCTTAGTCTCGCTGAGAGATGGACCGCTTAGTAGCCTGGATCCCTATTGCTAAAGAGGGGAGAAGCTGCTTTCCATAGTATTCTATATGAGTCTCGCAAATATAGAATAATCTCCCTTAGCTGCAGTACAGCTAGGATACCCTTCTGCCCACAAAAACGAGTCAACGCTGCGATTGAGGGTCAAACAAGAACTCAGGACTGGGATGCCCAGCCTGCTTTTTATTAAGGTTACATGCACACAGGGCACTCCCAGGGGGAGAGGGGGGGAAGCACAAAATCCCCCATCACACATTTAGATAGAGAGCACTGTCCTTTGACAGGCCACAATAGGATTACAGTACTTAAGATAACAAGTTTACAAGTTCATCTTATCAATTAGCAGTCTGGCTCCGGAGGTGATTAGACAATGGGATTGGTTATCTCTAAACTTAGAGCTGAAGCCAGCAAATGTGTATTTAGGCAATAGTTTCTAAAAGCTGAAAAAAGTTAACTCTTTATGAAATGATACTTGTTACGGTTTTCTTGGAGCCCTTCTTAGGCGCTGGCTTGCTGGTTCAGGCATTGCTGCTGGGAAATAAGCTCTTCACAACAAAATAACTAATGCTTCTGTAACAGTGCTCCCTTTCTGTGGAATACTCTGGCAGACACGGTCTGCCCCCTTTTCGGGGCAGACTAAGGCTGTCCAGACCGCTGGTTATGCGGGGCTGAGGTCGGTTTGTCTGGACAACCCGTCGGCGTTGCCATTCTGTTTCCCAGGTCTGTAAGTAATGGTGAAATTGAAGGGTTGCAACGATAAGCTCCAACGTAATAGCCTGCCGTTATCTCCAGAGACCCGGTTCAGCCACACCAACGGGTTATGGTCGGTGACCAGAGTGAACTCCTGCCCATATAAATAGGGAGTCAATTTCTTTAATGCCCACACCAAAGCCAAACACTCCTTTTCGACCGCTGCATAGCTGACTTCGCGGGGCAGGAGCTTCCGGCTGATGTAGGCAACTGGATGCTCCCCTCCATCTTCGCCTACTTGGCTGAGGACGGCTCCCAGCCCAAACATGGAAGCATCTGTATGGACGATAAAACGTTTGTTAAGGGCTGGGGCCGCCAAGACAGGAGCGTTAATTAGAGCATTTTTGAGAGCCTGGAAAGCCGTTTCACAGTGGGGAGACCACAGGACCTGTCGAGGTAAGTTCTTCTTGGTCAAGTCAGTCAGGGGTTTGGCAAGTGTGCTGTAGTCTGGTACGAACCGTCTATAGTACCCTGCCGTGCCCAGGAAGGCTAGGACCTGAGTCTTAGTGATGGGGGTGGGCCAATTGGCGACAGCTTCTATCTTGGCCGGCTCTGGTCGCTGCTTTCCACACCCCACCCGGTGACCCAGGTACTGTACCTCGGCCATCCCAAAGTGACATTTTTCTGGCTTCAGAGTCAGGCCAGCAGCCCGGATCTGATCCAGAACCATTCCTACATGAGCTAAGTGGTCCTCCCAGGACTCACTGTGGATCGCTATGTCGTCCAGGTAGGCGCAAGCAAAACTCTGGAAGCCATCCAGGAGCCTATCCACCAAGCGCTGGAATGTAGCTGGGGCATTCTTCATCCCAAACGGCATTACCCTAAACTGATATAAGCCGAATGGGGTGACGAATGCCGACTTGGGGATAGCCTCCGGGGCCAGGGGAATCTGCCAGTAACCTTTGCAGAGGTCAATAGTGGTCAGGTAATTTCCCCTGGCTATACGATCGAGTAGCTCGTCTACCCTGGGCATAGGGTAAGCGTCCGTCACGGTTTTTTCATTGAGCCTCCGATAGTCTATGCAGAACCGGGTGGTCCCATCTTTCTTGGGCACCAAGACAACTGGGGAGGCCCAGGGACTATCGGAGGGCTCAATTACCCTGAGCTGGAGCATCTCATCGATCTCCTTCTTCATTCCTGTCCTAACTGCTTCGGGGATTCGGTACGGAGCCTGGCGCAAGGGAGCTTGTCCCGGAGTATCTACCTGGTGGGTGGTTAAAGTAGTGTACCCTGGCTTCGGGGAGAAGGTGAGGTGTTTGGACTGGAGGAGTTGGCTGAGCTGCTCCCTTTCAGTGGGGCTAAGTCGGTCTCCTATCTGAACCTGAGCCACTATTCCGGTGGGGAGACTCTTTTCTAATAGGTCTGGAATGGGTAGACTGTCTGGGTCTTCCTGAGGGGAACAACATACGGCCGTCACGTTCTCTGGTCGCTCAAAATATTCCTTGAGCATGTTTACATGGAATGTCTTTCTAAGATTGTTGTCATGGCAGCTAGCTATCACATAAGTGGTGTCTCCCCTTTTCTCTACGATCTGGTAGGGACCCTGCCAGGACGCCTGCAATTTGTCTGTCTTCACTGGCTTAAGTACTAGCACCTTTTGTCCTATGGTGAAGATTCTCTTTCGGGCCCCACGATCGTACCATACTTTCTGTCTTCTCTGGGCCAACTGGAGATTAGCCCGCACGGATTTGGGTAATTGCTCCATTCGGTCCCTGAGTTCCAGCACGTATGGCACAATGGGGACACCGTCAGCCTCCATCTCTCCCTCCCAGTGCTCCCGGATCAGGTTGAGGGGTCCCCGTACCTTTCTTCCGTAGAGCAACTCGAAGGGAGAGAACCCTGTCGTTTCCTGGGGCACCTCCCGATAAGCAAATAGGAGGTGCGGCAGGAAGCGTTCCCAGTCTCGGTATTCCTGAGTGAACGTCTTGAGCATTTGCTTGAGGGTCCCATTGAACCTCTCACACAGCCCGTTCGTCTGGGGGTGGTATGGGGAGCTCAGGAGGGACTTAATTTTGCAAACCTGCCAGAGTTGTTGGGTCAATTCAGCTGTAAATTGGGTGCCTCGGTCGGATAGGATTTCTTTTGGAAATCCTACCCGGCAGAACACCTGTACTAGTGCATTCGCTACCGTATCCGCTTGTATGTTGGATAGGGCGACAGCCTCTGGGTACCTGGTAGCGTAGTCCACTACGGTAAGAATGTAGCGCTTACCGGAGGGACTAGGGGTAGCCAGTGGTCCCACTAGGTCAATAGCAACCCGGCTGAAGGGTTCCTCTACAATGGGCATATTTACTAGATGGGCTTTAGGGTGATCGCCTCGCCTTCCTACTCGTTGACACACATCGCAGCTGTTACAGTAAGTTCTAACGTCAGCGTGCACCCCTGGCCAAAAGAACGTGTGAGTAATGCGGTGTAGGGTACGGGTTACGGCTAGGTGGCCTGCTAAGGGGATGTCGTGGCCTATTTTGAGGATTTCTTGACGGTATTTGTGGGGCACTACCAGCTGTCGCCTACGCTGTCCCCTTTTCTCTGTCCAGCGGTATAGTTTCCCTTTTTCCCATAAGAATGTTTCGTTATCTGCCCCGCCCCCTCCGGTCTCTGCTCGTTCCCGGTACTTTTGTAAGGTCGGGTCAGTCTTAGACTCTGCCTCGAAAGCATCTGGGGTGTCCCAGGGTATGGGGCCTAACCTGTCAGGCAAGGTCGGGGTAGGTCTTACCTGTGTCTCCCGCACTGGTGAGAGCTCTCGCTCCGTCCGGGCTTGGGCCCGTGTAGTCACTGGGTCCGCCTCGTTGTTGCATACTGGAGCATAGGCAGAAGTCATGGGGCCCAAATCGTTGCCCAGTAGTACTTCGGCAGGTAAATTATCCATTAGGCCCACGTTCACAGCCCCCTTTCCCGCTCCCCAATCAAGATGCACTTTAGCTGTTGGAATTTTGTACACATCCCCCCCCGCCACTCTAACGGCCACAGTCTGTCCGGATCGCTTGTGCTCTGGCACCAAATGACTCTGTACCAGCGTGATAGTAGCCCCTGTGTCTCGCAATCCCTCGGTAGATCGCCCCTCGAGCCATACCCTCTGCCGATGGTGCTGGCGGTTATCTGAGGCAGCATATACAGGGTCTGCCTCGTGAAGCGGCCCCACATATCCCTCCATAGGGGCCTCTTGGTTAACACAGAGGGCCCGGGCCGGACGATAGGACCCAGAGGGGTAATTGTAATTCCTGGGTGTCTGGTGCGTATTAAGGGGGCAGCTAGCCATGAAATGCCCTGGTTGCTTGCATCGGTGGCAAGTCGGTCTGGGACGCTCAGAGCTGTTATTGGGTGGTCCTGAGTGTCGGACGGGCCCTGTGGGCACTGGGGCTCGAAATTCAGCACGAGGGGGTGCACGGTAAACCTCTCTGGGTTCGACCCGTGCTGGAGCTCGGTAGTTCATGGGTTCGTGAAGACGGGAGTCATAATGTTCATCGGCCAATTTGGCTGCTTCTTCTAAGGTAGAAGGCCGCCTGTCTAGCAGCCATTCCTTCCCTTGCTGTTCCATGCCATTATAAAAATGTTCTAAGAGAAACAATTGTAAAATTTCCTCACCAGTCACCGCTTTACTTCCGCTCAGCCAGTGATTTGCCGCTCTCCGCATTCGGTGCGCCCATTCCATATGGGTATCGTTAGGCTTCTTTTTCATGCCCCGAAACTGTCGGCGATATGTGTCCGGAGTTACAGCGTACCGTCGCAACAGTGTCTCCTTAACTAGCTCATACTGTGTCACTTCCTCAGCACCCAGAGTACGAAAGGCTTCCAGGGCTCGCCCGGATAGTTTCCCAGACAATATCGTGGGCCACTCTCTGTTGGGAATCTGGTGCAGGGCACATTGCCTTTCGAAGTCCGACAAATATTCATCAATCCCTGTCTCGCTCTCTAGGAAGGGTCGAAATGCTGCATAGGGTATCTTGGGCCTCCCAGCATTTTCGACAGGGATGATTACCTGCGGGGCTTCAGCATTGCGGTGTGCATTCGCTAGGTTGAGTTCGTGGGCTCGAGTCTCTTGTATATCCTCATCCGCCTCCGCCATCAACTGCTGTACCAATTCCATGGAGGGGTTCGGCCCGTATAATGAGAGCCTTTCCCGAACAATCCTGGTTTTTTCGTCACTAATCGTGGTCGGTGTTTCCGCCATTGTGAAGCTCTGATCCAGTTCGGTCAATTCTGTGATCAGCTCTCTCCTCGGCCGGTTGCTGGCGTACCCCCCTCTGCTTTCAAGTAAATCCTTTAGGGTTGTACGCTTCAATTTTTCGTAAGCGCTCTCCATCCGTTCTGTACCTCTCCTAGGAAATCCAGGAAAATCCCGCCGCTGCCGCCAAATGTTACGGTTACCCTTAGTCTCGCTGAGAGATGGACCGCTTAGTAGCCTGGATCCCTATTGCTAAAGAGGGGAGAAGCTGCTTTCCATAGTATTCTATATGAGTCTCGCAAATATAGAATAATCTCCCTTAGCTGCAGTACAGCTAGGATACCCTTCTGCCCACAAAAACGAGTCAACGCTGCGATTGAGGGTCAAACAAGAACTCAGGACTGGGATGCCCAGCCTGCTTTTTATTAAGGTTACATGCACACAGGGCACTCCCAGGGGGAGAGGGGGGGAAGCACAAAATCCCCCATCACACATTTAGATAGAGAGCACTGTCCTTTGACAGGCCACAATAGGATTACAGTACTTAAGATAACAAGTTTACAAGTTCATCTTATCAATTAGCAGTCTGGCTCCGGAGGTGATTAGACAATGGGATTGGTTATCTCTAAACTTAGAGCTGAAGCCAGCAAATGTGTATTTAGGCAATAGTTTCTAAAAGCTGAAAAAAGTTAACTCTTTATGAAATGATACTTGTTACGGTTTTCTTGGAGCCCTTCTTAGGCGCTGGCTTGCTGGTTCAGGCATTGCTGCTGGGAAATAAGCTCTTCACAACAAAATAACTAATGCTTCTGTAACATGCACCAAATACACACAGCACATGCGCTCTACACCATGCACAGACTCACATAACATGCATCTTATATGTAGTCACATGACACAAATGCACCAAATACACACAGCACATGAGCTCTACATCATGCACAGACTCACATGACATGCACCCTACATGACACAAATGTACCAAATACACACAGCACAGAAGCTCTACACCATGCACAGACTCACATAACATTCACCTTATATGCAGTCACATGACACAAATGTACCATATACATAGTGCAGGTGCTATATACTGTGCACAGACTCACATGAGATGCATTTGTATCATTTAACTTAATATAAGATGTATCATATACACCATGCACAGACTCACATAACATGCATCTTATATGCAGTCACATGACACAAATGCACCAAATACACACAGCACATGAGCTCTACACCATGCACAGACTCACATAACATGCACCTTATATGCAGTCACATGACACAAATGTACCATATACATAGTGCAGGTGCTATATACTGTGCACAGACTCACATGAGATGCATTTGTATCATTTAACTTAATATAAGATGTATCATATACACCATGCACAGACTCACATAACATGCATCTTATATGCAGTCACATGACACAAATGCACCAAATACACACAGCACATGAGCTCTACACCATGCACAGACTCACATAACATGCATCTTTTATACAGTCACATGACACAAATGCACCAAATACACACAGCACATGAGCTCTACACCATGCACAGACTCACATGACATGCACCTTATATGCAGTCACATGACACAAATGCACCAAATACACACAGCACAGAAGCTATACACCATGCACAGACTCACATGACATGCACCTTATATGCAGTCACATGACACAAATGCACCATATACACACAGCACAGAAGCTCTACACCATGCATAGACTCACATGACATGCACCTTATATGCAGTCACATGACACAAATGCACCAAATACACACCGTACAGAAGCTCTACACCATGCACAGACTCACATGACATGCACCTTATATGCAGTTACATGACACAAATGCACCAAATACACACAGCACATGAGCTCTACACCATGCATAGACTCACATGACATGCACCTTATATGCAGTCACATGACACAAATGCACCAAATACACACAGCACATGAGCTCTACACCATGCACAGACTCACATAACATGCATCTTATATGTAGTCACATGACACAAATGCACCAAATACACACAGCACATGAGCTCTACACCATGCACAGACTCACATGACATGCAACTTATATGCAGTCACATGACACAAATGTACCAAATGCACACAGCACAGAAGCTTTACACCATGCATAGACTTACATAACATGCAACTTATATGCAGTCACATGACACAAATGCACCAAATACACACAGCACAGAAGCTCTACACCATGCACAGACTCACATAACATGCACCTTATATGCAGTTACATGACACAAATGTACCAAATACACACAGCACAGAAGCTCTACACCATGCACAGACTCACATAACATGCAACTTATATGCAGTCACATGACACAAATGCACCAAATACACACAGCACAGAAGCTCTACACCATGCACAGACTAACATAACATGCACCTTATATGCAGTCACATGACACAAATGCACCAAATACACACAGCACAGAAGCTCTACACCATGAACAGACTCACATGACATGCACCTTATATGTAGTCACATGACACAAATGCACCAAATACACACAGCACAGAAGCTCTACACCATGCACAGACTCACATGACATGCACCTTATATGCAGTCACATGACACAAATGCACCAAATACACACAGCACAGAAGCTCTACACCATGCACAGACTCACATGACATGCACCTTATATGCAGTCACATGACACAAATGCACCAAATACACACAGCACAGAAGCTCTACACCATGCATAGACTTACATAACATGCACCTTATATGCAGTCACATGACACAAATGCACCAAATACACACAGCACAGAAGCTCTACACCATGCACAGACTAACATAACATGCACCTTATATGCAGTCACATGACACAAATGCACCAAATACACACAGCACAGAAGCTCTACACCATGCACAGACTCACATGACATGCACCTTATATGTAGTCACATGACACAAATGCACCAAATACACACAGCACAGAAGCTCTACACCATGCATAGACTTACATAACATGCACCTTATATGCAGTCACATGACACAAATGCACCAAATACACACAGCACAGAAGCTCTACACCTTGCACAGACTCACATAACATGCACCTTATATGCAGTCACATGATGCAAATACACCATATACATAGCGCAGGTGCTATATATTGTGCACAGACTCACATAACATGCACCTTATATGCAGTCACATGACACAAATGCAGCAAATACAAACACACCATGTATTTTCCTTTGCCTCACTTTGTTCACCTATGGGTGTAAACATATTTATATGTCTTGTATATGTTCTCACACTACACTCATGTCCTCTGCAGGTTGCAGTTCATGAAATCGGCCACGTTCTTGGTCTCAGTCACATGAACCAGCTGGGCTCTGTCATGCAGCCCAATTATATCCCGGATAATACTAACACAGAGCTGGACCACGTAGACAGGAAAGCCATCCAACGGATCTATGGTCAGTAGGCAACCCCTTAAATGTAATGACACATCACAGCCTACACTTGGCTCTGCTGCTGTACATTACATGGTGCCAGTTACATCCCCTACATGTTGTGTTTTTATGCATCTGTCAGGTTAATGATGACATCTGTACAGTATCATATTGGTGTTATGCGATACCTGTATCCTAGATATGTGATGCGACACATGAGAGCTAGAGGTGGGGGTGTGACACATGAGAGCTAGAGGCGGGGGTGTGACACATGAGAGCTAGAGGCGGGGGTGTGACACATGAGAGCTAGAGGCGGGGGTGTGACACATGAGAGCTAGAGGCGAGGGTGTGACACATGAGAGCTAGAGGCGGGGGTGTGACACATGAGAGCTAGAGGCGGGGGTGTGACACATGAGAGCTAGAGCCGGGGGTGAGACACATGAGAGCTAGAGGCGGGGGTGTGACACATGAGAGCTAGAGGTGGGGGTGTGACACATGAGAGCTAGAAGCGGGGGTGTGACATATGAGAGCTAGAGGCGGGGGTGTGACACATGAGAGCTAGAGGCGGGGGTGTGACACATGAGAGCTAGAGGCAGGGGTGTGACACATGAGAGCTAGAGCCGGGGGTGAGACACATGAGAGCTAGAGGCGGGGGTGTGACACATGAGAGCTAGAGGTTGGGGTGTGACACATGAGAGCTAGAGGCGGGGGTGTGACACATGAGAACTAGAGGCGGGGGTGTGACACATGAGAGCTAGAGCCGGGGGTGTGACACATGAGAGCTAGAAGCGGGGGTGTGACACATGAGAGCTAGAGGCGGGGGTGTGACACATGAGAGCTAGAGGTTGGGGTGTGACACATGAGAGCTAGAAGCGGGGGTGTGACACATGAGAGCTAGAGGCGGGGGTGTGACACATGAGAGCTAGAGGCGGGGGTGTGACACATGAGAGCTAGAGGCGGGGGTGTGACACATGAGAGCTAGAGGCGGGGGTATGACACATGAGAGCTAGAGACGGGGGTGTGACACATGAGAGCTAGAGGCAGGGGGGTGACACACGAGAGCTAGAGGCGGGGGGGTGACACACGAGAGCTAGAGGCGGGGGGGTGACGCATGAGAGCTAGAGGCGGGGGTGTGACACATGAGAGCTAGAGGCGGGGGTGTGACACATGAGAGCTAGAGGTGGGGGGTGACACACGAGAGCTAGAGGCGGGGGGGTGACGCACGAGAGCTAGAGGCGGGGGGGGTGACGCACGAGAGCTAGAGGCGGGGGTGTGACACACGAGAGCTAGAGGCGGGAGTGTGAAATATAAGAGCTAGAGGCGGGGGTGTGACACATGAGAGCTAGAAGCGGGGGTGTGACACATGAGAGCTAGAGGTTGGGGTGTGACACATGAGAGCTAGAAGCGGGGGTGTGACACATGAGAGCTAGAGGCGGGGGTGTGACACATGAGAGCTAGAGGCGGGGGTGTGACACATAAGAGCTAGAGGCGGGGGGTGTGACACATGAGAGCTAGAAGCGGGGGTGTGACACATGAGAGCTAGAGGCGGGGGTGTGACACATGAGAGCTAGAGGCGGGGGTGTGACACATGAGAGCTAGAGACGGGGGTGTGACACATGAGAGCTAGAGGCGGGGGTGTGACACATGAGAGCTAGAGGCGGGGGTGTGACACATGAGAGCTAGAGGTTGGGGTGTGACACATGAGAGCTAGAAGCGGGGGGGTGACACACGAGAGCTAGAGGCGGGGGGGGTGACGCATGAGAGCTAGAGGCGGGGGTGTGACACATGAGAGCTAGAGGCGGGGGTGTGACACATGAGAGCTAGAGGTGGGGGGTGACACACGAGAGCTAGAGGCGGGGGGTGACGCACGAGAGCTAGAGGCGGGGGGGGGTGACGCACGAGAGCTAGAGGCGGGGGTGTGACACACGAGAGCTAGAGGCGGGAGTGTGAAATATAAGAGCTAGAGGCGGGGGTGTGACACATGAGAGCTAGAAGCGGGGGTGTGACACATGAGAGCTAGAGGTTGGGGTGTGACACATGAGAGCTAGAAGCGGGGGTGTGACACATGAGAGCTAGAGGCGGGGGTGTGACACATGAGAGCTAGAGGCGGGGGTGTGACACATAAGAGCTAGAGGCGGGGGTGTGACACATGAGAGCTAGAAGCGGGGGTGTGACACATGAGAGCTAGAGGCGGGGGTGTGACACATGAGAGCTAGAGGCGGGGGTGTGACACATGAGAGCTAGAGACGGGGGTGTGACACATGAGAGCTAGAGGCGGGGGTGTGACACATGAGAGCTAGAGGCGGGGGTGTGACACATGAGAGCTAGAGGTTGGGGTGTGACACATGAGAGCTAGAAGCGGGGGTGTGACACATGAGAGCTAGAAGCGGGGGTGTGACACATGAGAGCTAGAGGCGGGGGTGTGACACATGAGAGCTAGAGGCAGGGGTGTGACACATGAGAGCTAGAAGCGGGGGTGTGACACATGAGAGCTAGAGGCGGGGGTGTGACACATGAGAGCTAGAGGCGGGGGTGTGACACAAGAGCGCTAGAGGTTGGGGTGTGACACATGAGAGCTAGAAGCGGGGGTGTGACACATGAGAGCTAGAAGCGGGGGTGTGACACACGAGAGCTAGAAGCGGGGGTGTGACACACGAGAGCTAGAGGCGAGGGGTGACACACGAGAGCTAGAGGCGGGGGTGTGACACATGAGAGCTAGAGGCGGGGGTGTGACACATGAGAGCTAGAGGCGGGGGTGTGACACATGAGAGCTAGAGGCGGGGGGGTGACACATGAGAGCTAGAGGCGAGGGTGTGACACATGAGAGCTAGAGGCGGGGGTGTGACACGAGAGCTAGAGGCGGGGGTGTGACACATGAGAGCTAGAGGCGGGGGTGTGACACATGAGAGCTAGAGGCGAGGGTGTGACACACGAGAGCTAGAGGCGGGGGTGTGACACACGAGAGCTAGAGGCGGGGGGTGACACACGAGAGCTAGAGGCGGGGGTGTGACACATGAGAGCTAGAGGCGGGGGTGTGACACATGAGAGCTAGAGGCGGGGGTGTGACACATGAGAGCTAGAGGCGGGGGGGTGACACATGAGAGCTAGAGGCGAGGGTGTGACACATGAGAGCTAGAGGCGGGGGTGTGACACGAGAGCTAGAGGCGGGGGTGTGACACATGAGAGCTAGAGGCGGGGGTGTGACACATGAGAGCTAGAGGCGAGGGTGTGACACACGAGAGCTAGAGGCGGGGGTGTGACACACGAGAGCTAGAGGCGGGGGTGTGACACACGAGAGCTAGAGGCGGGGGTGTGACACACGAGAGCTAGAGGCGGGGGTGTGACACACGAGAGCTAGAGGAGGGGGTGTGACACACGAGAGCTAGAGGCGGGGGTGTGACACACGAGAGCTAGAGGCGGGGGTGTGACACACGAGAGCTAGAGGCGGGGGTGTGACACATGAGAGCTAGAGGCGGGGGTGTGACACATGAGAGCTAGAGGCGGGGGTGTGACACACGAGAGTTAGAGGCGGGGGTGTGACACATGAGAGCTAGAGGCGGGGGGGGTGACACATGAGAGCTAGAGGCGGGGGTGTGACACATGAGAGCTAGAGGCGGGGGTGTGACACAATAGAGCTAGAGGTGGGGGTGTGACACATGAGAGCTAGAGGCGGGGGTGTGACACATGAGATCTAGAAGCGGGGGTGTGACACATGAGAGCTTGAAGCGGGGGGGTGACACATGAGAGCTAGAGGCGGGGGGGTGACACATGAGAGCTAGAGGCGGGGGTGTGACACATGAGAGCTAGAAGCGGGGGGGTGACACATGAGAGCTAGAGGCGGGGGTGTGACACATGAGAGCTAGAGGCGGGGGTGTGACACATGAGAACTAGAGGCGGGGGTGTGACACATGAGAGCTAGAGGTGGGGGTGTGACACATGAGAGCTAGAGGCGGGGGGGTGACACATGAGAGCTAGAAGCGGGGGGGGTGACACATGAGAGCTAGAGGCGGGGGTGTGACACATGAGAGCTAGAGGTGGGGGTGTGACACATGAGAGCTAGAGGCGGGGGGGTGACACATGAGAGCTAGAAGCGGGGGGGTGACACATGAGAGCTAGAGGCGGAGTGTTGCACTGTGAGGCGCGTGTGCGCTAGAGGTTGCACTATGAGGCATGTATTCTAGGGATTGTCCTTCTGTTGTAATGCAGGTCGGTGCTCCGGGAGATTTAACACCGTATTTGATTGGGTACTTCAGGAGCGTGGACCGTGGGGGGAGCCTGTGATACGGTTCTACACCTACTTCTTCCGCCATGGCTGGTATTGGCGCTATGAGAATCACAGCAACAGGACCCGGCGTGGGGACCCTCGGAAGGTGGAGCTTGGCTGGACTGGGATTCCTCGCTCTGACATTGATGCATTTCTACAAATTCGAATAAGGAATAAAGACCTAACCCTGTTCTTTAAAGGTATCACCCTGTGTAATGTAGCCCTCATATGGCTTCTGCATTTAATGGTATCACCCTGTGTAATGTAACCCCTCATATGGCTTCTGCATTTAATGGTATCACCCTGTGTAATGTAGCCCCTCATATGGCTTCTGCATTTAATGTTATCACCCTGTGTAATGTAACCCCTCATATGGCTTCTGTATTTAATGGTATCACCCTGTGTAATGTAACCCTCATATGGCTTCTGCATTTAATGGTATCACCCTGTGTAATGTAACCCCTCATATGGCTTCTGCATTTAATGGTATCACCCTGTGTAATGTAGCCCCTCATATGGCTTCTGCATTTAATGTTATCACCCTGTGTAATGTAACCCCTCATATGGCTTCTGTATTTAATGGTATCACCCTGTGTAATGTAACCCTCATATGGCTTCTGCATTTAATGGTATCACCCTGTGTAATGTAACCCTCATATGGCTTCTGTATTTAATGGTATCACCCTGTGTAATGTAACCCTCATATGGCTTCTGCATTTAATGGTATCACCCTGTGTAATGTAACCCTTATATGGCTTCTGTATTTAATGGTATCACCCTGTGTAATGTAACCCCTCATATGGCTCCTGCATTTAATGGTATCACCCTGTGTAATGTAGCCCTCATATGGCTTCTGCATTTAATGGTATCACCCTGTGTAATGTAGCCTCTCATATCGTTCTGCATTTAATGGTATCACCCTGTGTAATGTAACCTCTCATATGGCTTCTGTATTTAATGTTATCACCCTGTGTAATGTAACCCTCATATGGCTTCTGCATTTAATGGTATCACCCTGTGTAATGTAGCCTCTCATATCGTTCTGCATTTAATGGTATCACCCTGTGTAATGTAACCCTCATATGGCTTCTGCATTTAATGGTATCACCCTGTGTAATGTAACCCTCATATGGCTTCTGTATTTAATGGTATCACCCTGTGTAATGTAACCCTCATATGGCTTCTGCATTTAATGGTATCACCCTGTGTAATGTAACCCTTATATGGCTTCTGTATTTAATGGTATCACCCTGTGTAATGTAACCCCTCATATGGCTCCTGCATTTAATGGTATCACCCTGTGTAATGTAGCCCTCATATGGCTTCTGCATTTAATTATATCACCCTGTGTAATGTAACCCCTCATATGGCTTCTGCATTTAATGGTATCACCCTGTGTAATGTAACCCCTCATATGGCTTCTGCATTTAATGGTATCACCCTGTGTAATGTAGCCTCTCATATCGTTCTGCATTTAATGGTATCACCCTGTGTAGTGTAACCTCTCATATGGCTTCTGTATTTAATGGTATCACCCTGTGTAATGTAGCCCTCATATGGCTTCTGCATTTAATGGTATCACCCTGTGTAATGTAACCCCTCATATGGCTTGTGTATTTAATGGTATCACCCTGTGTAATGTAACCCTCATATGGCTTCTGCATTTAATGGTATCACCCTGTGTAATGTAACCCCTCATATGGCTTCTGCATTTAATGGTATCACCCTGTGTAATGTAACCCTCATATGGCTTCTGTATTTAATGGTATCACCCTGTGTAATGTAACCCTCATATGGCTTCTGCATTTAATGGTATCACCCTGTATAATGTAACCCCTCATATGGCTTCTGTATTTAATGGTATCACCCTGTGTAATGTAACCCTCATATGGCTTCTGCATTTAATGGTATCACCCTGTGTAATGTAACCCCTCATATGGCTTCTGCATTTAATGGTATCATCCTGTGTAATGTAACCCCTCATATGGCTTCTGCATTTAATGGTATCATCCTGTGTAATGTAACCCCTCATATGGCTTCTGTATTTAATGGTATCACCCTGTGTAATGTAACCCCTCATATGGCTTCTGCATTTAATGGTATCACCCTGTGTAATGTAACCCCTCATATGGCTTCTGTATTTAATGGTATCATCCTGTGTAATGTAACCCTCATATGGCTTCTGCATTTAATGGTATCACCCTGTGTAATGTAACCCTCATATGGCTTCTGTATTTAATGGTATCACCCTGTGTAATGTAACCCTCATATGGCTTCTGCATTTAATGGTATCACCCTGTGTAATGTAACCCTCATATGGCTTCTGTATTTAATGGTATCATCCTGTGTAATGTAACCCTCATATGGCTTCTGCATTTAATGGTATCACCCTGTGTAATGTAACCCTCATATGGCTTCTGCATTTAATGGTATCACCCTGTGTAATGTAACCCCTCATATGGCTTCTGTATTTAATGGTATCACCCTGTGTAATGTAGCCCCTCATATGGCTTCTGCATTTAATGGTATCACCCTGTGTAATGTAACCCCTCATATGGTTTCTGCATTTAATGGTATCACCCTGTGTAATGTAACCCCTCATATGGCTTCTGCATTTAATGGTATCACCCTGTGTAATGTAACCCCTCATATGGCTTCTGCATTTAATGGTATCACCCTGTGTAATGTAACCCCTCATATGGCTTCTGCATTTAATGGTATCACCCTGTGTAATGTAACCCCTCATATGGCTTCTGCATTTAATGGTATCACCCTGTGTAATGTAACCCCTCATATGGCTTCTGCATTTAATGGTATCACCCTGTGTAATGTAACCCCTCATATGGCTTCTGCATTTAATGGTATCACCCTGTGTAATGTAACCCCTCATATGGCTTCTGCATTTAATGGTATCACCCTGTGTAATGTAACCCCTCATATGGCTTCTGCATTTAATGGTATCATCCTGTGTAATGTAACCCCTCATATGGCTTCTGTATTTAATGGTATCACCCTGTGTAATGTAACCCCTCATATGGCTTCTGCATTTAATGGTATCACCCTGTGTAATGTAATCCCTCATATGGCTTCTGCATTTAATGGTATCACCCTGTGTAATGTAACCCTCATATGGCTTCTGCATTTAATGGTATCACCCTGTGTAATGTAGCCCTCATATGGCTTCTGCATTTAATGGTATCACCCTGTGTAATGTAACCCCTCATATGGCTTCTGCATTTAATGGTATCACCCTGTGTAATATAACCTCTCATATGGCTTCTGCATTTAATGGTATCACCCTGTGTAATGTAGCCCCTCATATGGCTTCTGTATTAAATGGTATCACCCTGTGTAATGTAGCCCCTCATATGGCTTCTGTATTAAATGATATCACCCTGTGTAATGTAACCCTCATATGGCTTCTGCATTTAATGGTATCACCCTGTGTAATGTAACCCCTCATATGGCTTCTGCATTTAATGGTATCACCCTGTGTAATGTAACCCCTCATATGGATTCTGCATGTAATGGTATCACCCTGTGTAATGTAACCCCTCATATGGCTTCTGTATTTAATGGTATCACCCTGTGTAATGTAACCCTTATATGGCTTCTGTATTTAATGGTATCACCCTGTGTAATGTAACCCTCATATGGCTTCTGTATTTAATGGTATCACCCTGTGTAATGTAACCCTCATATGGCTTCTGCATTTAATGGTATCACCCTGTGTAATGTAGCCCTCATATGGCTTCTGCATTTAATGGTATCACCCTGTGTAATGTAACCCCTCATATGGCTTCTGTATTTAATGGTATCATCCTGTGTAATGTAACCCCTCATATGGCTTCTGTATTTAATGGTATCACCCTGTGTAATGTAACCCCTCATATGGCTTCTGTATTTAATGGTATCACCCTGTGTAATGTAACCCCTCATATGGCTTCTGTATTTAATGGTATCACCCTGTGTAATGTAACCCCTCATATGGCTTCTGTATTTAATGGTATCACCCTGTGTAATGTAACCCCTTATATGGCTTCTGTATTTAATGGTATCACCCTGTGTAATGTAACCCCTCATATGGCTTCTGCATTTAATGGTATCACCCTGTGTAATGTAGCCCTCATATGGCTTCTGCATTTAATGGTATCATCCTGTGTAATGTAACCCCTCATATGGCTTCTGTATTTAATGGTATCATCCTGTGTAATGTAACCCCTCATATGGCTTCTGTATTTAATGGTATCACCCTGTGTAATGTAACCCTCATATGGCTTCTGCATTTAATGGTATCACCCTGTGTAATGTAGCCCTCATATGGCTTCTGCATTTAATGGTATCACCCTGTGTAATGTAACCCCTCATATGGCTTCT
Source organism: Bombina bombina (assembly GCF_027579735.1). NCBI lineage: Eukaryota > Metazoa > Chordata > Amphibia > Anura > Bombinatoridae > Bombina > Bombina bombina. The sequence goes on along the minus strand of NC_069500.1, from coordinate 1,445,895,717 downwards.
GTATTTAATGGTATCACCCTGTGTAATGTAACCCCTCATATGGCTTCTGCATTTAATGGTATCACCCTGTGTAATGTAACCCCTCATATGGCTTCTGTATTTAATGGTATCACCCTGTGTAATGTAACCCCTCATATGGCTTCTGTATTTAATGGTATCACCCTGTGTAATGTAACCCCTCATATGGCTTCTGTATTTAATGGTATCACCCTGTGTAATGTAGCCATCATATGGCTTCTGCATTTAATGGTATCACCCTGTGTAATGTAACCCCTCATATGGCTTCTGCATTTAATGGTATCACCCTGTGTAATGTAACCCCTCATATGGCTTCTGTATTTAATGGTATCACCCTGTGTAATGTAACCCTTATATGGCTTCTGTATTTAATGGTATCACCCTGTGTAATGTAACCCTCATATGGCTTCTGTATTTAATGGTATCACCCTGTGTAATGTAACCCTCATATGGCTTCTGCATTTAATGGTATCACCCTGTGTAATGTAGCCCTCATATGGCTTCTGCATTTAATGGTATCACCCTGTGTAATGTAACCCCTCATATGGCTTCTGTATTTAATGGTATCACCCTGTGTAATGTAACCCCTCATATGGCTTCTGTATTTAATGGTATCACCCTGTGTAATGTAACCCCTTATATGGCTTCTGTATTTAATGGTATCACCCTGTGTAATGTAACCTCTCATATGGCTTCTGCATGTAAAGGTATCACCCTGTGTAATGTAACCCCTCATATGGCTTCTGCATTTAATGGTATCACCCTGTGTAATGTAACCCCTCATATGGCTTCTGCATTTAATGGTATCACCCTGTGTAATGTAACCCCTCATATGGCTTCTGCATTTAATGGTATCACCCTGTGTAATGTAACCCTCATATGGCTTCTGCATTTAATGGTATCACCCTGTGTAATGTAACCCCTCATATGGCTTCTGCATTTAATGGTATCACCCTGTGTAATGTAACCCTCATATGGCTTCTGCATGTAATGGTATCACCCTGTGTAATGTAACCCCTCATATGGCTTCTGCATTTAATGGTATCACCCTGTGTAATGTAACCCCTCATATGGCTTCTGTATTTAATGGCATCACCCTGTGTAATGTAACCCTCATATGGCTTCTGCATTTAATGGTATCACCCTGTGTAATGTAACCCCTCATATGGCTTCTGCATTTAATGGTATCACCCTGTGTAATGTAACCCCTCATATGGCTTCTGCATTTAATGGTATCACCCTGTGTAATGTAGCCCCTCATATGGCTTCTGCATTTAATGTTATCACCCTGTGTAATGTAACCCCTCATATGGCTTCTGTATTTAATGGTATCACCCTGTGTAATGTAACCCTCATATGGCTTCTGCATTTAATGGTATCACCCTGTGTAATGTAACCCTCATATGGCTTCTGCATTTAATGGTATCACCCTGTGTAATGTAACCCTCATATGGCTTCTGCATTTAATGGTATCACCCTGTGTAATGTAACCCCTCATATGGCTTCTGCATTTAATGGTATCACCCTGTGTAATGTAGCCCCTCATATGGCTTCTGCATTTAATGTTATCACCCTGTGTAATGTAACCCCTCATATGGCTTCTGTATTTAATGGTATCACCCTGTGTAATGTAACCCTCATATGGCTTCTGCATTTAATGGTATCACCCTGTGTAATGTAACCCTCATATGGCTTCTGTATTTAATGGTATCACCCTGTGTAATGTAACCCTCATATGGCTTCTGCATTTAATGGTATCACCCTGTGTAATGTAACCCTTATATGGCTTCTGTATTTAATGGTATCACCCTGTGTAATGTAACCCCTCATATGGCTCCTGCATTTAATGGTATCACCCTGTGTAATGTAGCCCTCATATGGCTTCTGCATTTAATGGTATCACCCTGTGTAATGTAGCCTCTCATATCGTTCTGCATTTAATGGTATCACCCTGTGTAATGTAACCTCTCATATGGCTTCTGTATTTAATGGTATCACCCTGTGTAATGTAACCCTCATATGGCTTCTGTATTTAATGGTATCACCCTGTGTAATGTAACCCTCATATGGCTTCTGCATTTATTGGTATCACCCTGTGTAATGTAGCCTCTCATATCGTTCTGCATTTAATGGTATCACCCTGTGTAATGTAACCCTCATATGGCTTCTGCATTTAATGGTATCACCCTGTGTAATGTAACCCTCATATGGCTTCTGTATTTAATGGTATCACCCTGTGTAATGTAACCCTCATATGGCTTCTGCATTTAATGGTATCACCCTGTGTAATGTAACCCTTATATGGCTTCTGTATTTAATGGTATCACCCTGTGTAATGTAACCCCTCATATGGCTCCTGCATTTAATGGTATCACCCTGTGTAATGTAGCCCTCATATGGCTTCTGCATTTAATTATATCACCCTGTGTAATGTAACCCCTCATATGGCTTCTGCATTTAATGGTATCACCCTGTGTAATGTAACCCCTCATATGGCTTCTGCATTTAATGGTATCACCCTGTGTAATGTAGCCTCTCATATCGTTCTGCATTTAATGGTATCACCCTGTGTAGTGTAACCTCTCATATGGCTTCTGTATTTAATGGTATCACCCTGTGTAATGTAGCCCTCATATGGCTTCTGCATTTAATGGTATCACCCTGTGTAATGTAACCCCTCATATGGCTTGTGTATTTAATGGTATCACCCTGTGTAATGTAACCCTCATATGGCTTCTGCATTTAATGGTATCACCCTGTGTAATGTAACCCCTCATATGGCTTCTGCATTTAATGGTATCACCCTGTGTAATGTAACCCTCATATGGCTTCTGTATTTAATGGTATCACCCTGTGTAATGTAACCCTCATATGGCTTCTGCATTTAATGGTATCACCCTGTATAATGTAACCCCTCATATGGCTTCTGTATTTAATGGTATCACCCTGTGTAATGTAACCCTCATATGGCTTCTGCATTTAATGGTATCACCCTGTGTAATGTAACCCCTCATATGGCTTCTGCATTTAATGGTATCATCCTGTGTAATGTAACCCCTCATATGGCTTCTGCATTTAATGGTATCATCCTGTGTAATGTAACCCCTCATATGGCTTCTGTATTTAATGGTATCACCCTGTGTAATGTAACCCCTCATATGGCTTCTGCATTTAATGGTATCACCCTGTGTAATGTAACCCCTCATATGGCTTCTGTATTTAATGGTATCACCCTGTGTAATGTAACCCCTCATATGGCTTCTGTATTTAATGGTATCACCCTGTGTAATGTAGCCCCTCATATGGCTTCCTCATTTAATGGTATCACCCTGTGTAATGTAACCCCTCATATGGTTTCTGCATTTAATGGTATCACCCTGTGTAATGTAACCCCTCATATGGCTTCTGCATTTAATGGTATCACCCTGTGTAATGTAACCCCTCATATGGCTTCTGCATTTAATGGTATCACCCTGTGTAATGTAACCCCTCATATGGCTTCTGCATTTAATGGTATCACCCTGTGTAATGTAACCCCTCATATGGCTTCTGCATTTAATGGTATCACCCTGTGTAATGTAACCCCTCATATGGCTTCTGCATTTAATGGTATCACCCTGTGTAATGTAACCCCTCATATGGCTTCTGCATTTAATGGTATCACCCTGTGTAATGTAACCCCTCATATGGCTTCTGCATTTAATGGTATCACCCTGTGTAATGTAACCCCTCATATGGCTTCTGCATTTAATGGTATCATCCTGTGTAATGTAACCCCTCATATGGCTTCTGTATTTAATGGTATCACCCTGTGTAATGTAACCCCTCATATGGCTTCTGCATTTAATGGTATCACCCTGTGTAATGTAACCCCTCATATGGCTTCTGCATTTAATGGTATCACCCTGTGTAATGTAACCCTCATATGGCTTCTGCATTTAATGGTATCACCCTGTGTAATGTAGCCCTCATATGGCTTCTGCATTTAATGGTATCACCCTGTGTAATGTAACCCCTCATATGGCTTCTGCATTTAATGGTATCACCCTGTGTAATATAACCTCTCATATGGCTTCTGCATTTAATGGTATCACCCTGTGTAATGTAGCCCCTCATATGGCTTCTGTATTAAATGGTATCACCCTGTGTAATGTAGCCCCTCATATGGCTTCTGTATTAAATGATATCACCCTGTGTAATGTAACCCTCATATGGCTTCTGTATTTAATGGTATTACCCTGTGTAATGTAACCCCTCATAAGGTTTAAACCATCTATTCCGTCCTTCTTACTGACTAATACCCTTATCTAGTAAATAAGACACGACACCATTTGTTTGGGAGAAAGAACCGGTCACGGTTCACGTTTATTAAATAAACGCTTTAACTTGTGCCTAAGAGTCATTCCAATTACCCTTAGGCACTTGATCAACCTATCAACGAAACTTGGCAACAAGTTCGTAATCCTCAACGTTGGCGGCATCTCACCCTAACCTAGCCCCTATTAGCAGATGGTCAAGGCCCCTTTCGATACCTGCAGCGTGACACCCGGCTGTCACGCCCCATGGCACTCAGAGAGAGCTGTGATGTTCAGAGGTCTTCGGTCCAATTGCGAGGGAGAGGACCCCCAGGCCGGCGCCTGGCAGGCATAACCCCTCCCTTTTCCCCGGACCGTCACTCTTCTCTCCTTGTGCCCGCTCCCCAGGGCATTGACCACCCGCCACAAGAGCCAGGCGAACTCTTGCCGCCAAACCAACCAACAGGAACCCAGTAATAAACCACACTTTAACTAATCATAACCATAAAAACATAACGATTTCAACAGATTGCAGATACAACAATTTAACCCAAACTTTAATGAATAATCCCCAACAAGGCTCCCCTGATGTCCCTTAGAAACATATCCAACCCTACGTCCGTAAGGTGGACTCCATCAGGCCTAAATAGGTCCCTTTTGTCGGCCGTTATGCTTTCGTGCCTGACCACGAAACCCCCAATGCCCGTGACCGCTCTTCCCATCTCCCTATTCACCTTTTTGCGCACATTATATGCAGCCCTCTGTGTGACAATGTGCCGCCATTGCAGTCGAGCAACTACATTTGACCACCCCAAAGTCACACCCTGCAACCAAGTGTGCATCCATTGCACATCCGCTGTCATTCTTCTGATCAAATCCAGCGCGGGCATTGCCCCCAAGTCATTTCCCCCGAGGTGCAGCACTAAAACATTAGGCCGCCCCCACCTTTTGTGTGCCTCCTGTAAAAGTGCAGGCAAATCAGCCCACGACAGTCCCCTGCGCCCTAACCACCGAAAGCTTGCCTTGGACGTTGGGAATCCAAGTTGCTGACCTTCCGGCGATCGTAACGCCCTGAGATGAGCCCAGTGGATGTATGAATGGCCTACCATCCATACACGAACCGGAGGTGCTTTCGCATTCACAACACCTGATAAAACAGAGAACACCACCATGAAAAAACCGCCCTTGCACAACCTGGGTCCCCCCCAACAAAAACCCCCCCTTTGGAAGTATGGACCCGCCCACATGTCTGTGCTCTAGCAGTGTCCTTTATCAGGTCTAATATAAGTCTTGTACTGGGACGACTTCCATCTACCCAAGCGCTTAATCTCCGCCACCGTAACTCCCTTTTGCGCTGCGCTGGTCGCCGCGCCTATTCTAAACGAGTGCGGGGCGATCCTGCCCGGATCCAACCCGGCCTCCTTTGCCGTCTTCGCCAATACCTGGCGGAATTGAAAAACCGAGAGGGCCAAACCGTCCTCATGTATCAGGAGCAGTTGCCCTCCCGCCGGCCTCACCTTCAGGTATTGCTCCAAGCATGCCACTGGGCAGCAATCCTCAAACTCTTGACGTTCAAGGGGCAGCCATGCCCCCACCCCCTCCTGGTCCGTCTTGGACCTGGGTATGAACAACAGGAGCCCCTCGTCCGTCAAACGGACATGCTCCAACTGCACTCCTCCTCGACCTTTCTCCTTTGCAGACGCCACAAGCTCCCCCACCCTGAGGGCTCCCGCAAACGCCAAAGCAAATGCCGTTCGGAAAAGAAGCTGCTCGTACTTGGATGTGCAAACCTTTGCCACACCATTCGCTAACGCCTTCAATCTCTCCCGTGTAATGGGCTCTCTCCGATCTTTCTGACGGGGGGCCAACCTGCCCCACCCCTTCAACACCTTCCTTACTAGGAAGGTTCCGGAGTGGTCCTCAAAGCCAAGCGCCTTGTTAAAGAAGGCCAGAGCCGATAGCCTACTACTCGCGCCGGCCTTACTGACCCCTTCTTTCCGTAGTAAAGCCAACCATTCCAACACCAGCACCCTAGAAGCCCTTTGTACCTGTACACCTCCGCGTTGACAGAACGCCTCCCAGCAGTCCCAGTGACTCTTATATGTTGACCATGTCCTTGGCGCCAAGGATGCCTTCACCAAAGCTAGGATGCTCATCCAACCTTCACCAGCTGCCAAAGAGAAGATGGGCATGTTAACCCCTCCTCTGCCGCCATGGGTGCCGCTGCCCTAAACTGCTCCCATTTAAATCGAGAGAGTGCATCTGCAATAATGTTCTGCACTCCCGGGACGTGTTTGGCGGTAAAATGTATATTGAACTGCAAGCATCGCAACACCAAGTGACGCAAGCAACACACAACCGCTGGCGATGACGCGGACAGCCTGTTAATGGCGTACACCACACTCATGTTGTCCGTCCAGAACACCACCGATTTATTAGCCAGTCTATCCCCCCAAATCTCCACAGCAACCACTATCGGGAATAGCTCCAACAGCGTCAAGTTTTTGGTGAAACCTGCATCTATCCAGCCCCTCGGCCATGGAGCCGCGCTCCATTCTCCGTCCAGGTACGCTCCGTACCCGAAACCCCCCGCTGCGTCCGTGTACAAGTTTATTGCCTTGTTGGGTACTTTCCTACCCCTCCATAGGCACACACCATTAAAATTCATTAGGAATTTTTCCCATATCTCCAGGTCCTCCCTCACATCCGCCGTAATGCTCGTCCATTTTGCTAGACCGGCAGGGCCCTTCAAAAGTCCCTCCAATCTACGGTTAAAGGCTCTTCCCATCGGGATGACCCTACCCGCAAAATTCAGGAGGCCCAGCAGCGCCTGCACCTCTTTTATCGCAACCTTGCTCGACCCCTTAATCCTTCGGACCGCTCCAAGCATCCGGACAACCTTGTCCATGGGCAGCCTACATTCCGCCTGCACTGTATCTATTTCGATACCTAGAAATGTGAGACATGTACACGGCCCCTGCGTTTTGTCGTCCGCGAGCGGCACTCCAAAACGCGACATCATATCCTGCATAACCTCCATGAGCTGTTCACACTCCGTGGAACCAGCTCTCCCTACCAACAAGAAATCGTCCAAGTAGTGGGCCACCGCTCCCCCACTTGACGCCTTGTACACTACCCAATGCAGGAAAGAACTAAAACACTCAAACAAGGAACAGGACAATGAGCAGCCCATCGGCAAACACCTGTCCACATAATATTCCCCTTCGAACTTCATGCCCATTAGTCTGAAAGCCGAAGGGTGCAGTGGCAGCAGGCGGAAAGCCGACTCAATGTCTAGCTTCGCCAGCAATGCCCCCGGACCGCATGCCCTGACCACGTCCAGCGCACGATCGAACGATTGATAGTGCACTGAACTCAGCTCTGGGTCAATAGCGTCGTTGACTGACGCCCCTTTTGGGAAAGAAAGGTGATGTATCAACCTGAACTTCCCTTCCTCTTTCTTGGGTACCACACCCAATGGGGAGATCACCAGATCCGCCATCGGGCATGTGGAGAATGGCCCCGATACCCTGCCCAGCGCCACCTCCTTTGCCAACTTTTCCCTAACCACGTGCGGGAATTCATAGGCCGTTTTCAAGTTCCTGTGCACTGAAGAACCCTCAACACGACCCATGACCGGTATCCGGAAACCCCCTTCCAACCCCGACCTCAGCAGCTCAGCTGCCCCTGTGTCGGGGTAGTTCGCCAGCCATATCAGCATGGCCCGCAACCTAAGCGGAGTTGGTGCTCTTGACTGCAACTCCCGCCTTAGGCGTAATTCTGGGCTGTCCCTGGTCCTTTCGTTTTCCACAATCGGCGCCTGGGTGAGGCCCTGCACAGAACTTGCAGATGTGACGAAAGGAGCAGCTGCTCCCCCTGTCACACTGCTTATCCTGGTATTTCCAGCACTCCCTCCCTTTCCTGCCCAGCCGCGCCCCTAGGCGCTGCGGTGCTTGACGTGACGCCACTGGGGAGGGAGAACTGCCTTCCAATCCTAATTTGGACCACAAGTGCATATCCTGTGTCCCAAAATGCAGCAGAGGGTTACCTACCATCTTTCTCCTAAAGGCCATGTCGTATTCACGCCATGCGCCTTCCTTGAATCTCGTACGGATATCCTCTATGGTATCCTGGTACTTAAACAGGTTATGCCCCTGCAACGGCCACCTGTCGACATAGCACGCAGCCAGTACACGGAAGCATTTAAGCCATTCCTCGTACGTCTCCGGCCTACGTACTTTCTTTGGGCCCGAGCCATCCGCCGCCCTTTCTTTGGCTCTAAACGCATCCAGAGAGAGCTCGAATACGTTAACGTATTTTCCCTCTTGAATCTTTTTAACGACCTTCGCTTTCAAATGGCCATATAGCGAGTGGACCAAACACGGGTAAGTGTCACCCTGTGCAGCCACTTTGCGAGGCACTGGTCCCACTGGCGTAACAGCGCCCCCTAAAGCTTGCGTTCCCTGTAGCTCAAGTGTCTGGGACGTAGCGCCCGCCTTGTCCTTCGCTCTAGCAGACGCCATCTTCTTTATCCACCTAAACATCCTGCGCTGACCCTTCCCCACTAACCCAAGATCCTCCCCGCTATCGGATCCTGACCCACTTGTGGAAGACCCCGTGTCAGTGTGTATGATGTCTGGTGCGTGGCACTCACCCTCGCCTGGTATCCCTGCTTGCGAAGGAGTCGCTGGACTCGCAGCGCTCTGGATGCCACTAGTACCTGCTACTGCCATGGCGCTGCTCGTGCTCGCTGCCATCTCTGCTGTGCTTGATGGAACCTGTTGAGACAAAACAACTTGGGGGGTACTCCGGTCTGTGAGAGGGGCAACAGTTGAAACACCCTCTCTCCCCTGCCCCTGTCTCCCCCCAGCTGACATACCCAGAACATTAGCCACAGCATCCCTGATAATCACCTCCTGCGCCGCCCCCTCCCGGGCTTGACCACTAAACCCAGGCAGGGGCCTCGCAGCATCTCTCGCATGCAACGCTGCCTCCACAGCTCTCCTGATCATATCCTCATCCACACCACCATGAGACTGGCCCCCTCTATGCATCTGCGCCCTCTCATACTGCGTATCATTTGTCGCCTCACACGGTCTCACAAATCCCCCAGCCCTAAACTGAGAAACTCCCTCATAGGCATGCGTTATCCACGCATGTCCCCACCCCATGTGTGGTTCATATCTCCGTCCAGTCTCCAATCTACCATATGGCCCCTCAGGCCCTTCGGCCTCTGATATTGCATCCACACCTGCATACCTCAGGTTCATGCCACCCCTCATGCAATCTTGTCCCAATGTGGCCCCTATACCTGTACTCCGTACCGATGCACCCCTCTCATTCACCACAACCACGGGCCTCTGCCCGTCACTGCCTCTATCCGTAGCCACGACCTGATCACTCGTGCTAGGCCGCACTGTAGGCCTCCCAACTGAACACACCGCTCCGCCTGACACACCAGATGAGCCCCTCTGAGGACCGCGGTCAACCGCCATGCGCGCATGCGCGCCATCAACATGCATACCCACGTGGGACCCAACTGCGCCACATGCTCTCCTACCAGCATCCGGACCCCCAGCCATCCCCATGCCAGGTAAGTGGGCCCCGCTGCTCCCTGCCTGTCCTCCTGATACCCCGCTCGCTAACCGGAGTCCCCCCAAGTTACCTTCGGGGCTCCGGTCACGCGAGGCACTCCTCACTCTGCCGCGTCCTCCCTCCGAATGGCGACCGCGATCCTCCTCCTCCTCAGAACTCTCGGAGGAGATCTCGCGGGAACCGCCAACCGGAGGGCCAGACTCCGCTGCGCACTCTGCCATGTGGCTGTGCTGTGGGCCTGCTCCTGTACCACCGCCAGCCCCAGCGACAGCCACGCCAAGGCCCTGGTCCCCATGGGGCAACCCCCCGACAAAGGACTGGGCCAAGGCCAAAACTGCCGCTAAGGCCGCCGGCGGCAAGGCCGCAAACTGCCCGGCCAGGCCGGCCCCAGCATCCGCTGGGGCAACCGGACCAGACAAATTCCCCTGGCCACACTCTGTTCCCCCCACCGCTGACACCTCCCCGCTTGCCTGCGGGCCTTGATTGGGGGCTACCCTATTTACCCCACTGGTCTGGGCCTTCCCTCCGGCGCCTTTAGGCCGTGAGCTACCCCCTGCCTTGCCCTTTCCTTTATTAAAACTCCTAGCAGGTGGGGATTTTTGGGGTGTGGGGGGTACCACATCTTCTGACTCCGGCTCCTGTCTGTGCCTTGCAGGTCCTTTCTTTCTTGCAGCCATCTCCACCACCTCCCTGTAACGCTTGGGAGGCACAGATTTTCTCCTGGATCTCTCCATGTTTTACTTCAAGAACCTTCAGACAACTTCAGAAACCTTCTCCTTGAAGTCTGGAAACCGAAAGAGGCTGATCTCACTGTTGCAGGACCCTATAAAGGTAAGAAAACAGACACCTCCTTCCCCCTTGCAACATTGTAACAACACATTTAGCATTACTCCAGACTTCAAGTTGGTAAACCCTTAATTTTGTTACAGGCCCACTAGAGGGCCCTCCACTACCATATGGCTTCTGTATTTAATGGTATCACCCTGTGTAATGTAGCCCTCATATGGCTTCTGCATTTAATGGTATCACCCTGTGTAATGTAACCCCTCATATGGCTTCTGCATTTAATGGTATCACCCTGTGTAATGTAACCCCTCATATGGATTCTGCATGTAATGGTATCACCCTGTGTAATGTAACCCCTCATATGGCTTCTGTATTTAATGGTATCACCCTGTGTAATGTAACCCTTATATGGCTTCTGTATTTAATGGTATCACCCTGTGTAATGTAACCCTCATATGGCTTCTGTATTTAATGGTATCACCCTGTGTAATGTAACCCTCATATGGCTTCTGCATTTAATGGTATCACCCTGTGTAATGTAGCCCTCATATGGCTTCTGCATTTAATGGTATCACCCTGTGTAATGTAACCCCTCATATGGCTTCTGTATTTAATGGTATCATCCTGTGTAATGTAACCCCTCATATGGCTTCTGTATTTAATGGTATCACCCTGTGTAATGTAACCCTCATATGGCTTCTGCATTTAATGGTATCACCCTGTGTAATGTAGCCCTCATATGGCTTCTGCATTTAATGGTATCACCCTGTGTAATGTAACCCCTCATATGGCTTCTGTATTTAATGGTATCATCCTGTGTAATGTAACCCCTCATATGGCTTCTGTATTTAATGGTATCACCCTGTGTAATGTAACCCCTCATATGGCTTCTGTATTTAATGGTATCACCCTGTGTAATGTAACCCCTCATATGGCTTCTGTATTTAATGGTATCACCCTGTGTAATGTAACCCCTCATATGGCTTCTGTATTTAATGGTATCACCCTGTGTAATGTAACCCCTTATATGGCTTCTGTATTTAATGGTATCACCCTGTGTAATGTAACCCCTCATATGGCTTCTGCATTTAATGGTATCACCCTGTGTAATGTAACCCCTCATATGGCTTCTGCATTTAATGGTATCACCCTGTGTAATGTAACCCCTCATATGGCTTCTGTATTTAATGGTATCACCCTGTGTAATGTAACCCTCATATGGCTTCTGCATTTAATGTTATCACCCTGTGTAATGTAACCCTTATATGGCTTCTGTATTTAATGGTATCACCCTGTGTAATGTAACCCCTCATATGGCTTCTGCATTTAATGGTATCACCCTGTGTAATGTAACCCCTCATATGGCTTCTGCATTTAATGGTATCACCCTGTGTAATGTAACCCCTCATATGGCTTCTGCATTTAATGATATCACCCTGTGTAATGTAACCCTCATATGGCTTCTGTATTTAATGGTATCACCCTGTGTAATGTAACCCTCATATGGCTTCTGCATTTAATGGTATCACCCTGTGTAATGTAACCTCTCATATGGCTTCTGTATTTAATGGTATCACCCTGTGTAATGTAACCCCTCATATGGCTTCTGTATTTAATGGTATCACCCTGTGTAATGTAACCCCTCATATGGCTTCTGTATTTAATGGTATCACCCTGTGTAATGTAACCCTCATATGGCTTCTGTATTTAATGGTATCACCCTGTGTAATGTAACCCCTCATATGGCTTCTGTATTTAATGGTATCACCCTGTGTAATGTAGCCATCATATGGCTTCTGCATTTAATGGTATCACCCTGTGTAATGTAACCCCTCATATGGCTTCTGCATTTAATGGTATCACCCTGTGTAATGTAACCCCTCATATGGCTTCTGTATTTAATGGTATCACCCTGTGTAATGTAACCCTTATATGGCTTCTGTATTTAATGGTATCACCCTGTGTAATGTAACCCTCATATGGCTTCTGTATTTAATGGTATCACCCTGTGTAATGTAACCCTCATATGGCTTCTGCATTTAATGGTATCACCCTGTGTAATGTAGCCCTCATATGGCTTCTGCATTTAATGGTATCACCCTGTGTAATGTAACCCCTCATATGGCTTCTGTATTTAATGGTATCACCCTGTGTAATGTAACCCCTCATATGGCTTCTGTATTTAATGGTATCACCCTGTGTAATGTAACCCCTTATATGGCTTCTGTATTTAATGGTATCACCCTGTGTAATGTAACCTCTCATATGGCTTCTGCATGTAAAGGTATCACCCTGTGTAATGTAACCCCTCATATGGCTTCTGCATTTAATTATATCACCCTGTGTAATGTAACCCCTCATATGGCTTCTGCATTTAATGGTATCACCCTGTGTAATGTAACCCCTCATATGGCTTCTGCATTTAATGGTATCACCCTGTGTAATGTAACCCTCATATGGCTTCTGTATTTAATGGTATCACCCTGTGTAATGTAACCCCTCATATGGCTTCTGCATTTAATGGTATCACCCTGTGTAATGTAACCCCTCATATGGCTTCTGTATTTAATGGTATCACCCTGTGTAATGTAACCCTCATATGGCTTCTGTATTTAATGGTATCACCCTGTGTAATGTAACCCTCATATGGCTTCTGCATTTAATGGTATCACCCTGTGTAATGTAGCCCTCATATGGCTTCTGCATTTAATGGTATCACCCTGTGTAATGTAACCCTCATATGGCTTCTGCATGTAATGGTATCACCCTGTGTAATGTAACCCCTCATATGGCTTCTGCATTTAATGGTATCACCCTGTGTAATGTAACCCCTCATATGGCTTCTGTATTTAATGGTATCACCCTGTGTAATGTAACCCTCATATGGCTTCTGCATTTAATTGTATCACCCTGTGTAATGTAACCCCTCATATGGATTCTGCATGTAATGGTATCACCCTGTGTAATGTAACCCCTCATATGGCTTCTGTATTTAATGGTATCACCCTGTGTAATGTAACCCTTATATGGCTTCTGTATTTAATGGTATCACCCTGTGTAATGTAACCCTCATATGGCTTCTGTATTTAATGGTATCACCCTGTGTAATGTAACCCTCATATGGCTTCTGCATTTAATGGTATCACCCTGTGTAATGTAGCCCTCATATGGCTTCTGCATTTAATGGTATCACCCTGTGTAATGTAACCCCTCATATGGCTTCTGTATTTAATGGTATCACCCTGTGTAATGTAACCCCTCATATGGCTTCTGTATTTAATGGTATCACCCTGTGTAATGTAACCCCTCATATGGCTTCTGTATTTAATGGTATCACCCTGTGTAATGTAACCCTCATATGGCTTCTGTATTTAATGGTATCACCCTGTGTAATGTAACCCTCATATGGCTTCTGCATTTAATGGTATCACCCTGTGTAATGTAGCCCTCATATGGCTTCTGCATTTAATGGTATCACCCTGTGTAATGTAACCCTCATATGGCTTCTGCATGTAATGGTATCACCCTGTGTAATGTAACCCCTCATATGGCTTCTGCATTTAATGGTATCACCCTGTGTAATGTAACCCCTCATATGGCTTCTGTATTTAATGGTATCACCCTGTGTAATGTAACCCTCATATGGCTTCTGCATTTAATTGTATCACCCTGTGTAATGTAACCCCTCATATGGATTCTGCATGTAATGGTATCACCCTGTGTAATGTAACCCCTCATATGGCTTCTGTATTTAATGGTATCACCCTGTGTAATGTAACCCTTATATGGCTTCTGTATTTAATGGTATCACCCTGTGTAATGTAACCCTCATATGGCTTCTGTATTTAATGGTATCACCCTGTGTAATGTAACCCTCATATGGCTTCTGCATTTAATGGTATCACCCTGTGTAATGTAGCCCTCATATGGCTTCTGCATTTAATGGTATCACCCTGTGTAATGTAACCCCTCATATGGCTTCTGTATTTAATGGTATCACCCTGTGTAATGTAACCCCTCATATGGCTTCTGTATTTAATGGTATCACCCTGTGTAATGTAACCCCTTATATGGCTTCTGTATTTAATGGTATCACCCTGTGTAATGTAACCTCTCATATGGCTTCTGCATGTAATGGTATCACCCTGTGTAATGTAACCCCTCATATGGCTTCTGCATTTAATGGTATCACCCTGTGTAATGTAACCCCTCATATGGCTTCTGCATTTAATGGTATCACCCTGTGTAATGTAACCCTCATATGGCTTCTGTATTTAATGGTATCACCCTGTGTAATGTAACCCTCATATGGCTTCTGCATTTAATGGTATCACCCTGTGTAATGTAACCCCTCATATGGCTTCTGCATTTAATGGTATCACCCTGTGTAATGTAACCCTCATATGGCTTCTGCATGTAATGGTATCACCCTGTGTAATGTAACCCCTCATATGGCTTCTGCATTTAATGGTATCACCCTGTGTAATGTAACCCCTCATATGGCTTCTGCATTTAATGGTATCACCCTGTGTAATGTAACCCTCATATGGCTTCTGTATTTAATGGTATCACCCTGTGTAATGTAACCCTCATATGGCTTCTGCATTTAATGGTATCACCCTGTGTAATGTAACCCTCATATGGCTTCTGTATTTAATGGTATCACCCTGTGTAATGTAACCCTCATATGGCTTCTGCATTTAATTGTATCACCCTGTGTAATGTAACCCCTCATATGGCTTCTGTATTTAATGGTATCACCCTGTGTAATGTAACCCTCATATGGCTTCTGTATATAATGGTGTCACCCTGTGTAATGTAACCCCTCATATGGCTTCTGCATTTAATGGTATCATCCTGTGTAATGTAACCCCTCATATGGCTTCTGCATTTAATGGTATCACCCTGTGTAATGTAACCCCTCATATGGCTTCTGTATTTAATGGTATCACCCTGTGTAATGTAACCCTCATATGGCTTCTGCATTTAATTATATCACCCTGTGTAATGTAACCCCTCATATGGCTTCTGCATTTAATGGTATCACCCTGTGTAATGTAACCCTCATATGGCTTCTGCATTTAATGGTATCACCCTGTGTAATGTAACCCTCATATGGCTTCTGCATTTAATGGTATCACCCTGTGTAATGTAACCCTCATATGGCTTCTGCATGTAATGGTATCACCCTGTGTAATGTAACCCCTCATATGGCTTCTGCATGTAATGGTATCACCCTGTGTAATGTAACCCTCATATGGCTTCTGCATTTAATGGTATCACCCTGTGTAATGTAACCCCTCATATGGCTTCTGCATTTAATGGTATCACCCTGTGTAATGTAACCCCTCATATGGCTTCTGCATTTAATGGTATCACCCTGTGTAATGTAACCCTCATATGGCTTCTGCATTTAATGGTATCACCCTGTGTAATGTAACCCTCATATGGCTTCTGCATTTAATGGTATCACCCTGTGTAATGTAACCCTCATATGGCTTCTGCATTTAATGGTATCACCCTGTGTAATGTAGCCCCTCATATGGCTTCTGTATTTAATGGTATCACCCTGTGTAATGTAAACCTCATATGGCTTCTGCATGTAATGGTATCACCCTGTGTAATGTATCCCCTCATATGGCTTCTGCATTTAATGGTATCACCCTGTGTAATGTAACCCCTCATATGGCTTCTGCATTTAATGGTATCACCCTGTGTAATGTAACCCCTCATATGGCTTCTGCATTTAATGATATCACCCTGTGTAATGTAGCCCTCATATGGCTTCTGCATTTAATGGTATCACCCTGTGTAATGTAACCCTCATATGGCTTCTGTATTTAATGGTATCACCCTGTGTAATGTAACCTCTCATATGGCTTCTGTATTTAATGGTATCACCCTGTGTAATGTAACCTCTCATATGGCTTCTGTATTTAATGGTATCACCCTGTGTAATGTAACCCCTCATATGGCTTCTGTATTTAATGGTATCACCCTGTGTAATGTAACCCCTCATATGGCTTCTGCATTTAATGGTATCACCCTGTGTAATGTAAACCTCATATGGCTTCTGCATGTAATGGTATCACCCTGTGTAATGTATCCCCTCATATGGCTTCTGCATTTAATGGTATCACCCTGTGTAATGTAACCCCTCATATGGCTTCTGCATTTAATGGTATCACCCTGTGTAATGTAACCCCTCATATGGCTTCTGCATTTAATGGTATCACCCTGTGTAATGTAACCCTCATATGGCTTCTGCATTTAATGGTATCACCCTGTGTAATGTAACCCCTCATATGGCTTCTGCATTTAATGGTATCACCCTGTGTAATGTAACCCTCATATGGCTTCTGCATTTAATGGTATCACCCTGTGTAATGTAACCCTCATATGGCTTCTGCATTTAATGGTATCATCCTGTGTAATGTAACCCCTCATATGGCTTCTGTATTTAATGGCATCACCCTGTGTAATGTAACCCCTCATATGGCTTCTGCATTTAATGGTATCACCCTGTGTAATGTAACCCTCATATGGCTTCTGCATTTAATGGTATCACCCTGTGTAATGTAACCCCTCATATGGCTTCTGCATTTAATTATATCACCCTGTGTAATGTAACCCCTCATATGGCTTCTGCATTTAATGGTATCACCCTGTGTAATGTAGCCCTCATATGGCTTCTGCATTTAATGGTATCACCCTGTGTAATGTAACCCCTCATATGGCTTCTGTATTTAATGGTATCACCCTGTGTAATGTAACCCTCATATGGCTTCTGCATGTAATGGTATCACCCTGTGTAATGTAACCTCTTTTATGGCTTCTGTATTTAATGGTATCACCCTGTGTAATGTAGCCTCTCATATGGCTTTTGCATTTAATGGTATCACCCTGTGTAATGTAACCCTCATATGGCTTCTGCATTTAATGGTATCACCCTGTGTAATGTAACCCTCATATGGCTTCTGCATTTAATGGTATCACCCTGTGTAATGTAACCCCTCATACGGTTCTGCATTTAATGGTATCACCCTGTGTAATGTAACCCTCATATGGCTTCTGTATTTAATGGTATCACCCTGTGTAATGTAACCCCTCATATAGATTCTGCATTTAATGGTATCACCCTGTGTAATGTAACCCCTCATATGGCTTCTGCATTTAATGGTATCACCCTGTGTAATGTAACCCCTCATATGGCTTCTGCATTTAATGGTATCACCCTGTGTAATGTAACCCCTCATATGGCTTCTGTATTTAATGGTATCACCCTGTGTAATGTAACCTCTCATATGGCTTCTGCATGTAATGGTATCACCCTGTGTAATGTAACCCCTCATATGGCTTCTGTATTTAATGGTATCACCCTGTGTAATGTAACCCTCATATGGCTTCTGCATGTAATGGTATCACCCTGTGTAATGTAACCCTCATATGGCTTCTGCATGTAATGGTATCACCCTGTGTAATGTAACCCCTCATATGGCTTCTGTATTTAATGGTATCACCCTGTGTAATGTAACCCTCATATGGCTTCTGTATATAATGGTGTCACCCTGTGTAATGTAACCCCTCATATGGCTTCTGCATTTAATGGTATCACCCTGTGTAATGTAACCCCTCATATGGCTTCTGTATTTAATGGTATCACCCTGTGTAATGTAACCCCTCATATGGCTTCTGCATGTAATGGTATCACCCTGTGTAATGTAACCCTCATATGGCTTCTGCATTTAATGGTATCACCCTGTGTAATGTAACCCCTCATATGGCTTCTGTATTTAATGGTATCACCCTGTGTAATGTAACCTCTCATATGGCTTCTGTATTTAATGGTATCACCCTGTGTAATGTAACCCCTCATATGGCTTCTGCATTTAATGGTATCACCCTGTGTAATGTAACCCCTCATATGGCTTCTGTATTTAATGGTATCAACCTGTGTAATGTAACCTCTCATATGGCTTCTGTATTTAATGGTATCACCCTGTGTAATGTAACCCTCATATGGCTTCTGTATTTAATGGTATCACCCTGTGTAATGTAACCCCTCATATGGCTTCTGCATGTAATGGTATCACCCTGTGTAATGTAACCCTCATATGGCTTCTGCATTTAATGGTATCACCCTGTGTAATGTAACCCTCATATGGCTTCTGCATTTAATGGTATCACCCTGTGTAATGTAACCCTTATATGGCTTCTGTATTTAATGGTATCACCCTGTGTAATGTAACCCCTCATATGGCTTCTGTATTTAATGGTATCACCCTGTGTAATGTAACCCTCATATGGCTTCTGTATTTAATGGTATCACCCTGTGTAATGTAACCTCTCATATGGCTTCTGTATTTAATGGTATCACCCTGTGTAATGTAACCCTCATATGGCTTCTGCATGTAATGGTATCACCCTGTGTAATGTAACCCCTCATATGGCTTCTGTATTTAATGGTATCACCCTGTGTAATGTAACCTCTCATATGGCTTCTGTATTTAATGGTATCACCCTGTGTAATGTAACCCCTCATATGGCTTCTGTATTTAATGGTATCACCCTGTGTAATGTAACCCCTCATATGGCTTCTGTATTTAATGGTATCACCCTGTGTAATGTAGCCCCTCATATGGCTTCTGTATTAAATGGTATCACCCTGTGTAATGTAACCCCTCATATGGCTTCTGCATTTAATGGTATCACCCTGTGTAATGTAACCCCTCATATGGCTTCTGCATTTAATGGTATCACCCTGTGTAATGTAACCCCTCATATGGCTTCTGTATTTAATGGTATCACCCTGTGTAGCCCCTCATATGGCTTCTGCATTTAATGGTATCACCCTGTGTAGCCCCTCATATGGCTTCTGTATTTAAAGGGACGTGAAACCCATGGGATTTTAAACTACTTTGCCATTTTCTTCTATTATCTAATTTGCTTTATTCTATTGATATCCTTAGCATATTTAGATAGATTACTGGGAGCTAGCTGCTGATTGGTGCTGGTTGTAAATACCTCTTGTAATTGGTTCAGTTAGCTCCCAATACAGCAATACTGCTCTTTCAACAAAGGATAAAAAATAAAAAAATCTGACAATAAAAGTATATATGAAATTTGATTTAAATTATATGATCTTTCTGAAATCTGACAAAAAATGTTTTGGTTTCATGCCCCTTTAATATCTTCTCAAATAGAGATCACATAGTTAAAGGGACAGTTAAGTCCAAAAAAAACTTTCATGATTCAGATAGAGAATGTAATTTTAAACAACTTTCCAATTTACTTTTATCACCAATTTTGCTTTGTTCTCTTGGTGTTCTTAGTTGAAAGCTAAACCTAGGAGGTTCATATGCTAATTTCTTAGACCTTGAAGGCCGCCTCTATGGTTTTTCACCACTAGAGGGCATTAGTACACGTGTTTCATATAGATAACATTGAGCTCATGCATGTGAATTTACCATGGAGACAGCTCTGATTGGCTAAAATGCAAGTCTGTCAAAGGAAATGAAATAAGGGGGCAGTCTGCTGAGACTTAGATACAAGGTTATTACAGAGGTAAAATGTGTATAATTATAACTGTGTTGGTTGTGCAAAACTGAGGAATGGGTAATAAAGGGATTATCTATCTTTTAAAACAACAAAAATTCTGGTGTTGACTGTCCCTTTAAAAAAACCTTAGAAGCACCAGTCATATAACAGCCGCTCTGTCTGTCAAATCAGATAACAGCCGCTCTGTCTGTCAAATCAGATAACAGCCGCTCTGTCTGTCAAATCAGATAACAGCCGCTCTGTCTGTCAAATCAGATAACAGCCGCTCTGTCTGTCAAATCAGATAACAGCCGCTTGATTATCATAATTATTATCAGTTATTTTTGAGCGTCAACAGATTCCGCAGTGCTAAAAACATGGGTCTGATATGCACGGTAACAAAAGTGTCACTGTTGTAAACCAGGTCTCATAAAGGTGATCAACAAAGCAGCTAGGCTCATAGTCATATAACAGCCGCTCTGTCTGTCAAATCAGATAACAGCCGCTCTGTCTGTCAAATCAGATAACAGCCGCTCTGTCTGTCAAATCAGATAACAGCCGCTCTGTCTGTCAAATCGGATAACAGCCGCTCTGTCTGTCAAATCAGATAATGCACGGTAACAAAAGTGTCACTGTTGTAAACCAGGTCTCATAAAGGTGATCAACAAAGCAGCTAGGCTCATAGGCTTACATGCTAAGGGGGTTCAAGGTGATAAATAGAGGAGGAGAGGAGCTAAGATAAGAAAATGTTAGTGTATATTATGTGCATCCCTGAACAGTAGAGTCTTTAAGGAGCGCTTGAAAGTTTGAAAACTATAGGAGAGTCTTGTGGAGCGAGGCAGAGAGTTCCACAAAATAGGGGCCAGTCTGGAGCAATAGAGGAGAGTAGGAGGTCATGAGCAGAGCGAAGCAGACGGGAGGGACAGTATCTGGAGACAAGGTCAGAGATATAGGGTGGAGCAGTGTTATTGAGAGCTTTGAAAATTAGAGTCAGGATTTTGTGTTTTATTCTGGAGGTTAGAGGAAGTCCGTGAAGGGACTGGCAGAAAGGTGCAGCAGATGAGGAACAATGTGTACGCAATATTATAGGCACTTTTGGGGTTAGAGCTTTTTGGAGGGGTTTTTTATTATTAAGAATAGGTGTGATGCACCGTCCCTTTAAGAGAGTCACTTTAGATTCTGAAAACTGAGTACTAGATCAGATGAGAGCAAAACACATTTCCTTTTAAAGGAGAATGTTAAACCGGATTCTCACTGAATAATTCACCTATAGTTTGTAACGAGGAAAAGACCAAACAAAGCCGGCGACGCCAAATTTTGCGCTGGTTTGGTATCACATATACGGCGTAACATAGAAGTTACGCTCGTATATTTCTGCCTTCGGCCGTAGTTTTTTGGCCCATAGACAGGTATATCAAACCAGCGCAGTTTGGTATCCAATATACAGCGTAAGGACTTAAGTGTCGAAAATGGAGAAATCTTACTCCATTTTCACCTCGCCACAAATTGCAGGCGTAGTAAGCCTTACGCTGTGTATTGGAGCCCCGTAACTCCCTAAACTGGCTGCACAATAAAACCTAACACCTAACGCATGCGCAATGTCTATCTACCTGTCAACCGCGATCCCCCGCCGCAATCCCTAATAAAGTGTTTAACCGCTAAACCGCCGCTCCCGGACCCCGCCGCCACCTACATTAAATGTCTAACCCCCTAATGTGATCCCCCTACACCGCCGCCATCTATATTAAAATTATTACCCCCTAATGTGAGCCCCCTACCCCGCCGATACCTATTTTAACTATATTACCCCCTAATCTAATCCCCCTACACCGCCGCCACCTATATTAAATGTATTAACCCCTAATCTAATCACCCTACACCGCCGCCACCTATAATAAATGTATTACCGCCTAAAATACTAAAATGTCCCTACCCTAAACTAAATTAAAAATAGCCCTGAAAAGGGCTTTTTGCGTGGCATTGCCCCAAAGTAACCAGCTCTATTACCAGCCCTTAAAAGGGCCTTTTGCGGGGCTTTGCCCCAAAGTAACCAGCTCTATTACCAGCCCTTAAAAGGGCTTTTTGCGGGCATTGTCACAAAGTAATCAGCTCTTTTACCTGTAATCTAATCCCCCTACACCGCCGACACCTATAATAAATGTATTTCCCCCTAATCTAATTCCCCCTACACCGCCGCCACCTATATTAAATATATTAACCCCTAATCTAATTCCCCTACACCGCTGCCACCTATATTAAAATTATTAACCCCTAATCTAATTCCCCCTATACCGCCGCCACCTATATTAAATTTATTAACCCCTAAAATACTAAAATTTCCCTACCACTAAACCTTTTTGCGGGGCATTGTCACAAAGTAATCAGCTCTTTTACCTGTAATCTAATCCCCCTACACCACCGCCACCTATATTAAATATATTAACCCCTAATCTGACCCTCCTACACCGCCGCCACCTATATTAAATTTATTAACCCCTAAAATACTAAAATTTCCCTACCACTAAACCTTTTTGCGGGGCATTGTCACAAAGTAATCAGCTCTTTTACCTGTAATCTAATCCCCCTACACCACCGCCACCTATATTAAATATATTAACCCTAATTATATTAGGGTTAATATAGTTATTATATTATATATATTAACTATATTAACCCTATCTAAATCTAACACCCCTAACTTAATTATTATTAAAATAAATCTAAATAATATTAATCGTATTACCTAAATTATTCCTATTTAAAACGAAATACTTACCTATAAAATAAACCCTAAGATAGCTACTATATAATTAATAATTACATTGTAGCTATTTTAGGGTTTATATTTATTTTACAGGTAACTTTGTATTTATTTTAACTAGGTACAATAGCTATTAAATAGTTAATAACTATGTAATAGCTACCTAGTTAAAATTACCAAATTACCTGTAAAATAAATCCTAACCTAAGTTACAAATACACCTAACACTACACTATCAATAAATTAAATAAACTACAAATTTCTAACTAAAATACAATTAAATAAACTAAACTAAATTACAAAAAATAAAAAAAGATTACAAGAATTTTAAGCTAATTACACCTATTCTAAGCCCCCTAATAAAATAACAAAGCCCCCCAAAATAAAAACATTTCCCTACCCTAATCTAAATTACAAAAGTAATCAGCTCTATTACCAGCCCTTAAAAGGGTATTTTGTGGGGCATTGCCCCAAAGTAATAAGCTCTTTTACCTGTAAAAAATAAAGAACCACCCCCCCATTACAACCCACCACCCACATACCCCTACTCTAACCCACCCAATCCCCCTTAAAAAAACCTAAGTCTAACCCCCAAGTGCTCCTTACCTCTCCTGAAGACCGGCGGAGAAGGTCCTGTTCCAGACGGAGAAGTCTTCTTCCAGGCGGCGACCCCTTCTTTTTCCAGGATCCAGCCGGCGCGGAGCGGAGGAGTTGAAGACCGATGACCGCGGAGCTGAAGACCGGCGATGCAGGAACTGAAGATAGGTGACGCTGGAACTGAAGACCGGAGCCGGAGCGTGGAGGATCCTCTTCATACGATCGCCGCCGTACACTGAATAGGAATTATAGGTACGCGATTAAAAATGGCGTCCCCTGAATTCCTATTGGCTGATTTGAGCCTTCAAATTCAAATCAGCCAATCGGATTTGAATAGCCAATAGAATTACAGTAGCTCTTATTCTATTGGCAAAAATTATTCTATTGACAAAAATATGTTTTAATATCTTAAAGTTATTAAAATAAAATTCTTACCTAATTTTCCCTTAGGCCGTTTATCTCACGAAGTAAACAGAACGGCACATAAGTCAGATTCCAATCAGTAATCTTGCTGCTTTCAGCAAACAAACAAACACCTAGATTACGAGTTTTGCATTAACAGGGGTGCGGTGCTAACGAGCAGTTTAAGCTCACCACTCACTTGCAGACAACGCTGGTATTACGGGTTTTTAGAAACCCGGCGTTAACCGCAAAAAAGTGAGCGAAGAGCAAAATTTTGCTCCACATCTCACCTCAATACCAGCGCTGCTTACGTTAGCGGTGAGCTGGCTAAACTTGCTTGTGCACGATTTCCTCATAGGAATCAATGGGGGAGAGCCGGCTGAAAAAAAACCTAACACCTGCAAAAAAGCAGCGTAAAGCTCCTAACACAGCCCCATTGATTCCTATGGGGAAATACTTTTTATGTCTAGACTCGGGGTTCATGTTAGGGTGTTAGGTGTAAACACCCCTAATCTTACACTTATTAACCCCTAATCTGCCGCCCCCAACATCGCTGACACCTACATTATAATATTAACCCCTAATCTGCCGCTCCCAACATCGCCGACACCTACAATATAATATTAACCCCTAATCTGCCACTCCGGAGACCGCAGCCACCTACATTATAGTTATGAACCCCTAATCTGCTGCTCCCAACATCGCTGACACCTACATTATATTTATTAACCCCTAATCTGCCGCCCACAACGTCGCCGCCACTATAATAAACATATTAACCTCTAAACCTAAGTATAACCCTAACCCTAACCCCCCTAACTAAAATATAATTTTAATAAATCTAAATAAAATTACTACAATTACCTAAATAATTCCTATTTAAAACTAAATACTTACCTATAAAATAAACCCTAAGATAGCTACAATATAACTAATAGTTACATTGTAGCTAGCTTAGAGTTTATTTTTATTTTACAGGCAAGTTTGTATTTATTTTAACTAGGTAGAATAGTTACTAAATAGTTATTAACTATTTACTAACTACTTAGTTAAAATAAAGACAAATTTACCTGTAAAATAAAACCTAACCTAAGTTACAATTACACCTAACACTACACTATAATTAAATTAATTACCTAAACTAAATACAATTAATTACAATTTTAAAAAATTATCTAAAGTACGAAAACCCACCCCACTAAATTATAGAAAATAATAAAATAATTACAAGATTGTTAAACTAATTACACCTACTGTAATCCCCCTAACAAAATAAAAAAGCCCCCCAAAATAAAAAAAAGTCCTACCCTACACTAAATTACAAATAGCCCTTAAAAGGGCCTTTTGCGGGGCATTGCCCCAAAGTAATCAGCTTTTACCTGTAAAAAAAAAATACAATCCCTCCAACATTAAAACCCACCACCCACACAACCAACCCTACTCTAAAACCCACCCAATCCCCCCTTAAAAAAAACCTAACACTAACCCCTTGAAGATCACCCTACCGTGAGACGTCTTCACCCAACCGGGCAGAAGTGGTCCTCCAGATGGGCAGAAGTCTTCATCCAAGCCAGGCAGAAGAGGTCCTCCAGACGGGCAGAAGTCTTCATCCAGACGGCATCTTCTATCTTCATCCATCCGGCGCGGAGCAGGTCCATCTTAAAGACATCCGTCGCGGAGCATCCTCTTCATCCGACGGCCGACGACTGAATGAAGGTTCCTTTAAATGACGTCATCCAAGATGGCGTCCCTTCAATTCCTATTGGCTGATAGAATTCTATCAGCCAATCGGAATTAAGGTAGAAAGAATCCTATTGGCTGATGCAATCGGCCAATAGGATTGAGCTCGCATTCTATTGGCCCGGCTTGGTAAAACTCTTAACTATTAACTTTAAAATGCGGTACCAGGCTTGACAGGAGAGGGTCTACCGCTCACTTATTGGAAGACTCGTAATACCTGCGCTATGCATGTCCTATTGAAAATATAGGATACGCAATTGACTTAAGTGGATTTGCGGTATTTCCGAGTCTGGCCAAAAAAGTGAGCGGTACACTTGTACCTGCAAGACTCGTAATACCAGCGGGCGTTAAAAAGCAGCGTTGGGACCTCTCAACGCTGCTTTTTAACCCTAACGCAAAACTCGTAATCTAGGTGAAAGTGTCTTTAAATCCAAAAGAGTAGCCCCAGTTTGCAAATTAGATCACAAACAGCAGACTTGATGCTTGACCTTTTATGTCGTCAAGTTCCAGCCTTTACCGTCAAACACATGAATACCATTTTAACAATAACCCTTAAATAAAGACAACAGACTTAGCATTGGTGCAAAATGGCCGCAACTCCTTTATTCAATAAATAACTTTTATAAAAAACTTTAATAACTCCATAAATAACAGTGCAAATAATTGTAAACACATTACACATAAAACAGTGGTGCTAGTCCATTCTAATAGCTTTGTAACATATGGCCGTCAATGCATCCACTGAACCCAACCGTGCAAGTGATTGAGTCCGTCATCGATAATCAACATAAATCTCTAAGGAACTCCTTGCCCTTAGAGACCCCCATCTTGAATTCCCCCCATGGGAATGCAGAATACCATCACGCTAACAATTTTGCCATAATCTCCTGTAATTGTAAGGACTAGCACCCCTGCCACAGACTGACCTGAAACCTCAGCCCAGTCCTGCCAACCCCACAATTGCACACACTGCCTCCTAAAAGTCAAGGATAAACAACTGCAGCCTGAATTCATTTAAATGCACCCCATCCGGCAAATAAAATTCACCCTGTCCCACCTCCGCTAAGTCCGGAAGATGGACCACTGAACCACCAATCCTCCTAACAAATGACCCCATAGGCTTATTAACCTTCCGTCTGCTTTTGTCTAAATGCACAGGGTCCCAAGCCGCCCTCCAAACCATCCTGGGCAAAATGTCAGACCAGACAATCCTCAACCTAGGGAACAAATCCACCAATGTCCCTTTTCATACTTCTCACCAACTCCCTCTGGGGGAATAAAACCAAGATCATTGCCCCCAGCATGGATTAACAACACAGTCGGGGGCTGAAAACGCCTGCAATAATCCACTACCAATGGCAACAACCCATCCCAACAAAGCCCTCTGACACCGAACCATTTAACATCGCCTCGAGACTTGGGGATACCCAACTGTAATCCATCCACCTTCACCGTTGCCGCTATCCGAGCCCAATAAATAAAAGAGTGGCCGACCAACCACAAACGCTCCACACCTAGAACACAGAAAATAAAATGAAAACTCCACCATATTATACAGTCAACTCCAGACGGACATACCGTCGGAACCGCCCAGATCCACACCTACCAATACCCTTAACCACCGAATCGGATAAACCCCTCACTGAAGCCTCAGTTGCCACCCCTATGCGGAATGAATGGGACCCATAATCTCAGGGACCTAAACCCAAATGATTCAACGACTTGTTAAGAACTGCCCTAAACTGGAACTGTGACAAAGGCCTACCATCTTGGTGGACCAACAACGAACCCCCCCATCACAAGGCAAATACCAAAATAATCCCTCAAACTAATGCAAGGACAAACCTCCGAACCTCTGGGAAAAAGGACAATCATCTTACCCTTTCCCGCCTGGTCCATCTTACTCCTCCTCAAAAACAACTCAACCCTTGAATCTGAGAAAGCCAAACCACCCATGAAAGCAAAATTCCTACTAACCAGCTCCGAAATTCGAAATGCCCTAAAAAAGGCTAAAACAAAAGCCAATGGAACAAACACACCTCAAAATCTGACAAGCACACTTCCTCTTAAACCCTATATATCTTCTGCAGCAGCACGAAGGTAATAGGGAGCCTATTATCAGGAGGAGACCCAACCAAACCCCTCTTTAAGCTTTTCAAAACTTGCCGAACACAAAAGCCTTTGGTAATATCACGCAAACCCAATAGCTTAAAACGGAAATCCAACGCCGCCAAACGCCTATTCATTGCGGAAGACAAGTGAACTGCCCCCCATTCCCACATCCATTCCAACAACAAACCCGTAAGGTCAGAGACCCCTTCCTGAACCCCTTCAGAATACAACCTGGATACCCATTCCCACCACACACTAGAGCAGAGCTTTCCAAACTTTTCATGTTGGCGACACGCTTTTTAGACCTATATCATTTCGTGACACAGTAATTTAGTTATAGTAGCAAAAAGGAGGTTAAACTAACTTGTTTTAAGAGATACGGACACATACATAAATTCTATAATAACGAAATGTATTTACAAGTAACAGTATGTATGTGCAAGAATTAAAAAGAGTTTAATAACACCAATAGCTACTTACTATTTTAATGGGCTGTATGAGGTCGATGGGATGAACACAGTTTCTGAATATTTGGTGGAATATTAGCTAAAGACACTCGCATTTCATCATCAAGCATTTTGTAAGCTTCCACTTCCTATCCATATATCAAGAGCAGGAGCAGCAATGCACTACTGGGTGCTAGCTG
This sequence comes from Bombina bombina, assembly GCF_027579735.1. NCBI lineage: Eukaryota > Metazoa > Chordata > Amphibia > Anura > Bombinatoridae > Bombina > Bombina bombina. The sequence goes on along the minus strand of NC_069500.1, from coordinate 1,445,867,228 downwards.
CAACAAAAAAACACTTTGACTTCTGACTTCAGCTCATCATTTAAGCTGCCGCCCTCAGAGCTCTGCGAGTCCGACTGACTACTGCCCATGCTGCACACTGCAGTCCCACTCACTGACTACACATGCAGTAACAAGCTTATTGAGGAGACTACACATGCAGTCCGGAGCAAATTTTCCCACCAAAGCCGCCAATGGGAATAGTTTTAGTTCCCACTGAGCTGTGCCAGTCAGTTAATATGATCTGTTACCCACTAGGTATCAATCACGTGTCAACCACGTGATATGCGTAGCAGGCGGAAAGTCAGAAACCCCCATAAAAATTAAAAAAAAATTGTGCTGAAGCAGGGACACACCTACACACTGTTGCCGACACACTAATGTGTCATGACACACAGTTTGGAAAGCACTGTACTAGAGTAAGCTGCCTAAGTACCTGGTGCTAGTGAATTCCTCACCAGTCCAGCCAGTCCTCCACTCCAAGCCGCCACAGGGAACTTGGGCACGGGCAACCCTCCACGTCTGCATGAGATGCCAATTCCCGGAACCGCTGCCACTGGAAACGAGAGAGGGAGTCTGCTATAGAATTAAAAACACCAGGAATATGTTTGGCCTTAATGCAAACATTCATCTTCAAACATTTCAATACAAGTAGACGCAACAATCTCAAAACAGGCAAAGACGTAGCCGTCAATGTATTCAAAGCATACACGACTCCCATATTATCTGTAGCAAATACCACTGACTGATTATGCAAATCAACCTCCCAGACAAACAGGGCCACCAAAATCGGGAACAACTCCAAAAACACCAGGTTCTTGACCAAACCCAAAGTGGACCATTCAGCCAGCCACTCAGCAGCACACCAGTGGCCCATGAAATAAGCTCCAAAACCACTACTACCCGCTGCATCCGTAATGAACCCCAGGTCACCATTAGACACCCTCACCGCCTGAATCAACGTAGAGCCATTAAAGCCCAACAAAAACCACCTCCAAACCCTCCAAACCGCTCCTTGGAGAGCCGGACAAAATGGTGCGGCTTCATAATCCCAGCAGTAGTCAACGACAACCTCCTGCAGAACACTCTCCCAATAGGGATAATTCTGCACGCAAAATTAAACTTGCCCACCAGGGATTGCAGCTCCCTGAGTGTAACCTTCTTTGCCAACAAAAAGCGATCAATAACCTCCAATAGATCAGAGACCATGTCAATGGGAAGCCTACATTCCATGTTAACCGAATCTATTGTAATGCCTAAGAAATCGAGGGACGTAACTGGTCCCTCAGATTTATCAATCGCAATGGGCACACCAAAGTCAGCCGCCACCTGATAGCAAACATCTCTCAAAAGTTTACAATCCCCCGAACCAGCCAGACCCACAAACAAAAAATCGTGGACCAATGACAAAATGTCCAACCGTTCCGCGACCACCCATTCAAGAAACATGCTAAAATGTTCAAAACATCCCATGGGCAAGCACAAGTCAACATAGTAAAGGCCATCCACACAACAAGCCAACAGATGGTGCGATGTCGGGTGCACTGGTAACAGCCTAAAAGCCACCTCAATATCAATTTTCGCTAGTAAAGCTGAAGGACCAGCCTCCCTCACTAAACTAACCGCCTGATCAAAAGACGCATATTTGACAGATGACAAGTCCTGAGGAATACCATCATTAACCAATCCCCCTTTAGGAAATGATAAATGATGAATTAGCCTGAACTTCCCAGGCTCCTTTTTTGGTACCGCCCCAAGCGGTGAAATCCTAAAATCCGCAATGGGAGGACCATCAAACGGACCCGACATTTGACCCAAAGACACCTCCTTCTGTAGCTTGTCAAGGACTACCCCTGGCCACAAGTGAGCTGACTTCAAATTACCCCGGAAAAACCCCACAGCCCCCTTGGGATGGGATCACAAAACCAAACTGAAAACCATGAAATAACAAGGCCGCCTTCTCAAAACAACCCCGATGCCTAGCGTACCGGGCGAGCTAAGGCTCCATCGCACCGAGACTCACTGGAGTCACCCCCTTTGTCAGACGCATCACAGACACCGCCCGGTTTACCTTTGCAGAAACACTTTGCATAGGGGTGGGAGTCCCCACACCCAGAGCATTCTTGTTTAAACTTGCACACTGCTCCCCACTTACAAACCTTTTCGTTAAATGCAAAGCAGTGCCCTTTTCTAACTGACGCCGATGACACACTACTGGAGGGGGCACCGGGGCACCCGACTGAAAGGACTGGGAAGCTCTCAAAAGTGTCATTATTTTGAGCCACAACCCCATGTCTCGGTCGTCCCACTTCATTTCTGGTTTAACCGAAAGCCGCTGCCTAAACTGCTCATCGTATGACCACCAGGCCATTCCCCCCGTATGTACGCTGAGCAGCTGTAACCTCGTCCAAGTAACAAAACAATGCCCCACCCTGGTCCGGAAACCTACTTGTAAACACACTTGCATATATTACAAAGGCCTGGAACCAATTGGTAAGTGTTTTAGGCAACTTTCTATACCGTTTCTTCCGTATTCCATATTGAGGTGGTGCCTTAATATGGACACCACCCTCCTTGGCTACCAGAACTGCATCACTGCGGACCTCGACCCTCCCCAACGGTGGACCGCCCGTCACCCCGGTAACCGGGACCCATGCCCTCTCAACCAATGCACCAGGAGCAGGTGAAACACCCTCCTGCTTTGCGAGCAACTCCCTCCAACCAACCACTAATCTACCAGTCACAGAATCACTTCCAACATCCCTAACACCACACCCAGCAACATCCCTCCCCAACACATCTGACATCCCTATCTCACCTGTGGACGTTTCTTCCGAACTCTGACCACCCGGAGAACCACCGAAAGCCGCCTGGAACCCGCCTATGCTTTGCTCCGTACCTCACTGAACACTTTCTTGCACCGTGGTAGCCGTCCGTCCCTGCTGATCCGGCTGCCGTGATTGTTCCTGAAAAATAAAACCACGTGAACACATATCCAGGGGAGGAAAAACTCTGCCACCCCTTATGCAGGCTAGTACCCCTAGCTGTAAGAAATCCCCTTCCCCTTTTGGGAGCTCCACCTCTATCACCTCCAGACCAGTCAGCTTCCGCCACTGGCCGCCGCCTAGATCTACCCCTAGGCAAACCCCTGTATCCACCAGGCCTACCCGGCCATTTGTCACCCCCCTGAACACCCCGAGTGGCTGCCGTATATAATTTGGCCCCACTCTGATCACTGGCAATCTCCAAAACCCTAGCCGTAACACCCCACCTCAACTGGCTTCCTTCAACAGGCCGAACCTCCTGCTGTATGCCGTCATCAGGCTCCAAATGAATTGAATCCATCCAGGAGCCGTGCAGGCCAGAGAAATCCTCCTCCAGGCCATCAAAAATATCTGTCCCTGCGGATAGACGAGGCTGAGGCCCTGGCCGTTGCCCAGCGGAACTAGGGTCTGTAAAAGAAAAACTGACATGTGAGTCACCAGTATTACCATCCTTCACCCCCTTGGCAGGCAAAACCACCTTTTGATGAGGATGCAACCAACCAGGCCCACCCTCAGAAAATGACTTAGCCCCCTGCCCCCCATAATGGCTGACAGGCTTACCCATGGACCCAGGAGAGGGGGGAACACACTCCTCATCAGAAGAGTTTAAAAACAGGTCTACCGCCCCAGGGTCTAACTCAAACTCCTCCCCTTCGTCCCCAGACCCATAATCTAAATCTACTAGGACCCCTTGGGGCCTAACAACCTTGTCAATACCACTCACACCTACCTGACTACCCCCAACTGGGCTATGCTGTAACATCCCAAGGCCATGTTGCTCCTTAACCACCCCACACTCACTAACTAGAGCTGCATGCCCAGGGGCCCACAAACCCTCCCCCTCACTACCACTATCCTCCACAATACCCCCCATTGTGAGCCACCTTACACGCACCTCCTACTGGCGTGGTGACAGGACCAGACAAGGCCCTCTGCTTCTGATCCCTGAGGCTCCCCCTCACTGATGACATCACCGCCGCAGGCCCTGCCGTCGCAGGAGAAACTTCCACCACCTCCGGATCTACTCTCCTCCTACTGGAACCCAGACCTCCTTCCTCCAGCAGACCACCGACTCCCTTCCGGACTTAGCCTTGATGGAGGCCTAGATCGCCTCGAGGACCTCTTCTCGGCAGTTGGTTGCTCCGCCACTGGATCCAACGCACCCAAAGTAAGCTTTGCAACACCTACAGGAGCCACTTTATGTGAATGTAAAGTGTATTTAAAACCAGAGAGCAGATCCAGTACTTTAGATCCCAAACAGTAGTCGTGATGCTTTCAGCAGCATAAAAAGACTAAATCCAGAGATAGATTCACAATAAGGAGGTAATACAACAATCTAGATAGGTGGGAAGTATTAGTAAACGTCCTGTTATAAAATTCTGTCGGCAGACGCAGGTGGTTTTCAGTAAAGAGACAGATTTCTTGCAACACAAGGCAGCAAACACAATTAATTTGCACAGCACCAGCTAATGAGCAGCGAATGTCTTAAGCATAGGAGAAAAAAGGGAAGTGATTTCTAAAAAGTAAACTTGTTAAAGAGAGAGACGGTATCACCATATAAACATAAATATCACAATTTAATAATATAACTAACAGCACCACTCAAAACTAAATAAAGTAATATCTCATCTCATAGGATGCACGAGACAGGTATCGCCTTGATACCTCAAACCTACATATTATAAACAATTCACAGCACACCAATATCAAGCTCGTTTCCATTGTGCCGTAAAAGATGTGAGCGCAAGTTCCCGAAATGGCCAACAGCTAAAAGTAGTTTACAGCTCCATTTTAGCACCAGGTTTCAATTGAAATATTTTGTGCACTGTGGGCAGTCGCTCTTTTTGTGTAGGGCTAAATTAACGTTGTTTTAACGCTTCCATCCGACGTTGAATTTCTTAAAAATCAATTAGTTGCTATGGTGTTACAGAAGCATTAGTTATTTTGTTGTGAAGAGCTTATTTCCCAGCAGCAATGCCTGAACCAGCAAGCCAGCGCCTAAGAAGGGCTCCAAGAAAACCGTAACAAGTATCATTTCATAAAGAGTTAACTCTTTTTTTTCAGCTTTTAGAAACTATTGTCTAATCACCTCTGGAGCCAGACTGCTAATTGATAAGATGAACTTGTAAACTTGTTATCTTAAGTACTGTAATCCTATTGTGGCCTGTCAAAGGACAGTGCTCTCTATCTAAATGTGTGATGGGGGATTTTGTGCTTCCCCCCCTCTCCCCCTGGGAGTGCCCTGTGTGCATGTAACCTTAATAAAAAGCAGGCTGGGCATCCCAGTCCTGAGTTCTTGTTTGACCCTCAATCGCAGCGTTGACTCGTTTTTGTGGGCAGAAGGGTATCCTAGCTGTACTGCAGCTAAGGGAGATTATTCTATATTTGCGAGACTCATATAGAATACTATGGAAAGCAGCTTCTCCCCTCTTTAGCAATAGGGATCCAGGCTACTAAGCGGTCCATCTCTCAGCGAGACTAAGGGTAACCGTAACATTTGGCGGCAGCGGCGGGATTTTCCTGGATTTCCTAGGAGAGGTACAGAACGGATGGAGAGCGCTTACGAAAAATTGAAGCGTACAACCCTAAAAGATTTACTTGAAAGCAGAGGGGGGTACGCCAGCAACCGGCCGAGGAGAGAGCTGATCGCAGAATTGACCGAACTGGATCAGAGCTTCACAATGGCGGAAACACCGACCACGATTAGTGACGAAAAAACCAGGATTGTTCGGGAAAGGCTCTCATTATACGGGCCGAACCCCTCCATGGAATTGGTACAGCAGTTGATGGCGGAGGCGGACGAGGATATACGAGAGACTCGAGCCCACGAACTCAACCTAGCGAACGCACACCGCAATGCTGAAGCCCCGCAGGTAATCATCCCTGTCGAAAATGCTGGGAGGCCCAAGATACCCTATGCGGCATTTCGACCCTTCCTAGAGAGCGAGACAGGGATTGATGAATATTTGGCGGACTTCGAAAGGCAATGTGCCCTGCACCAGATTCCCAACAGAGAGTGGCCCACGATATTGTCTGGGAAACTATCCGGGCGAGCCCTGGAAGCCTTTCGTACTCTGGGTGCTGAGGAAGTGACACAGTATGAGCTAGTTAAGGAGACACTGTTGCGACGGTACGCTGTAACTCCGGACACGTATCGCCGACAGTTTCGGGGCACGGAAAAGAAGCCTAACGATACCCATATGGAATGGGCGCACCGAATGCGGAGAGCGGCAAATCACTGGCTGAGCGGAAGTAAAGCGGTGACTGGGGAGGAAATTTTACAATTGTTTCTCTTAGAACATTTTTATAATGGCATGGAACAGCAAGGGAAGGAATGGCTGCGAGACAGGCGGCCTTCTACCTTAGAAGAAGCAGCCAAATTGGCCGATGAACATTATGACTCCCGTCTTCACGAACCCATGAACTACCGAGCTCCAGCACGGGTCGAACCCAGAGAGGTTTACCGTGCACCCCCTCGTGCTGAATTCCGAGCCCCGGTGCCCACAGGGCCCGTCCGACACTCAGGACCACCCAATAACAGCTCTGAGCGTCCCAGACCGACTTGCCACCGATGCAAGCAACCAGGGCATTTCATGGCTAGCTGCCCCCTTAATACGCACCAGACACCCAGGAATTACAATTACCCCTCTGGGTCCTATCGTCCGGCCCGGGCCCTCTGTGTTAACCAAGAGGCCCCTATGGAGGGATATGTGGGGCCGCTTCACGAGGCAGACCCTGTATATGCTGCCTCAGATTACCGCCAGCACCATCGGCAGAGGGTATGGCTCGAGGGGCGATCTACCGAGGGATTGCGAGACACAGGGGCTACTATCACGCTGGTACAGAGTCATTTGGTGCCAGAGCACAAGCGATCCGGACAGACTGTGGCCGTTAGAGTGGCGGGGGGGGATGTGTACAAAATTCCAACAGCTAAAGTGCATCTTGATTGGGGAGCGGGAAAGGGGGCTGTGAACGTGGGCCTAATGGATAATTTACCTGCCGAAGTACTACTGGGCAACGATTTGGGCCCCATGACTTCTGCCTATGCTCCAGTATGCAACAACGAGGCGGACCCAGTGACTACACGGGCCCAAGCCCGGACGGAGCGAGAGCTCTCACCAGTGCGGGAGACACAGGTAAGACCTACCCCGACCTTGCCTGACAGGTTAGGCCCCATACCCTGGGACACCCCAGATGCTTTCGAGGCAGAGTCTAAGACTGACCCGACCTTACAAAAGTACCGGGAACGAGCAGAGACCGGAGGGGGCGGGGCAGATAACGAAACATTCTTATGGGAAAAAGGGAAACTATACCGCTGGACAGAGAAAAGGGGACAGCGTAGGCGACAGCTGGTAGTGCCCCACAAATACCGTCAAGAAATCCTCAAAATAGGCCACGACATCCCCTTAGCAGGCCACCTAGCCGTTACCCGTACCCTACATCGCATTACTCACACGTTCTTTTGGCCAGGGGTGCACGCTGACGTTAGAACTTACTGTAACACCTGCGATGTGTGTCAACGAGTAGGAAGGCGAGGCGATCACCCTAAAGCCCAGCTAGTAAATATGCCCATTGTAGAGGAACCCTTCAGCCGGGTTGCTATTGACCTAGTGGGACCACTGGCTACCCCTAGTCCCTCCGGTAAGCGATACATTCTTACCGTAGTGGACTACGCTACCAGGTACCCAGAGGCTGTCGCCCTATCCAACATACAAGCGGATACGGTAGCGAATGCACTAGTACAGGTGTTCTCCCGGGTAGGATTTCCAAAAGAAATCCTATCCGACCGAGGCACCCAATTTACGGCTGAATTGACCCAACAACTCTGGCAGGTTTGCAAAATTAAGTCCCTCCTGAGCTCCCCATACCACCCCCAGACGAACGGGCTGTGTGAGAGGTTCAATGGGACCCTCAAGCAAATGCTCAAGACGTTCACTCAGGAATACCGAGACTGGGAACGCTTCCTGCCGCACCTCCTATTTGCTTATCGGGAGGTGCCCCAGGAAACGACAGGGTTCTCTCCCTTCGAGTTGCTCTACGGAAGAAAGGTACGGGGACCCCTAAACCTGATCCGGGAGCACTGGGAGGGAGAGATGGAGGCTGACGGTGTCCCAATTGTGCCATACGTGCTGGAACTCAGGGACCGAATGGAGCAATTAGCCAAATCCGTGCGGGCTAATCTCCAGTTGGCCCAGAGAAGACAAAGTATGGTACGATCGGGGGGCCCGAAAGAGAATCTTCACCATAGGACAAAAGGTGTTAGTACTTAAGCCGGTGAAGACAGACAAATTGCAGGCGTCCTGGCAGGGTCCCTACCAGATCGTAGAGAAAAGGGGAGACACCACTTATGTGATAGCTAGCTGCCACGACAACAATCTTAGAAAGACATTCCATGTAAACATGCTCAAGGAATATTTTGAGCGACCAGAGAACGTGACGGCCGTATGTTGTTCCCCTCAGGAAGACCCCGACAGTTTACCCATTCCAGACCTATTAGAAAAGAGCCTCCCCACAGGTATAGTGGCGCAGGTTCAGATAGGGGACCGACTTAGCCCCACTGAAAGGGAGCAGCTCAACCAACTCCTCCAGTCCAAACACCTCACCTTCTCCCCGAAGCCAGGGTACACTACTTTAACCACCCACCAGGTAGATACTCTGGGACAAGCTCCCTTGCGCCAGGCTCCGTACCGAATCCCCGAAGCAGTTAGGACAGGAATGAAGAAGGAGATCGATGAGATGCTCCAGCTCAGGGTAATTGAGCCCTCCGATAGTCCCTGGGCCTCCCCAGTTGTCTTGGTGCCCAAGAAAGATGGGACCACCCGGTTCTGCGTAGACTATCGGAGGCTCAATGAAAAGACCGTGACGGACGCTTACCCTATGCCCAGGGTAGACGAGCTACTCGATCGTATAGCCAGGGGAAATTACCTGACCACTATTGACCTCTGCAAAGGTTACTGGCAGATTCCCCTGGCCCCGGAGGCTATCCCCAAGTCGGCATTCGTCACTCCATTCGGCTTATATCAGTTTAGGGTAATGCCGTTTGGGATGAAGAATGCCCCAGCTACATTCCAGCGCTTGGTGGATAGGCTCCTGGATGGCTTCCAGAGTTTTGCTTGCGCCTACCTGGACGACATAGCGATCCACAGTGAGTCCTGGGAGGACCACTTAGCTCATGTGGGAATGGTTCTGGATCAGATCCGGGCTGCTGGCCTGACTCTGAAGCCAGAAAAATGCCACTTTGGGATGGCCGAGGTACAGTACCTGGGTCACCGGGTGGGGTGTGGAAAGCAGCGACCAGAGCCGGCCAAAATAGAAGCTGTCGCCAATTGGCCCACCCCCATCACTAAGACTCAGGTCCTAGCCTTCCTGGGCACGGCAGGGTACTATAGACGGTTCGTACCAGACTACAGCACACTTGCCAAACCCCTGACTGACTTGACCAAGAAGAACTTACCTCGACAGGTCCTGTGGTCTCCCCACTGTGAAACGGCTTTCCAGGCTCTCAAAAATGCTCTAATTAACGCTCCTGTCTTGGCGGCCCCAGCCCTTAACAAACGTTTTATCGTCCATACAGATGCTTCCATGTTCGGGCTGGGAGCCGTCCTCAGCCAAGTAGGCGAAGATGGAGGGGAGCATCCAGTTGCCTACATCAGCCGGAAGCTCCTGCCCCGCGAAGTCAGCTATGCAGCGGTCGAAAAGGAGTGTTTGGCTTTGGTGTGGGCATTAAAGAAATTGACTCCCTATTTATATGGTCAGGAGTTCACTCTGGTCACCGACCATAACCCGTTGGTGTGGCTGAACCGGGTCTCTGGAGATAACGGCAGGCTATTACGTTGGAGCTTATCGTTGCAACCCTTCAATTTCACCATTACTTACAGACCTGGGAAACAGAATGGCAACGCCGACGGGTTGTCCAGACAAACCGACCTCAGCCCCGCATAACCAGCGGTCTGGACAGCCTTAGTCTGCCCCGAAAAGGGGTCAGACCGTGTCTGCCAGAGTGTTCCACAGAAAGGGAGCACTGTTACAGAAGCATTAGTTATTTTGTTGTGAAGAGCTTATTTCCCAGCAGCAATGCCTGAACCAGCAAGCCAGCGCCTAAGAAGGGCTCCAAGAAAACCGTAACAAGTATCATTTCATAAAGAGTTAACTCTTTTTTTTCAGCTTTTAGAAACTATTGTCTAATCACCTCTGGAGCCAGACTGCTAATTGATAAGATGAACTTGTAAACTTGTTATCTTAAGTACTGTAATCCTATTGTGGCCTGTCAAAGGACAGTGCTCTCTATCTAAATGTGTGATGGGGGATTTTGTGCTTCCCCCCCTCTCCCCCTGGGAGTGCCCTGTGTGCATGTAACCTTAATAAAAAGCAGGCTGGGCATCCCAGTCCTGAGTTCTTGTTTGACCCTCAATCGCAGCGTTGACTCGTTTTTGTGGGCAGAAGGGTATCCTAGCTGTACTGCAGCTAAGGGAGATTATTCTATATTTGCGAGACTCATATAGAATACTATGGAAAGCAGCTTCTCCCCTCTTTAGCAATAGGGATCCAGGCTACTAAGCGGTCCATCTCTCAGCGAGACTAAGGGTAACCGTAACATATGGTAACCCGACCTTACACTATAAAATGTATAGTATCTATCTTATCTGTGATCACCTCTAAAGAGAAACAAACATACAGTTATTTATAATACATACGGCTAGATTTAGAGTTTGGCGTTAGCCGTCAAGAGCAGCGTTAAGGGGTCCTAACGCTGCTTTTTAAAGCCTGCTGGTATTTAGAGTCAGGCAGGAAAGGGTCTACCGCTCACTTTCTTTCAGCGACTCCAGGCTACCGCAGATCCCCTTACTTCAATTGCGTATCCTATCTTTTCAATGGGATTTGCCTAACGCTGGTATTTGGAGTCTTGGAAGAAGTGAGCGGTAGAGCCTCTACCGACAAGACTCCTACCGCCAAAAAAAGTCAGTAGTTAAGAGCTTTATGGGCTAACGTGGGAATATAAAGCTCTTAACTACTGTGCTACAAAGTACACTAACACCCATAAACTACCTATGTACCCCTAAACCGAGCCCCCCCCCACATCGCAAACACTATAATAAAATTTTAACCACTAGTCTGCCAACCGGACACCGTCGCCACCTACATTATCCCTATGAACCCCTAATCTACTGCCCCTAACTTCGCCGACACCTACATTATATTTATTAACCCCTAATCTGCCCCCCCCCAACGTCGCCGCTACCTAACTACAATTATTAACCCCTAATATGCCGACAGGACCTCGCCGCCACTATAATAAATGTATTAACCCCTAAATCGCTGCACTCCCGCCTCGCAAACACTATAATAAATTGTATTAACCCCTAACCTGCCCTCCCTAACATCGCCGCCACCTACCTACAATTATTAACCCCTAATCTCCCGCCTGCAATGCCGCCGCTACTATAATAAATGTATTAACCCCTAAACCTAAGTCTAACCCTAACCCTAACACCCCCCCTAACATAAATATAATTTAAATTAAACAAAATAATATTCCTATAATTAAATAAATTAATCCTATTTAAAACTTGTTACAGAAGCATTAGTTATTTTGTTGTGAAGAGCTTATTTCCCAGCAGCAATGCCTGAACCAGCAAGCCAGCGCCTAAGAAGGGCTCCAAGAAAACCGTAACAAGTATCATTTCATAAAGAGTTAACTCTTTTTTTTCAGCTTTTAGAAACTATTGTCTAATCACCTCTGGAGCCAGACTGCTAATTGATAAGATGAACTTGTAAACTTGTTATCTTAAGTACTGTAATCCTATTGTGGCCTGTCAAAGGACAGTGCTCTCTATCTAAATGTGTGATGAGGGATTTTGTGCTTCCCCCCCTCTCCCCCTGGGAGTGCCCTGTGTGCATGTAACCTTAATAAAAAGCAGGCTGGGCATCCCAGTCCTGAGTTCTTGTTTGACCCTCAATCGCAGCGTTGACTCGTTTTTGTGGGCAGAAGGGTATCCTAGCTGTACTGCAGCTAAGGGAGATTATTCTATATTTGCGAGACTCATATAGAATACTATGGAAAGCAGCTTCTCCCCTCTTTAGCAATAGGGATCCAGGCTACTAAGCGGTCCATCTCTCAGCGAGACTAAGGGTAACCGTAACATTTGGCGGCAGCGGCGGGATTTTCCTGGATTTCCTAGGAGAGGTACAGAACGGATGGAGAGCGCTTACGAAAAATTGAAGCGTACAACCCTAAAAGATTTACTTGAAAGCAGAGGGGGGTACGCCGGCAACCGGCCGAGGAGAGAGCTGATCGCAGAATTGACCGAACTGGATCAGAGCTTCACAATGGCGGAAACACCGACCACGATTAGTGACGAAAAAACAAGGATTGTTCGGGAAAGGCTCTCATTATACGGGCCGAACCCCTCCATGGAATTGGTACAGCAGTTGATGGCGGAGGCGGACGAGGATATACGAGAGACTCAAGCCCACGAACTCAACCTAGCGAACGCACACCGCAATGCTGAAGCCCCGCAGGTAATCATCCCTGTCGAAAATGCTGGGAGGCCCAAGATACCCTATGCGGCATTTCGACCCTTCCTAGAGAGCGAGACAGGGATTGATGAATATTTGGCGGACTTCGAAAGGCAATGTGCCCTGCACCAGATTCCCAACAGAGAGTGGCCCACGATATTGTCTGGGAAACTATCCGGGCGAGCCCTGGAAGCCTTTCGTACTCTGGGTGCTGAGGAAGTGACACAGTATGAGCTAGTTAAGGAGACACTGTTGCGACGGTACGCTGTAACTCCGGACACGTATCGCCGACAGTTTCGGGGCACGGAAAAGAAGCCTAACGATACCCATATGGAATGGGCGCACCGAATGCGGAGAGCGGCAAATCACTGGCTGAGCGGAAGTAAAGCGGTGACTGGGGAGGAAATTTTACAATTGTTTCTCTTAGAACATTTTTATAATGGCATGGAACAGCAAGGGAAGGAATGGCTGCGAGACAGGCGGCCTTCTACCTTAGAAGAAGCAGCCAAATTGGCCGATGAACATTAAGACTCCCGTCTTCACGAACCCATGAACTACCGAGCTCCAGCACGGGTCGAACCCAGAGAGGTTTACCGTGCACCCCCTCATGCTGAATTCCGAGCCCCGGTGCCCACAGGGCCCGTCCGACACTCAGGACCACCCAATAACAGCTCTGAGCGTCCCAGACCGACTTGCCACCGATGCAAGCAACCAGGGCATTTCATGGCTAGCTGCCCCCTTAATACGAACCAGACACCCAGGAATTACAATTACCCCTCTGGGTCCTATCGTCCGGCCCGGGCCCTCTGTGTTAACCAAGAGGCCCCTATGGAGGGATATGTGGGGCCGCTTCACGAGGCAGACCCTGTATATGCTGCCTCAGATAACCGCCAGCACCATCGGCAGAGTGTATGGCTCGAGGGGCGATCTACCGAGGGATTGCGAGACACAGGGGCTACTATCACGCTGGTACAGAGTCATTTGGTGCCAGAGCACAAGCGATCCGGACAGACTGTGGCCGTTAGAGTGGCGGGGGGGGATGTGTACAAAATTCCAACAGCTAAAGTGCATCTTGATTGGGGAGCAGGAAAGGGGGCTGTGAACGTGGGCCTAATGGATAATTTACCTGCCGAAGTACTACTGGGCAACGATTTGGGCCCCATGACTTCTGCCTATGCTCCAGTATGCAACAACGAGGCGGACCCAGTGACTACACGGGCCCAAGCCCGGACGGAGCGAGAGCTCTCACCAGTGCGGGAGACACAGGTAAGACCTACCCCGACCTTGCCTGACAGGTTAGGCCCCATACCCTGGGACACCCCAGATGCTTTCGAGGCAGAGTCTAAGACTGACCCGACCTTACAAAAGTACCGGGAACGAGCAGAGACTGGAGGGGGCGGGGCAGATAACGAAACATTCTTATGGGAAAAAGGGAAACTATACCGCTGGACAGAGAAAAGGGGACAGCGTAGGCGACAGCTGGTAGTGCCCCACAAATACCGTCAAGAAATCCTCAAAATAGGCCACGACATCCCCTTAGCAGGCCACCTAGCCGTTACCCGTACCCTACACCGCATTACTCACACGTTCTTTTGGCCAGGGGTGCACGCTGACGTTAGAACTTACTGTAACACCTGCGATGTGTGTCAACGAGTAGGAAGGCGAGGCGATCACCCTAAAGCCCAGCTAGTAAATATGCCCATTGTAGAGGAACCCTTCAGCCGGGTTGCTATTGACCTAGTGGGACCACTGGCTACCCCTAGTCCCTCCGGTAAGCGATACATTCTTACCGTAGTGGACTACGCTACCAGGTACCCAGAGGCTGTCGCCCTATCCAACATACAAGCGGATACGGTAGCGAATGCACTAGTACAGGTGTTCTCCCGGGTAGGATTTCCAAAAGAAATCCTATCCGACCGAGGCACCCAATTTACGGCTGAATTGACCCAACAACTCTGGCAGGTTTGCAAAATTAAGTCCCTCCTGAGCTCCCCATACCACCCCCAGACGAACGGGCTGTGTGAGAGGTTCAATGGGACCCTCAAGCAAATGCTCAAGACGTTCACTCAGGAATACCGAGACTGGGAACGCTTCCTGCCGCACCTCCTATTTGCTTACCGGGAGGTGCCCCAGGAAACGACAGGGTTCTCTCCCTTCGAGTTGCTCTACGGAAGAAAGGTACGGGGACCCCTAAACCTGATCCGGGAGCACTGGGAGGGAGAGATGGAGGCTGACGGTGTCCCAATTGTGCCATACGTGCTGGAACTCAGGGACCGAATGGAGCAATTAGCCAAATCCGTGCGGGCTAATCTCCAGTTGGCCCAGAGAAGACAGAAAGTATGGTACGATCGGGGGGCCCGAAAGAGAATCTTCACCATAGGACAAAAGGTGTTAGTACTTAAGCCGGTGAAGACAGACAAATTGCAGGCGTCCTGGCAGGGTCCCTACCAGATCGTAGAGAAAAGGGGAGACACCACTTATGTGATAGCTAGCTGCCACGACAACAATCTTAGAAAGACATTCCATGTAAACATGCTCAAGGAATATTTTGAGCGACCAGAGAACGTGACGGCCGTATGTTGTTCCCCTCAGGAAGACCCCGACAGTTTACCCATTCCAGACCTATTAGAAAAGAGCCTCCCCACAGGTATAGTGGCGCAGGTTCAGATAGGGGACCGACTTAGCCCCACTGAAAGGGAGCAGCTCAACCAACTCCTCCAGTCCAAACACCTCACCTTCTCCCCGAAGCCAGGGTACACTACTTTAACCACCCACCAGGTAGATACTCCGGGACAAGCTCCCTTGCGCCAGGCTCCGTACCGAATCCCTGAAGCAGTTAGGACAGGAATGAAGAATGAGATCGATGAGATGCTCCAGCTCAGGGTAATTGAGCCCTCCGATAGTCCCTGGGCCTCCCCAGTTGTCTTGGTGCCCAAGAAAGATGGGACCACCCGGTTCTGCGTAGACTATCGGAGGCTCAATGAAAAGACCGTGACGGACGCTTACCCTATGCCCAGGGTAGACGAGCTACTCGATCGTATAGCCAGGGGAAATTACCTGACCACTATTGACCTCTGCAAAGGTTACTGGCAGATTCCCCTGGCCCCGGAGGCTATCCCCAAGTCGGCATTCGTCACTCCATTCGGCTTATATCAGTTTAGGGTAATGCCGTTTGGGATGAAGAATGCCCCAGCTACATTCCAGCGCTTGGTGGATAGGCTCCTGGATGGCTTCCAGAGTTTTGCTTGCGCCTACCTGGACGACATAGCGATCCACAGTGAGTCCTGGGAGGACCACTTAGCTCATGTGGGAATGGTTCTGGATCAGATCCGGGCTGCTGGCCTGACTCTGAAGCCAGAAAAATGCCACTTTGGGATGGCCGAGGTACAGTACCTGGGTCACCGGGTGGGGTGTGGAAAGCAGCGACCAGAGCCGGCCAAAATAGAAGCTGTCGCCAATTGGCCCACCCCCATCACTAAGACTCAGGTCCTAGCCTTCCTGGGCACGGCAGGGTACTATAGACGGTTCGTACCAGACTACAGCACACTTGCCAAACCCCTGACTGACTTGACCAAAAAGAACTTACCTCGACAGGTCCTGTGGTCTCCCCACTGTGAAACGGCTTTCCAGGCTCTCAAAAATTCTCTAATTAACGCTCCTGTCTTGGCGGCCCCAGCCCTTAACAAACGTTTTATCGTCCATACAGATGCTTCCATGTTCGGGCTGGGAGCCGTCCTCAGCCAAGTAGGCGAAGATGGAGGGGAGCATCCAGTTGCCTACATCAGCCGGAAGCTCCTGCCCTGCGAAGTCAGCTATGCAGCGGTCGAAAAGGAGTGTTTGGCTTTGGTGTGGGCATTAAAGAAATTGACTCCCTATTTATATGGTCAGGAGTTCACTCTGGTCACCGACCATAACCCGTTGGTGTGGCTGAACCGGGTCTCTGGAGATAACGGCAGGCTATTACGTTGGAGCTTATCGTTGCAACCCTTCAATTTCACCATTACTTACAGACCTGGGAAACAGAATGGCAACGCCGACGGGTTGTCCAGACAAACTGACCTCAGCCCCGCATAACCAGCGGTCTGGACAGCCTTAGTCTGCCCCGAAAAGGGGTCAGACCGTGTCTGCCAGAGTGTTCCACAGAAAGGGAGCACTGTTACAGAAGCATTAGTTATTTTGTTGTGAAGAGCTTATTTCCCAGCAGCAATGCCTGAACCAGCAAGCCAGCGCCTAAGAAGGGCTCCAAGAAAACCGTAACAAGTATCATTTCATAAAGAGTTAACTCTTTTTTTTCAGCTTTTAGAAACTATTGTCTAATCACCTCTGGAGCCAGACTGCTAATTGATAAGATGAACTTGTAAACTTGTTATCTTAAGTACTGTAATCCTATTGTGGCCTGTCAAAGGACAGTGCTCTCTATCTAAATGTGTGATGGGGGATTTTGTGCTTCCCCCCCTCTCCCCCTGGGAGTGCCCTGTGTGCATGTAACCTTAATAAAAAGCAGGCTGGGCATCCCAGTCCTGAGTTCTTGTTTGACCCTCAATCGCAGCGTTGACTCGTTTTTGTGGGCAGAAGGGTATCCTAGCTGTACTGCAGCTAAGGGAGATTATTCTATATTTGCGAGACTCATATAGAATACTATGGAAAGCAGCTTCTCCCCTCTTTAGCAATAGGGATCCAGGCTACTAAGCGGTCCATCTCTCAGCGAGACTAAGGGTAACCGTAACAAAACTAAATACTTACCTATAAAATAAACCCTAATATAGCTACAATAATAGTTACATTGTAGCTGTTTTAGGATTTATATTTATTTTACAGGCAACTTTGTATTTATTTTAACTATGTACAATAGCTATTAAATAGTTATTAACTATTTAATAGCTACCTAGTTAAAATAATTACAAAATTACATGTAAAATAAATCATAACCTAAGTTACAATTAAACCTAACACTACACTATCATTAAATAAATTACCTACAATTAGCTAAACTAAAATACAATTAAATAAACTAATCTATAATACAAAACCCCCCCCACTAAATTACAAAAAATAAAAAAATATTACAAGAAGTTTAAACTAATTACACCTAATCTAAGCCCCCTAATAAAATAATAAAGCCCCCCAAAATAAAAAAATGCCCTACCCTATTCTAAATTACAAAAGTAACCAGCTCTTTTACCAGCCCTTAAAAGGGCTTTTTGCGGGGCATTGCCCAAATTAATCAGCTCTTTTACCTGTAAAAAAAATACAACCCCCCCAACATTAAAACCCACCACCCACATACCCCTACTCTAACCCACCCAAACTCCCTTAAATAAACCTAACGCTAACCCCCTGAAGATCTCCCTACCTTGAGTTGTCTTCACCCAGCCGAGCCGAAATCTTCATCCAAGGGGCGCAGAGGAGGTCCTTCATCTGGTAGAAGTCTTCATCCAGGCGGCGTCTTCAATCTTCATCCATCCGGAGCGGAGTGGAGCCATCTTCCAAGGAGCCGACGCGGAGCCATCCTCTTCATCCGGAGACTTCGTACACAATGACGGTACCTTTAAGTGACGTCATCCAAGATGGCGTCCCTTCAATTCCGATTGGCTGATAGGATTCTATCAGCCAATCGGAATTAAGGTAGGAAAAATCTAATTGGCTGATTCAATCATCCAATCGTATTGAGCTTGCATTCTATTGGCTGTTCCAATCAGCCAACTACGCTGGTATTGAGGGTTGAAGTGGCGCTAAATTATGCTCAACGCTCACTTTTCTGAGCCTAATGCAGCCACTCAGACAACTCTAAATACCAGCGTTGTCTTAAGGTTGCGCTGGAAAAAAAAGCAGCGTTAGCTACGCGGGTCTTTACCGACAAAACTCTAAATCTAGGGGATAGTTTTTAACTAAAAGCAAAGACTATTTTATATTATAATTATATTTTTCCCTTTATTAATATATGTAATATGTATTGCTGCCCTAGGCATAGATATAGTTTGAATTCTGTAGATATGTGCTTGCATATATTTTATATTTAAATACATACTAATATTTCCATGACAACAAAAGTGTAATTATTCTGATGAATGAGACAACAATAAATATAACATATTACAATTTTTTCTACATTGAAACACTTTAATAATTTGCACGTTTTAATATTTTCAATAGGAAATAGATCTCAAAAATTGATCGCCCCCCCTGCTTTAGCACCTAGTTGAGCTGTGCTCTATCTCATGTATATGTTACTGGCTCTGTAACTGTTATATCTCCTCTATCTCAGGTGTATGTTACTGGCTCTGTAACTGTTATATCTCCTCTATCTCAGGTGTATGTTACTGGCTCTGTTACTGTTATATCTCCTCTATCTCAGGTGTCTGTTACTGGATCTGTAACTGTTATATCTCCTCTATCTCAGGTGTCTGTTACTGGCTCTGTAACTGTTATATCTCCTCTATCTCAGGTGTATGTTACTGACTCTGTAACTGTTATAGCTCCTCTATCTCATGTGTATGTTACTGGCTCTGTAACTGTTATATCTCCTCTATCTCAGGTGTCTGTTTCTGGCTCTGTAACTGTTATATCTCCTCTATCTCATGTGTATGTTACTGGCTCTGTAACTGTTATATCTCCTCTATCTCGGGTGTCTGTTACTGGCTCTGTAACTGTTATATCTCCTCTATCTCATGTGTATGTTACTTGCTCTGTAACTGTTATATCTCCTCTATCTCAGGTGTAGGTTACTGGCTCTGTAACTGTTATATCTCCTCTATCTCAGGTGTAGGTTACTGTCTCTGTAACTGTTATATCTACTCTATCTCAAGTGTTTGTTACTGGCTCTGTAACTGTTATATCTCCTCTATCTCATGTGTCTGTTACTGGCTCTGTAACTGTTATATCTCCTCTATCTCAGGTGTCTGTTACTGGTTCTGTAACTGTTATATCTCCTCTATCTCATGTGTATGCTACTGGTTCTGTAACTGTTATATCTCCTCTATCTCAGGTGTCTGTTACTGGCTCTGTAACTGTTATATCTCCTCTATCTCATGTGTATGTTACTGGTTCTGTAACTGTTATATCTCCTCTATCTGAGCTGTCTGTTACTGGCTCTGTAACTGTTATATCTCCTCTATCTCAGAGGAGATATAACAGTTACAGAGCCAGTAACAGACACCTGAGATAGAGGAGATATAACAGTTACAGCACCAGTAACATACACATGAGATAGAGGAGATAGGTGTCTGTTACTGGCTCTGTAACGGTTATATCTCCTCTATCTCATGTGTATGTTACTGGCTCTGTAACTGTTATAGCTCCTCTATCTCGGGTGTCTGTTACTGGCTCTGTAACTGTTACAGCTCCTCTATCTCGTGTGTGTTACTGGCTCTGTAACTGTTATAGCTCCTCTATCTCAGGTGTCTGTTACTGGCTCTGTAACTGTTATATCTAATCTATCTCAGGTGTCTGTTACTGGCGCTGCAACTGTTATATCTCCTCTATCTCAGGTGTATGTTACTGACTCTGTAACTGTTATATCTCCTCTATCTCAGGTGTCTGTTACTGGTTCTGTAACTGTTATATCTCCTCTATCTCATGTGTATGTTACTGGTTCTGTAACTGTTATATCTCCTCTATCTCAGGTGTCTGTTACTGGCTCTGTAACTGTTATATCTCCTCTATCTCAAGTGTATGTTACTGGTTCTGTAACTGTTATATCTCCTCTATCTCAGGTGTCTGTTACTGGTGCTGTAACTGTTATATCTCCTCTATCTCAGAGGAGATATAACGTTACAGAGCCAGTAACAGGCACCTATCTCATGTGTATGTTACTGGCTCTGTAACTGTTATATCTCCTCTATCTCGGGTGTCTGTTACTGGCTCTGTAACTGTTACAGCTCCTCTATCTCGTGTGTGTTACTGGCTCTGTAACTGTTATATCTCCTCTATATCAGGTGTCTGTTACTGGCTCTGTAACGGTTATATCTCCTCTATCTCATGTGTATGTTACTGGCTCTGTAACTGTTATAGCTCCTCTATCTCGGGTGTCTGTTACTGGCTCTGTAACTGTTACAGCTCCTCTATCTCGTGTGTGTTACTGGCTCTGTAACTGTTATAGCTCCTCTATCTCAGGTGTATGTTACTGGCTCTGTAACTGTTACAGCTCCTCTATCTCATGTGTATGTTACTGGCTCTGTAACTGTTATAGCTCCTCTATCTCAGGTGTATGTTACTGGCTCTGTAACTGTTATAGCTCCTCTATCTCAGGTGTATGTTACTGGCTCTGTAACTGTTACAGCTCCTCTATCTCATGTGTATGTTACTGGCTCTGTAACTGTTATAGCTCCTCTATCTCAGGTGTATGTTACTGGCTCTGTAACTGTTATATCTCCTCTATCTCAGGTGTCTGTTACTGGCTCTGTAACTGTTATATCTCCTCTATCTCATGTGTATGTTACTGGTTCTGTAACTGTTATATCTCCTCTATCTCAGGTGTCTGTTACTGGCTCTGTAACTGTTATATCTCCTCTATCTCAAGTGTATGTTACTGGTTCTGTAACTGTTATATCTCCTCTATCTCAGGTGTCTGTTACTGGCTCTGTAACTGTTATATCTAATCTATCTCATGTGTATGTTACTGGCTCTGTAACTGTTACAGCTCCTCTATCTCATGTGTATGTTACTGGCTCTGTAACTGTTATAGCTCCTCTATCTCAGGTGTATGTTACTGGCTCTGTAACTGTTATAGCTCCTCTATCTCAGGTGTATGTTACTGGCTCTGTAACTGTTACAGCTCCTCTATCTCATGTGTATGTTACTGGCTCTGTAACTGTTATAGCTCCTCTATCTCAGGTGTATGTTACTGGCTCTGTAACTGTTATATCTCCTCTATCTCAGGTGTCTGTTACTGGCTCTGTAACTGTTATATCTCCTCTATCTCATGTGTATGTTACTGGTTCTGTAACTGTTATATCTCCTCTATCTCAGGTGTCTGTTACTGGCTCTGTAACTGTTATATCTCCTCTATCTCAAGTGTATGTTACTGGTTCTGTAACTGTTATATCTCCTCTATCTCAGGTGTCTGTTACTGGTGCTGTAACTGTTATATCTCCTCTATCTCAGAGGAGATATAACGTTACAGAGCCAGTAACAGGCACCTATCTCATGTGTATGTTACTGGCTCTGTAACTGTTATATCTCCTCTATCTCGGGTGTCTGTTACTGGCTCTGTAACTGTTATATCTCCTCTATATCAGGTGTATGTTACTGGCTCTGTAACTGTTATATCTCCTCTATATCAGGTGTATGTTACTGGCTCTGTAACTGTTATATCTCCTCTATCTCGGGTGTATGTTACTGGCTCTGTAACTGTTACAGCTCCTCTATCTCATGTGTATGTTACTGGCTCTGTAACTGTTATAGCTCCTCTATCTCAGGTGTATGTTACTGGTTCTGTAACTTTTATATCTCCTCTATCTCAGGTGTCTGTTACTGGCTCTGTAACTGTTATATCTAATCTATCTCATGTGTATGTTACTGGCACTGTAACTGTGATATCTCCTCTATCTCAGGTGTCTGTTACTGGCTCTGTAACTGTTATATCTCCTCTATCTCGGGTGTATGTTACTGGCTCTGTAACTGTTACAGAGCCAGTAACATACACATGAGATAGAGGAGCTGTAACAGTTACAGAGCCAGTAACATACACCCGAGATAGAGGAGATATAACGGTTACAGAGCCAGTAACATACACATGAGATAGAGGAGCTGTAACTGTTATAGCTCCTCTATCTCAGGTGTATGTTACTGGTTCTGTAACTGTTATATCTCCTCTATCTCAGGTGTCTGTTACTGGCTCTGTAACTGTTATATCTCCTCTATCTCATGTGTATGTTACTGGTTATGTAACTGTGATATCTCCTCTATCTCAGGTGTGTGTTACTGGCTCTGTAACTGTTATATCTCCTCTATCTCAGGTGTTTTACTGGTTATGTAACTATGATATCTCCTCTCTCTCAGGTGTTTTACTGGTTATGTAACTGTAATGCTCGTGGGATACTCCTCTATCAGACCAAACTCGGCCAGTAGTCTTGTTATCCCGACCTCGACCTGGAATGATAGGGAATATCCCAGAGCAGAGAAAGTTAGTTTAATGAGGAAGGCGGCACTCGCCACAGGCATGACATTCCCCAGCGGCAACAGCAGAGCAGTCCAAGGATGAACCACTAGAATGGTCAGGCAGTCAGGGTCTGGCAACAGTAAAGCAGTCCAAGGATGAAGCACTAGAATGGTCAGGCAGGCAGGGTTTGGCAACAGTCATCTATCCAGCAGTGTAATGGTTATGGCAGGTAGAGTAGTCAGACAGGCAGGTTCAGCAACAATATTTAGGCACATAGAAATAACGATCTGTCACACCCAGGAGCACTCAAAGTATCACCTATACTTGGGCATTGACAGTTCGTATGTAGAACCTTTAAATAGATGCAGATTCGTGCCACTAAGCTCCGACCAGCACCCGGAGCATGCAGCGATGACGTCAGAGCTGAAGGCATCCGGAGCCGACACTGCCTCTGACAACGAGCAGGGAGGGAGACGCTGCGCCTCAAGCTATGGCTAGAGCGGGATGGCGTGACATAGCCCCCCTCTCAAGGGTTCCCTCTGGGGGCAAGAGCCAGCCTCAATGGATGAGCAGCATGGAATCTGGAGACCAGAGATGGAGCATGCACATCACGGGCAGGAACGATATTCCACTGAGTAACCCTTCCAATGTATCAGATACTGCAGTTGTCTTCGCCTGTATCTGGAGTCCAGAATCTTAGCTACTTCATATTCGGGGTCACTACGGACCAAGAGCGGAGGAGGAGGAACTCGGAGCTGGGTATATCTATTCTTGATGTAAGGTTTAAGTAGTGAGATGTGAAAGACTGGATGTATGCGTAGGGTTTTTGGCAAGGCCACTTTGTAGGCAATAAGAGAGATTCTTTTCAGGACCGTGTAAGGACCAATAAACCTAGGCCCCAATTTGTGACAGGGTTGACGTAGACGAATGTGTCAAGTAGAGATCCAAACACGTTCACTCACTGGAATGGCGAGTACAGAAGCCCTATGATGATCAGCAAACTTCTTATATCTAGACACAGCTGAACGCAGCTGAGAGCGAATACGTTGCCAATGAGTGGTGAGTTCAGTGATGTTTCGGTCTGTGGCAGGGACCTCAGTGGACTGAGCTGAAGAGGGAAAACACAAGGTTGATACCCTGCTGTGGCTTGAAACGGAGAACATCGAATAGAAGAATGCCAATGAGTGTTTCTTGCCAGCTCAGCTAGGGGTAGCAATTCAGACCAGTTGGTATGGCGAGCGCTGACAAAGGCTTCAAGATCCTGGTTAGCGCTCTCAGTTAGTCCATTGGTCTGAGGATGGTAGCCAGACGACAAGGAAACACTGACTGTTTGAGAAAAGTTCTTTATAAACTTGCGGTAATTGGAGAATCCCAAGAACCTCTGCAATTAGGTAGGTTGAGGCCATTCTAGTACTGCGGTGAGTTTAGCAGGATCCATGGCAAAACCCTCCTTCGAGATGACTTAACCAAGGAATTACATCTGAACTTGATCAAACTCACACTTTTCTAGCTTGGCTACCAAAGAATTCTCTGAGACGAAGAAGCATCTGTCTCGCGTGCCTATGATGCTCCTCTAAAGTGGAAGAGAAAATGAGGATATCATCCAGATAAACGATGACAGTGCGGTTTGTAAGACATTGTTGACAAATGCCTGGAAGACTGCAGGGGCATTACACAGCCCAAAGGGCATTACAAGGTATTCGTAGTGCCCAGATCTTGTGTTAAAGGTGGTCTTCCATTCGTGGCCTGGAAAGATGCGAATCAGATTGTATGCCCCACGTAAGTCCAATTTGGTAAAAAAGCGAGCATCCTGGAGTGAGTCATACAGTTCGGTGATCAATGGTATGGGATAGCGATTCTTGATGGTAATGTTGTTCAAGGCCCTGTAGTCTATGCAGGGCCGAGCCCACCATCCTTCTTACTGACAAAGAAGAAACCAGCCCCAACAGGAGAGGAGGAAGGGCAAATTAAACCTTTAGCTAGGTTCTCTTGGATGTACTCCTCCATGGATTTGGTTTCAGCCTTGGAGAGTGGATAAGTCCTCCCTTTAGGAAGTGGGGCTCCGGGAAAGAGGTCGATCTTGCAGTCATAAGGACGGTGGGGTGGCAGCACGTCAGCTGCTTTTTTATCTAAAACATCCGCAATGTCCATGTATACTGAAGGAAGGTTTGAAGGAGTCTGTGTATACTGGCTATAGGAATACGGGGAAGAGGAATGACTTTAGCAAGGCAGGATTGGAAACAGGAGGTACCCCAGGAGGCCAGTTGTCCCTCAGCCCAGACAAACTGTGGATTGTGTTCCCGAAGCCAAGGATGACAGGCTGCGCTGGGGAATGAATGACCTCAAACTGCAGCTGTTCAGTGTGGAGGACTCCCACAGTCAGGGTCAGGGGTGCTGACTCAAAATGGATCATGCCCGAACCAAGAGGAGTGCCATCCAGGGTAGTTATTTTGAGACAATGTCTTTTCTGCAGAAGAGGCAAAACAGCTTGAATCATAAAACTGTGATCCAGGAAGTTTCCAGCTGCCCCTGAATCAATGAAGGCTTGAGTGTGGACAGTATTCTGAAGGAAGGTGAGGGTAACAGGATCCGAGAGGGGTGAGGGGATTTAGTTGAGACCATGCTTAGAGGTACCACAGTGTTATCCCCTAAGCATTGGCTTTTCCCGGCTGAATGTCACAGTCCTTTAGTTGGTGGGTGTTAGATCCACAATAAAAACATAATCTCAGTCTCCTTTTTCTCTGCCTTTCAGACTCTGAAGGTTTGAAGGAGGAGAGATCCATGGGTTCCTCTACTGAAGTAACTGGAGTAGCTGAAGGGGTTGGGGATGCTGCCGAAACTGGGCGAATAGGAGGACGGGATGGAAGGACCCTCCTTGTTCTGTCTCTCTCGGCTTGCCTTTCCTGAAAGCAAGAGTCCAGATTGATACAAAGCACTATAAAGTCATCCAAAGAAGAAGGAATATCACAATAAGTGAGTTCATCTTTAATGCGTTCATGGAGACCCCTCCTAAAGGCTGCCTTGAGAGCACTGCCATCCCAAGTGGTTTCATGTGCCAAGGTGTGGAACTCAATGGCAAATTGTGCCAGTTTTATTCCCCTGGCAGAGATCCAGGAGAGAATATTCTGCAGCAAAAGTATGGCCAGAAGTCCCAAACACAGAAGATAAAGCAGAAATAAACTCATCAGCATCATGCAGGAGTGTAGCGTTCTGTTCCAAAAGAGGAGAGACTCGCGCTAGGGCCTTGTCCTTTAGCAAGAAAATGATAAAGGTCACCCTTGACTGATGAAGCTGAAAGGTGTGAGGATCATTGCGGAAGTGCAGCCTGCATTGGTTTAGAAAGCCCCTGCAATCAATAGTACCTTCATACTTGTCAGGAAAGGGTATCCGGGGTATACTTCCAGAAGCAGAGGAAGAAGTCACAGTACTAGGAGCTGGTGATGTAGCAAAAGGAGCAGCATCCCTCGCTGCAACTAGTAAGGAGAGTTAAGCGGTAATAGCCTCTAACTTGGAATCCATATTCTGCAAATGTGTGGTATGGGTTCCCAACATATGTCCCTGAAGATAAACAGCTTGTGCCACCTCATCTGGCTGCATGGCCCAAGTATAATGTAATGCTCGTGGTATACTCCTCTATCAGACCAAACTCGGCCAGTAGTCTTGCTATCCCGGCTTCGAACTGGAATGATAGGGAATATCCCAGAGCAGAGAAAGTTAGTATAATGAGTAAGGCGGCACTAACCACAAGCCAGACAGTCCCCAGCGGCAACAGCTGAGCAGTCCAAGGATGAACCACTAGAATGGTCAGGCAGTCAGGGTCTGGCAACAGTAAAGAAGTCCAAGGATAAACCACTAGAATGGTCAGGCAAGCAGGATTTGGCAACAGTAAAGCAGTCCAATAGTTTAAGGGTTAAGGCAGGTATAGTAGTCAGACTGGCAGGTTCAGCAACAATAATCAATCCAGCAGTGTAAGGGTTAAGGCAGGTAGAGTAGTCAGACAGGCAGGTTCAGCAACAATATTTAGGCACATAGAAAGAACGATCTGCCACACCCAGGAGCACTCAAAGTATCACCTATACTTGGGCAGTGACAGATCGTTATTAGAACATTTAAATAGGAGCAGATTCGCGCCACTGAGTTCCAACCGGCATCCGGAGCGTGCAGCGATGACGTCAGTGCTGCACGCATCCAGAGCCGACACTGCCCCTGGCAACGAGCAGGGAGGGAGACGCTGCACCCCTAGCAACGGCTAGAGCGGCGCGGCATGACAGTAACTGTGAAATCTCCTCTCTCTCTTGTGTTTTACTAGTGATGTAACTCTGATAGCTCGTCTATCTCAGGTGTTTTACTGGTTATGTAACTGTGATATCTCCTCTCTCTCAGGTGTTTTACTGGTTATGTAACTGTGATATCTCCTCTCTCTCAGGTGTTTACTGGTTATGTAACTGTGATATCTCCTCTCTCTCAGGTGCTTACTGGTTATGTAACTGTGATATATTCTCTCTCTCAGGTGTTTTACTGGTTATGTTACTGTGATATCTCCTCTCTCTCAGGTGTTTTACTGGCTATGTAACTGTGATATCTCCCCTCTCTTTCAGGTGTTTACTGGTTATGTAACTGTGATATTTCCTCTCTCTCAGATGTTTACTGGTTATGTAACTGTGATATCTCCTCTCTCTCAGGTGTTTTACTGGTTATGTAACTGATATATTCTCTCTCTCAGGTGTTTTACTGGTTATGTAACTGTGATATCTCCTCTCTATCTCAGGTGTTTTACTGGTTATGTAACTGTGATATCTCCTCTCTCTCAGGTGTTTTACTGGTTATGTAACTGTGATATCTCCTCTCTCTCATGTGTTTACTGGTTATGTAACTGTGATATCTCCTCTCTCTCAGGTGTTTTACTGGTTATGTAACTGTGATATCTCCTCTCTCTCAGGTGTTTTACTGGTTATGTAACTGTGATATCTCCTCTCTCTCAGGTGTTTACTGGTTATGTAACTGTGATATCTTCTCTCTCTCAGGTGTTTTACTGGTTATGTTACTGTTATATCTCCTCTCTCTCAGGTGTTTTACTGGTTATGTAACTGTGATATCTCCTCTCTCTCAGGTGTTTTACTAGTTATGTAACTGTGATATCTTCTCTCTCTCTCAGGTGTTTACTGGTTATGTAACTGTGATATCTCCTCTCTCAGGTGTTTACTGGTTATGTAACTGTGATATCTCCTCTCTCTCAGGTGTTTTACTGGTTATGTAACTGTGATATCTCCTCTCTCTCATGTGTTTTACTGGTGATGTAACTCTGATAGCTTATCTATCTCAGGTGTTTTACTGGTTATGTAACTGTGATATCTCCTCTATCTCAGGTGTTTTACTGGTTATGTAACTGTGATATCTCCTCTCTCTCTCAGATGTTTTACTGGTAATGTAACTGTGATATCTCCTCTCTCTCAGATGTTTTACTGGTTATGTAACTGATATCTCCTCTCTCTCAGGTGTTTTACTGGTTATGTAACTGTGATATCTCCTCTCTCTCTTGTGTTTTACTGGTGATGTAACTCCTGATAGCTTATCTATCTCAGGTGTTTTAATGGTTATGTAACTGTGATATCTCCTCTCTCTCTTGTGTTTTACTGGTTATGTAACTGTGATATCTCCTCTCTCTCAGGTGTTTTACTGGTTATGTAACTGATATCTCCTCTCTCTTTCAGGTATTGTACTGGTTATGTAACTGTGATATCTCCTCTCACAGATGTTTTACTGGTTATGTAACTGTGATATCTTCTCTCTCAGGTGTTTTACTGGTTATGTAACTGATATCTCCTCTCTCTCAGGTGTTTTACTGGTTATGTAACTGTGATATCTCCTCTCTCTCTTGTGTTTTACTGGTTATGTAACTGTGATATCTCCTCTCTCTCAGGTGTTTTACTGGTTATGTAACTGTGATATCTCCTCTCTCAGGTGTTTTACTGGTTATGTAACTGTGATATCTCCTCTCTCTCAGGTGTTTTACTGGTTATGTAACTGTGATATCTCCTCTCACAGATGTTTTACTGGTTATGTAACTGTGATATCTTCTCTCTCAGGTGTTTTACTGGTTATGTAACTGATATCTCCTCTCTCTCAGGTGTTTTACTGGTTATGTAACTGTGATATCTCCTCTCTCTCAGGTGTTTTACTGGTTATGTAACTGTGATATCTCCTCTCTCTCTTGTGTTTTACTGGTTATGTAACTGTGATATCTCCTCTCTCTCTCGTGTTTTTACTGGTTATGTAACTGTGATATCTCCTCTCTCTCTCAGGTGTTTTACTGGTTATGTAACTGTGATATCTCCTCGCAGATGTTTTACTGGCTATGTTACTGTAATATCTCTTCTCTCTCAGGTGTTTTACTGGTTATGTAACTGTGATATCTCCTCTCTCTCAGGTGTTTTACTGGTTATGTAACTGTGATATCTCCTCTCTCTCAGGTGTTTTACTGGTTATGTAACTGTGATATCTCCTCTCGCAGATGTTTTACTGGTTATGTAACTGTGATATCACCTCTCTCTCTCAGGTGTTTTACTGGTTATGTAACTGTGATATCTCCTCTCGCAGATGTTTTGCTGGCTATGTTACTGTGATATCTCCTCTCTCTCAGGTGTTTTACTGGTTATGTAACTGTGATATCTCCTCTCTCTCAGGTGTTTTACTGGTTATGTAACTGTGATATCTCCTCTCTCTCTCAGGTGTTTTACTGGTTATGTAACTGTGATATCTCCTCGCAGATGTTTTACTGGCTATGTTACTGTAATATCTCTTCTCTCTCAGGTGTTTTACTGGTTATGTAACTGTGATATCTCCTCTCTCTCAGGTGTTTTACTGGTTATGTAACTGTGATATCTCCTCTCTCTCAGGTGTTTTACTGGTTATGTAACTGTGATATCTCCTCTCGCAGATGTTTTACTGGTTATGTAACTGTGATATCTCCTCTCTCTCTCAGGTGTTTTACTGGTTATGTAACTGTGATATCTCCTCTCGCAGATGTTTTGCTGGCTATGTTACTGTGATATCTCCTCTCTCTCAGGTGTTTTACTGGTTATGTAACTGTGATATATCCTCTCTCTCATGTGTTTACTGGTTATGTAACTGTGATATCTTCTCTCTCTCAGGTGTTTTACTGGTTATGTTACTGTGATATCTCCTCTCTCTCAGGTGTTTTACTGGTTATGTAACTGTGATATCTCCTCTCTCTCAGGTGTTTTACTAGTTATGTAACTGTGATATCTTCTCTCTCTCTCAGGTGTTTTACTGGTTATGTAACTGTGATATCTCCTCTCTCAGGTGTTTACTGGTTATGTAACTGTGATATCTCCTCTCTCTCAGGTGTTTTACTGGTTATGTAACTGTGATATCTCCTCTCTCTCATGTGTTTTACTGGTGATGTAACTCTGATAGCTTATCTATCTCAGGTGTTTTACTGGTTATGTAACTGTGATATCTCCTCTATCTCAGGTGTTTTACTGGTTATGTAACTGTGATATCTCCTCTCTCTCAGATGTTTTACTGGTAATGTAACTGATATCTCCTCTCTCTCAGGTGTTTTACTTGTTATGTAACTGTGATATCTCCTCTCTCTCTTGTGTTTTACTGGTGATGTAACTCCTGATAGCTTATCTATCTCAGGTGTTTTAATGGTTATGTAACTGTGATATCTCCTCTCTCTCTCTTGTGTTTTACTGGTTATGTAACTGTGATATCTCCTCTCTCTCAGGTGTTTTACTGGTTATGTAACTGATATCTCCTCTCTCTTTCGGGTATTGTACTGGTTATGTAACTGTGATATCTCCTCTCACAGATGTTTTACTGGTTATGTAACTGTGATATCTTCTCTCTCAGGTGTTTTACTGGTTATGTAACTGATATCTCCTCTCTCTCAGGTGTTTTACTGGTTATGTAACTGTGATATCTCCTCTCTCTCTTGTGTTTTACTGGTTATGTAACTGTGATATCTCCTCTCTCTCAGGTGTTTTACTGGTTATGTAACTGTGATATCTCCTCTCTCAGGTGTTTTACTGGTTATGTAACTGTGATATCTCCTCTCTCTCAGGTGTTTTACTGGTTATGTAACTGTGATATCTCCTCTCACAGATGTTTTACTGGTTATGTAACTGTGATATCTTCTCTCTCAGGTGTTTTACTGGTTATGTAACTGATATCTCCTCTCTCTCAGGTGTTTTACTGGTTATGTAACTGTGATATCTCCTCTCTCTCAGGTGTTTTACTGGTTATGTAACTGTGATATCTCCTCTCTCTCTTGTGTTTTACTGGTTATGTAACTGTGATATCTCCTCTCTCTCTCGTGTTTTACTGGTTATGTAACTGTGATATCTCCTCTCTCTCTCAGGTGTTTTACTGGTTATGTAACTGTGATATCTCCTCGCAGATGTTTTACTGGCTATGTTACTGTAATATCTCTTCTCTCTCAGGTGTTTTACTGGTTATGTAACTGTGATATCTCCTCTCTCTCAGGTGTTTTACTGGTTATGTAACTGTGATATCTCCTCTCTCTCAGGTGTTTTACTGGTTATGTAACTGTGATATCACCTCTCGCAGATGTTTTACTGGTTATGTAACTGTGATATCTCCTCTCTCTCTCAGGTGTTTTACTGGTTATGTAACTGTGATATCTCCTCTCGCAGATGTTTTGCTGGCTATGTTACTGTGATATCTCCTCTCTCTCAGGTGTTTTACTGGTTATGTAACTGTGATATCTCCTCTCTCTCAGGTGTTTTACTGGTTATGTAACTATGATATCTCCTCTCTCTCAGGTGTTTTACTGGTTATGTAACTGTGATATCTCCTCTCTCTTTCGTTTTTTTACTGGTTATGTAACTGATATCTCCTCTCTCTCAGGTGTTTTACTGGTTATGTAACTGTGATATCTCCTCTCTCTCTCTCAGGTGTTTTACTGGTAATGTAACTGTGATATCTCCTCTCACAGATGTTTTACTGGTTATGTAACTGTGATATCTTCTCTCTCAGGTGTTTTACTGGTTATGTAACTGATATCTCCTCTCTCTCAGGTGTTTTACTGGTTATGTAACTGTGATATCTCCTCTCACAGATGTTTTACTGGTTATGTAACTGATATCTCCTCTCTCTCAGGTGTTTTACTGGTTATGTAACTGTGATATCTCCTCTCTCTCAGGTGTTTACTGGTTATGTAACTGTGATATCTTCTCTCTCTCAGGTGTTTTACTGGTTATGTAACTGTGATATCTCCTCTCTCTCAGGTGTTTTACTGGTTATGTAACTGTGATATCTCCTCTCTCTCAGGTGTTTTACTGGTTATGTAACTGTGATATCTCCTCTCTCTCAGGTGTTTTACTGGTTATGTAACTGTGATATCTTCTCTCTCAGGTGTTTTACTGGTTATGTAACTGATATCTCCTCTCTCTCTTGTGTTTTACTGGTTATGTAACTGTGATATCTCCTTTCTCTCTCGTGTTTTACTGGTTATGTAACTGTGATATCTCCTCTCTCTCTCAGGTGTTTTACTGGTTATGTAACTGTGATATCTCCTCTCGCAGATGTTTTACTGGCTATGTTACTGTAATATCTCCTCTCTCTCAGGTGTTTTACTGGTTATGTAACTGTGATATCTCCTCTCTCTCAGGTGTTTTACTGGTTATGTAACTGTGATATCTCCTCTCTCTCAGGTGTTTTACTGGTTATGTAACTGTGATATCTCCTCTCGCAGATGTTTTACTGGTTATGTAACTGTGATATCTCCTCTCTCTCTCAGGTGTTTTACTGGTTATGTAACTGTGATATCTCCTCTCGCAGATGTTTTACTGGCTATGTTACTGTGATATCTCCTCTCTCTCAGGTGTTTTACTGGTTATGTAACTGTGATATATCCTCTCTCTAGGTGTTTTACTGGTTATGTAACTGTGATATCTCCTCTCTCTCAGGTGTTTTACTGGTTATGTAACTGTGATATCTCCTCTCTCTTTCGTTTTTTTTACTGGTTATGTAACTGATATCTCCTCTCTCTCAGGTGTTTTACTGGTTATGTAACTGTGATATCTCCTCTCTCTCTCAGTTTTTTTACTGGTTATGTAACTGTGATATCTCCTCTCTCTCAGGTGTTTTACTGGTTATGTTACTGTGATATCTCCTCCCTCTCAGGTGTTTTACTGGTTATGTTACTGTGATATCTCCTCTCTCTCAGGTGTTTTACTGGTTATGCAACTGTGATATCTCCTCTCTCTCATGTGTTTTACTGGTTATGTAACTGTGATATCTCCTCTCTCTCTCTCTCTCTCTCTCTCTCTCGGGTTTTTAACTGGTTATGTAACTGTGATATCTCCTCTCTCTCGGGTTTTTAACTGGTTATGTAACTGTAATATCTCCCCTCTCTCTCTCTCTCTCTCTGGTTTTTAACTGGTTATGTAACTGTGATATCTCCTCTCTCTCTGTTTTTTTACTGGTTATGTAACTGTGATATCTCCTCTCTCTCTCTCAGGTTTTTTTTACTGGTTATGTAACTGTGATATCTCCTCTCTCTCTCTCAAGGTTTATTTACTGGTTATGTAACTGTGATATCTCCTCTCTCTCTGTTTTTTTTACTGGTTATGTTACTGTGATATCTCCGCTCTCTCTGGGTTTTTTTTTACTGGTTATGTAACTGTGATATCTCCTCTCTCTCTCAGGGTTTCTTTTACTTGTTATGTAACTCTGATATCTCCTCTCTCTCAGGTGTTTTACTGGTTATGTAACTGTGATATCTCCTCTCTCTCTTGTGTTTTACTGGTTATGTAACTGTGATATCTCCTCTGTCTCTCGTGTTTTACTGGTTATGTAACTGTGATATCTCCTCTCTCTCTCAGGTGTTTTACTGGTTATGTAACTGTGATATCTCCTCGCAGATGTTTTACTGGCTATGTTACTGTAATATCTCTTCTCTCTCAAATGTTTTACTGGTTATGTAACTGTGATATCTCCTCTCTCTCAGGTGTTTTACTGGTTATGTAACTGTGATATCTCCTCTCTCTCAGGTGTTTTACTGGTTATGTAACTGTGATATCTCCTCTCGCAGATGTTTTACTGGTTATGTAACTGTGATATCTCCTCTCTCTCAGGTGTTTTACTGGTTATGTAACTGTGATATCTCCTCTCGCAGATGTTTTGCTGGCTATGTTACTGTGATATCTCCTCTCTCTCAGGTGTTTTACTGGTTATGTAACTGTGATATCTCCTCTCTCTCAGGTGTTTTACTGGTTATGTAACTATGATATCTCCTCTCTCTCAGGTGTTTTACTGGTTATGTAACTGTGATATCTCCTCTCTCTCAGGTGTTTTACTGGTTATGTAACTGTGATATCTCCTCTCTCTTTTGGGTTTTTTACTGGTTATGTAACTGTGATATCTCCTCTCTCTCTCAGGTGTTTTACTGGTTATGTAACTGTGATATCTCCTCTCGCAGATGTTTTACTGGCTATGTTACTGTGATATCTCCTCTCTCTCAGGTGTTTTACTGGTTATGTAACCGTGATATCTCCTCCCTCTCAGGTGTTTTACTGGTTATGTAACTGTGATATCTCCTCTCTCTCAGGTGTTTTACTGGTTATGTAACTGTGATTTCTCCTCTCGCAGATGTTTTACTGGTTATGTAACTGTGATATCTCCTCTCTCTCTCAGGTGTTTTACTGGTTATGTAACTGTGATATCTCCTCTCGCAGATGTTTTACTGGCTATGTTACTGTAATATCTCCTCTCTCTCAGGTGTTTTACTGGTTATGTAACTGTGATATCTCCTCTCTCTCTCTCAGGTGTTTTACTGGTTATGTAACTGTGATATCTCCTCTCTCTCAGGTGTTTTACTGGTTATGTTACTGTGATATCTCCTCCCTCTCAGGTGTTTTACTGGTTATGTTACTGTGATATCTCCTCTCTCTCTCTGGTGTTTTACTGGTTATGTAACTGTGATATCTCCCCTCTCTCAGGTGTTTTACTGGTTATGTAACTGTGATATCTCCTCTCTCTCTCTCTCTCTCTCTCTCTCTCTCTCGGGTTTTTAACTGGTTATGTAACTGTGATATCTCCTCCCTTTCTCGGGTTTTTAACTGGTTATGTAACTGTAATATCTCCTCTCTCTCTCTCTCTCTCTCTCTCTCTCTCTCTCTCTCTCTCTCTCTCGGGTTTTTAACTGGTTATGTAACTGTGATATCTCCTCTCTCTCTCTGTTTTTTTACTGGTTATGTAACTGTGATATCTCCTCTCTCTCCCGGGTTTTTAACTGGTTATGTAACTGTGATATCTCCTCTCTCTCTCAGGTTTTTTTTACTGGTTATGTAACTGTGATATCTCCTCTCTCTCTCAAGGTTTATTTACTGGTTATGTAACTGTGATATCTCCTCTCTCTCTGTTTTTTTTACTGGTTATGTAACTGTGATATCTCCGCTCTCTCTGGGTTTTTTTACTGGTTATGTTACTGTGATATCTCCTCTCTCTCAGGTGTTTTACTGGTTATGTAACTGTGATATCTCCTCTCTCTCAGGTGTTTTACTGGTTATGTAACTGATATCTCCTCTCTCTCAGGTGTTTTACTGGTTATGTAACTGTGATATCTCCTCTCTCTCAGGTGTTTTACTGGTTATGTAACTGTGATATCTCCTCTCTCTTTTGGGTTTTTTACTGGTTATGTAACTGTGATATCTCCTCTCTCTCTCAGGTGTTTTACTGGTTATGTAACTGTGATATCTCCTCTCGCAGATGTTTTACTGGCTATGTTACTGTGATATCTCCTCTCTCTCAGGTGTTTTACTGGTTATGTAACCGTGATATCTCCTCTCTCTCAGGTGTTTTACTGGTTATGTAACTGTGATATCTCCTCTCTCTCAGGTGTTTTACTGGTTATGTAACTGTGATTTCTCCTCTCGCAGATGTTTTACTGGTTATGTAACTGTGATATCTCCTCTCTCTCTCAGGTGTTTTACTGGTTATGTAACTGTGATATCTCCTCTCGCAGATGTTTTACTGGCTATGTTACTGTGATATCTCCTCTCTCTCAGGTGTTTTACTGGTTATGTAACTGTGATATCTCCTCTCTCTTTCGGGTTTCTTACTGGTTATGTAACTGATATCTCCTCTCTCTCAGGTGTTTTACTGGTTATGTAACTGTGATATCTCCTCTCTCTCTCTCAGGTGTTTTACTGGTTATGTAACTGTGATATCTCCTCTCTCTCAGGTGTTTTACTGGTTATGTTACTGTGATATCTCCTCCCTCTCAGGTGTTTTACTGGTTATGTTACTGTGATATCTCCTCTCTCTCTCTGGTGTTTTACTTGTTATGTAACTGTGATATCTCCCCTCTCTCAGGTGTTTTACTGGTTATGTAACTGTGATATCTCCTCTCTCTCTCTCTCTCTCTCTCTCTCTCTCTCTCTCTCTCTCTCTCGGGTTTTTAACTGGTTATGTAACTGTGATATCTCCTCCCTTTCTCGGGTTTTTAACTGGTTATGTAACTGTAATATCTCCTCTCTCTCTCTCTCTCTCTCTCTCTCTCTCTCTCTCTCTCTCTCTCGGGTTTTTAACTGGTTATGTAACTGTGATATCTCCTCTCTCTCTCTGTTTTTTTACTGGTTATGTAACTGTGATATCTCCTCTCTCTCCCGGGTTTTTAACTGGTTATGTAACTGTGATATCTCCTCTCTCTCTCAGGTTTTTTTTACTGGTTATGTAACTGTGATATCTCCTCTCTCTCTCAAGGTTTATTTACTGGTTATGTAACTGTGATATCTCCTCTCTCTCTGTTTTTTTTACTGGTTATGTAACTGTGATATCTCCGCTCTCTCTGGGTTTTTTTTTTACTGGTTATGTAACTGTGATATCTCCTCTCTCTCAGGTGTTTTACTGGTTATGTAACTGTGATATCTCCTCTCTCTCAGGTGTTTTACTGGTTATGTAACTGAGATATCTCCTCTCTCTCTCTCGGGTTTTTAACTGGTTATGTAACTGTGATATCTCCTCTCTATCTCTCGGGTTTTTAACTGGTTATGTAACTGTGATATCGCCTCTCTCTCTCTCGTTTTTTTACTGGTTATGTAACTGTGATATCTCCTCTCTCTCTCTCTCTCTCTCTCTCTCGGGTTTTTAACTGGTTACGTAACTGTGATATCTCCTCTCTCTCTCTCTCTCTCTCTCGGGTTTTTTACTGGTTATGTAACTGTGATATCTCCTCTCTCTCCCGGGGTTTTTAACTGGTTATGTAACTGTGATATCTCCTCTCTCTCTCAGGTTTTTTTACTGGTTATGTAACTGTGATATCTCCTCTCTCTCTCGGGTTTTTAACTGGTTATGTAACTGTGATATCTCCTCTCTCTCTCGAGGTTTATTTACTGGTTATGTTACTGTGATATCTCTTCTCTCTCTGTTTTTTTTTACTGGTTATGTAACTGTGATATCGCCTCTCTCTCTCTCTGTTTTTTTTTACTGGTTATGTAACTGTGTTATCTCCTCTCTCTCTCGTTTTTTTTTTTACTGGTTATGTAACTGTGATATCTCCTCTCTCTCTCAGGTTTTTAACTGGTTACGTAACTGTGATATCGCCTCTCTCTCTCGGTTTTTTACTGGTTATGTAACTGTGATATCTCCTCTCTCTCCCGGGGTTTTTAACTGGTTATGTAACTGTGATCTCTCCTCTTTCTCTCAGGTTTTTTTACTTGTTATGTAACTGTGATATCTCCTCTCTCTCTCGGGATTTTAACTGGTTATGTAACTGTGATATCTCCTCTCTCTCTCTTGAGGTTTATTTACTGGTTATTAGAGCTGCAACAACTAATCGTCATAATCGATAATAATCGATTATGAAAATAGTTGTCAACGAATCTCATAATCGATTAATCGATTAGTTGCTTTGCAATTAGTTGGTCTGTGCACAACACCAGCTGCTTCACTCCAATGAGCTCCTGCACATGGTATTGTGTTTTATGGTTATGTCCTTAGCCTAAAGGATGCCTACAGACGTCTACTTTTCACTTTTTCAGGACAGTATAAGTTTACAACTACCCCTGGCTTATGTGCAACCCAGATATAATAGTCATCATTTGGATTGTTTATATTAAATCTGGTGATTTGGAACTATGCTTTTCATGATATAGTGCCAAGCTTGTTGTTTACACCTTGCCCCTAGATTGATGGGAGTTATTTAAATTGATGTGCACTATTATCTGTTTGCACAATTATTAGCGTATTGCTTGCTATTGCTGATTATATGTACTGTATAAATAAATGTGTAAGGCTTTGTCCTATTATTGATATACAGTCCTTAGCGCTTCTGATTTTGTTTTTTATTGTTTTTTTATATTTTTAATAAATTGTGATAATATGTACCAGATTCAACCTTTATAAGTATATATTCGTTATTTCCCCTAACCTTATAGCTGGCTATTTACCATTGCATATAGATATTCAAGATATTTTTATGTTAGAATGAAGTCAAGGGTTACTTTATTGAGAGGCCCCTTGCCAAGGTAGAAAACACTTAGCATTGGTGAAAAGCTAACAAAGATAAATATCCCACTTTGGTGAAATTGGCAAAACCCTACTTATACACCTCAACAGCCTTTTCTCTGCTGCAGGAAATATAGCTGCAAACAGAGAACCAGCCTTAGCCAGGAGCATGTGGACATGTTGAGATTTTTGCATTTCAATGCAAAGTTTCTCAAAGAGTGAATAACAGAATGTTATTAACAGTGATAGTCTACTCTTTCTAGCTCTACCTCTTTTCAAACAGTTTGTGGTTTTGTTTTGTTTAATTATAAAACTGTGCTCTGCTGCTTAAAAATTGAAGAAACAGTTGTGTTAATGTAGTAATGTAGTTGTAGTTAATGTAGTAATGTTAAGTTTTAGTCTGAAGTTTATATTTGTAACACTCATTATGTGGATTTTATTTAAAACATAGAAAACTATTATTGATTCTCTTTTTATCCGATTAGTCGATTAATCGAAAAAGTAATCGGCCGATTAATCGATTATGAAAATAATCGTTAGTTGCAGCCCTACTGGTTATGTAACTGTGATATCTCCTCTCTCTCTGTTTTTTTTACTGGTTATGTAACTGTGATATCTCCTCTCTCTCTCTGTTTTTTTACTGGTTATGTAACTGTGTTATCTCCTCTCTCTCAGGTGTTTTACTGGTTATGTAACTGTGTTATCTCCTCTCTCTCAGGTGTTTTACTGGTTATGTAACTGATATCTCCTCTCTCTCAGGTGTTTTACTGGTTATGTAACTGTGATATCTCCTCTCTCTCTCTCTCAGGTGTTTTACTGGTTATGTAACTTTGATATCTCCTCTCTCTCAGGTGTTTTACTGGTTATGTTACTGTGATATCTCCTCCCTCTCAGGTGTTTTACTGGTTATGTTACTGTGATATCTCCTCTCTCTCGGGTGTTTTACAGGTTATGTAACTGTGATATCTCCTCTCTCTCAGGTGTTTTACTGGTTATGTAACTGTAATATCTCCTCTCTCTCTCTCTCTCTCTCTCTCTCTCTCTCTCGGGTTTTTAACTGGTTATGTAACTGTGATATCTCCTCTCTCTCTCTGTTTTTTTTACTGGTTATGTAACTGTGATATCTCCTCTCTCTCCCGGGTTTTTAACTGGTTATGTAACTGTGATTTCTCCTCTCTCTCTCAGGTTTTTTTTACTGGTTATGTAACTGTGATATCTCCTCTCTCTCTCAAGGTTTATTTACTGGTTATGTAACTGTGATATCTCCTCTCTCTCTGTTTTTTTTACTGGTTATGTAACTGTGATATCTCCGCTCTCTCTGGTTTTTTTTTTTTACTGGTTATGTAACTGTGATATCTCCTCTCTCTCTGGTTTTTTTTTTACTTGTTATGTAACTGTGATATCTCCTCTCTCTCAGGTGTTTTACTGGTTATGTAACTGTGATATCTCCTCTCTCTCAGGTGTTTTACTGGTTATGTAACTGAGATATCTCCTCTCTCTCTCTCTCTCTCGGGTTTTTAACTGGTTATGTAACTGTGATATCTCCTCTCTCTCTCGGGTTTTTAACTGGTTATGTAATTGTGATATCGCCTATCTCTCTCTCGTTTTTTTACTGGTTATGTAACTGTGATATCTCCTCTCTCTCTCTCTCTCTCTCTCTCTCTCTCTCGGGTTTTTAACTGGTTACACAACTGTGATATCTCCTCTCTCTCTCTCTCTCTCTCTCTCTCTCTCTCTCTCTGGTTTTTTACTGGTTATGTAACTGTGATATCTCCTCTCTCTCCCGGGGTTTTTAACTGGTTATGTAACTGTGATATCTCCTCTCTCTCTCAGGTTTTTTTACTGGTTATGTAACTGTGATATCTCCTCTCTCTCTCTGGTTTTTAACTTGTGATGTAACTGTGATATCTCCTCTCTCTCTCGAGATTTATTTACTGGTTATGTTACTGTGATATCTCCTCTCTCTCTGTTTTTTTTTACTGGTTATGTAACTGTATTATCTCCTCTCTCTCTCTCGTTTTTTTTTTACTGGTTACGTAACTGTGATATCGCCTTTCTCTCTCGGTTTTTTACTGGTTATGTAACTGTGATCTCTCCTCTTTCTCTCAGTTTTTTTTACTGGTTATGTAACTGTGATATCTCCTCTCTCTCTCGGGATTTTAACTGGTTATGTAACTGTGAAATCTCCTCTCTCTCGAGGTTTATTTACTGGTTATGTAACTGTGATATCTCCTCTCTCTCTGTTTTTTTTACTGGTTATGTAACTGTGATATCTCCTCTCTCTCAGGTGTTTTACTGGTTATGTAACTGTGATATCTCCTCTCTCTTTCGTTTTTTTTACTGGTTATGTAACTGATATCTCCTCTCTCTCAGGTGTTTTACTGGTTATGTAACTGTGATATCTCCTCTCTCTCTCGGTTTTTTTACTGGTTATGTAACTGTGATATCTCCTCTCTCTCAGGTGTTTTACTGGTTATGTTACTGTGATATCTCCTCCCTCTCTCTCTCTCTCTCTCTCTCTCTCTCTCGGGTTTTTAACTGGTTATGTAACTGTGATATCTCCTCTCTCTCGGGTTTTTAACTGGTTATGTAACTGTAATATCTCCCCTCTCTCTCTCTCTCTCTCTGGTTTTTAACTGGTTATGTAACTGTGATATCTCCTCTCTCTCTGTTTTTTTACTGGTTATGTAACTGTGATATCTCCTCTCTCTCTCTCAGGTTTTTTTTACTGGTTATGTAACTGTGATATCTCCTCTCTCTCTCAAGGTTTATTTACTGGTTATGTAACTGTGATATCTCCTCTCTCTCTGTTTTTTTACTGGTTATGTAACTGTGATATCTCCTCTCTCTCTCTGGTTTTTTTTTTACTGGTTATGTAACTGTGATATCTCCTCTCTCTCTCTGGGTTTCTTTTACTTGTTATGTAACTCTGATATCTCCTCTCTCTCAGGTGTTTTACTGGTTATGTAACTGTGATATCTCCTCTCTCTCTTGTGTTTTACTGGTTATGTAACTGTGATATCTCCTCTCTCTCTCGTGTTTTACTGGTTATGTAACTGTGATATCTCCTCTCTCTCTCAGGTGTTTTACTGGTTATGTAACTGTGATATCTCCTCTCTCTCAGGTGTTTTACTGGTTATGTAACTGTGATATCTCCTCTCTCTCAGGTGTTTTACTGGTTATGTAACTGTGATATCTCCTCTCGCAGATGTTTTACTGGTTATGTAACTGTGATATCTCCTCTCTCTCAGGTGTTTTACTGGTTATGTAACTGTGATATCTCCTCTCTCTCAGGTGTTTTACTGGTTATGTAACTATGATATCTCCTCTCTCTCAGGTGTTTTACTGGTTATGTAACTGTGATATCTCCTCTCTCTCAGGTGTTTTACTGGTTATGTAACTGTGATATCTCCTCTCTCTTTTGGGTTTCTTACTGGTTATGTAACTGTGATATCTCCTCTCTCTCTCAGGTGTTTTACTGGTTATGTAACTGTGATATCTCCTCTCGCAGATGTTTTACTGGCTATGTTACTGTGATATCTCCTCTCTCTCATGTGTTTTACTGGTTATGTAACCGTGATATCTCCTCTCTCTCAGGTGTTTTACTGGTTATGTAA
The DNA here is from genome assembly GCF_027579735.1 of Bombina bombina. NCBI lineage: Eukaryota > Metazoa > Chordata > Amphibia > Anura > Bombinatoridae > Bombina > Bombina bombina. The sequence continues at coordinate 1,445,825,457 of NC_069500.1, read as the reverse complement.
CTGTGATATCTCCTCTCTCTCAGGTGTTTTACTGGTTATGTAACTGTGATTTCTCCTCTCGCAGATGTTTTACTGGTTATGTAACTGTGATATCTCCTCTCTCTCTCAGGTTTTTTTACTGGTTATGTAACTGTGATATCTCCTCTCGCAGATGTTTTACTGGCTATGTTACTGTGATATCTCCTCTCTCTCAGGTGTTTTACTGGTTATGTAACTGTGATATCTCCTCTCTCTCAGGTGTTTTACTGGTTATGTAACTGTGATATCTCCTCTCTCTTTCGGGTTTCTTACTGGTTATGTAACTGATATCTCCTCTCTCTCAGGTGTTTTACTGGTTATGTAACTGTGATATCTCCTCTCTCTCTCTCAGGTGTTTTACTGGTTATGTAACTGTGATATCTCCTCTCTCTCAGGTGTTTTACTGGTTATGTTACTGTGATATCTCCTCCCTCTCAGGTGTTTTACTGGTTATGTTACTGTGATATCTCCTCTCTCTCTCTCGTTTTTTAACTGGTTATGTAACTGTGATATCTCCTCTCTCTCAGGTGTTTTACTGGTTATGTAACTGTGATATCTCCTCTCTCTCTCTCTCTCTCTCTCTCTCTCTCTCGGGTTTTTAACTGGTTATGTAACTGTGATATCTCCTCCCTTTCTCGGGTTTTTAACTGGTTATGTAACTGTAATATCTCCTCTCTCTCTCTCTCTCTCTCCCTCTCACTCTCTCTCTCTCTCTCTCTCTCTCTCTCGGGTTTTTAACTGGTTATGTAACTGTGATATCTCCTCTCTCTCTCTGTTTTTTTACTGGTTATGTAACTGTGATATCCTCCTCTCTCTCCCGGGGTTTTTAACTGGTTATGTAACTGTGATATCTCCTCTCTCTCTCAGGTTTTTTTTACTGGTTATGTAACTGTGATATCTCCTCTCTCTCTCAAGGTTTATTTACTGGTTATGTAACTGTGATATCTCCTCTCTCTCTGTTTTTTTTACTGGTTATGTAACTGTGATATCTCCGCTCTCTCTGGGTTTTTTTTTTACTGGTTATGTAACTGTGATATCTCCTCTCTCTCAGGTGTTTTACTGGTTATGTAACTGTAATATCTCCCCTCTCTCTCTCTCTCTCTCTGGTTTTTAACTGGTTATGTAACTGTGATATCTCCTCTCTCTCTGTTTTTTTTACTGGTTATGTAACTGTGATATCTCCTCTCTCTCTCTCAGGTTTTTTTTACTGGTTATGTAACTGTGATATCTCCTCTCTCTCTCAAGGTTTATTTACTGGTTATGTAACTGTGATATCTCCTCTCTCTCTGTTTTTTTACTGGTTATGTAACTGTGATATCTCCTCTCTCTCAGGTGTTTTACTGGTTATGTAACTGTGATATCTCCTCTCTCTTTTGGGTTTCTTACTGGTTATGTAACTGTGATATCTCCTCTCTCTCTCAGGTGTTTTACTGGTTATGTAACTGTGATATCTCCTCTCGCAGATGTTTTACTGGCTATGTTACTGTGATATCTCCTCTCTCTCATGTGTTTTACTGGTTATGTAACCGTGATATCTCCTCTCTCTCAGGTGTTTTACTGGTTATGTAACTGTGATATCTCCTCTCTCTCAGGTGTTTTACTGGTTATGTAACTGTGATTTCTCCTCTCGCAGATGTTTTACTGGTTATGTAACTGTGATATCTCCTCTCTCTCTCAGGTGTTTTACTGGTTATGTAACTGTGATATCTCCTCTCGCAGATGTTTTACTGGCTATGTTACTGTGATATCTCCTCTCTCTCAGGTGTTTTACTGGTTATGTAACTGTGATATCTCCTCTCTCTCAGGTGTTTTACTGGTTATGTAACTGTGATATCTCCTCTCTCTTTCGGGTTTCTTACTGGTTATGTAACTGATATCTCCTCTCTCTCAGGTGTTTTACTGGTTATGTAACTGTGATATCTCCTCTCTCTCTCTCAGGTGTTTTACTGGTTATGTAACTGTGATATCTCCTCTCTCAGGTGTTTTACTGGTTATGTTACTGTGATATCTCCTCCCTCTCAGGTGTTTTACTGGTTATGTTACTGTGATATCTCCTCTCTCTCTCTGGTGTTTTACTGGTTATGTAACTGTGATATCTCCCCTCTCTCAGGTGTTTTACTGGTTATGTAACTGTGATATCTCCTCTCTCTCTCTCTCTCTCTCTCTCTCTCGGGTTTTTAACTGGTTATGTAACTGTGATATCTCCTCCCTTTCTCGGGTTTTTAACTGGTTATGTAACTGTAATATCTCCTCTCTCTCTCTCTCTCTCTCTCTCTCTCTCTCTCTCTCTCTCGGGTTTTTAACTGGTTATGTAACTGTGATATCTCCTCTCTCTCTCTGTTTTTTTACTGGTTATGTAACTGTGATATCTCCTCTCTCTCCCGGGTTTTTAACTGGTTATGTAACTGTGATATCTCCTCTCTCTCTCAGGTTTTTTTTACTGGTTATGTAACTGTGATATCTCCTCTCTCTCTCAAGGTTTATTTACTGGTTATGTAACTGTGATATCTCCTCTCTCTCTGTTTTTTTTACTGGTTATGTAACTGTGATATCTCCTCTCTCTCTGGGTTTTTTTTTTACTGGTTATGTAACTGTGATATCTCCTCTCTCTCAGGTGTTTTACTGGTTATGTAACTGTGATATCTCCTCTCTCTCAGGTGTTTTACTGGTTATGTAACTGAGATATCTCCTCTCTCTCTCTCGGGTTTTTAACTGGTTATGTAACTGTGATATCTCCTCTCTATCTCTCGGGTTTTTAACTGGTTATGTAACTGTGATATCGCCTCTCTCTCTCTCGTTTTTTTACTGGTTATGTAACTGTGATATCTCCTCTCTCTCTCTCTCTCTCTCTCTCTCTCGGGTTTTTAACTGGTTACGTAACTGTGATATCTCCTCTCTCTCTCTCTCTCGGGTTTTTTACTGGTTATGTAACTGTGATATCTCCTCTCTCTCCCGGGGTTTTTAACTGGTTATGTAACTGTGATATCTCCTCTCTCAGGTTTTTTTACTGGTTATGTAACTGTGATATCTCCTCTCTCTCTCGGGTTTTTAACTGGTTATGTAACTGTGATATCTCCTCTCTCTCTCGAGGTTTATTTACTGGTTATGTTACTGTGATATCTCCTCTCTCTCTGTTTTTTTTTACTGGTTATGTAACTGTGATATCTCCTCTCTCTCTCTCTGTTTTTTTTTACTGGTTATGTAACTGTGTTATCTCCTCTCTCTCTCGTTTTTTTTTTTACTGGTTATGTAACTGTGATATCTCCTCTCTCTCTCAGGTTTTTAACTGGTTACGTAACTGTGATATCGCCTCTCTCTCTCGGTTTTTTACTGGTTATGTAACTGTGATATCTCCTCTCTCTCCCGGGGTTTTTAACTGGTTATGTAACTGTGATCTCTCCTCTTTCTCTCAGGTTTTTTTACTGGTTATGTAACTGTGATATCTCCTCTCTCTCTCGGGATTTTAACTGGTTATGTAACTGTGATATCTCCTCTCTCTCTCTTGAGGTTTATTTACTGGTTATTAGAGCTGCAACAACTAATCGTCATAATCGATAATAATCGATTATGAAAATAGTTGTCAACGAATCTCATAATCGATTAATCGATTAGTTGCTTTGCAATTAGTTGGTCTGTGCACAACACCAGCTGCTTCACTCCAATGAGCTCCTGCACATGGTATTGTGTTTTATGGTTATGTCCTTAGCCTAAAGGATGCCTACAGACGTCTACTTTTCACTTTTTCAGGACAGTATAAGTTTACAACTACCCCTGGCTTATGTGCAACCCAGATATAATAGTCATCATTTGGATTGTTTATATTAAATCTGGTGATTTGGAACTATGCTTTTCATGATATAGTGCCAAGCTTGTTGTTTACACCTTGCCCCTAGATTGATGGGAGTTATTTAAATTGATGTGCACTATTATCTGTTTGCACAATTATTAGCGTATTGCTTGCTATTGCTGATTATATGTACTGTATAAATAAATGTGTAAGGCTTTGTCCTATTATTGATATACAGTCCTTAGCGCTTCTGATTTTGTTTTTTATTGTTTTTTTATATTTTTAATAAATTGTGATAATATGTACCAGATTCAACCTTTATAAGTATATATTTGTTATTTCCCCTAACCTTATAGCTGGCTATTTACCATTGCATATAGATATTCAAGATATTTTTATGTTAGAATGAAGTCAAGGGTTACTTTATTGAGAGGCCCCTTGCCAAGGTAGAAAACACTTAGCATTGGTGAAAAGCTAACAAAGATAAATATCCCACTTTGGTGAAATTGGCAAAACCCTACTTATACACCTCAACAGCCTTTTCTCTGCTGCAGGAAATATAGCTGCAAACAGAGAACCAGCCTTAGCCAGGAGCATGTGGACATGTTGAGATTTTTGCATTTCAATGCAAAGTTTCTCAAAGAGTGAATAACAGAATGTTATTAACAGTGATAGTCTACTCTTTCTAGCTCTACCTCTTTTCAAACAGTTTGTGGTTTTGTTTGTTTAATTATAAAACTGTGCTCTGCTGCTTAAAAATTGAAGAAACAGTTGTGTTAATGTAGTAATGTAGTTGTAGTTAATGTAGTAATGTTAAGTTTTAGTCTGAAGTTTATATTTGTAAAACTCATTATGTGGATTTTATTTAAAACATAGAAAACTATTATTGATTCTCTTTTTATCCAATTAGTCGATTAATCGAAAAAGTAATCGGCCGATTAATCGATTATGAAAATAATCGTTAGTTGCAGCCCTACTGGTTATGTAACTGTGATATCTCCTCTCTCTCTGTTTTTTTTACTGGTTATGTAACTGTGTTATCTCCTCTCTCTCAGGTGTTTTACTGGTTATGTAACTGTGATATCTCCTCTCTCTCTCTCTCAGGTGTTTTACTGGTTATGTAACTTTGATATCTCCTCTCTCTCAGGTGTTTTACTGGTTATGTTACTGTGATATCTCCTCCCTCTCAGGTGTTTTACTGGTTATGTTACTGTGATATCTCCTCTCTCTCGGGTGTTTTTTTACTGGTTATGTAACTGTGATATCTCCTCTCTCTCTCTGGGTTTTTTTTACTGGTTATGTAACTCTGATATCTCCTCTCTCTCTCTCTCTCTCTCTCTCTCTCTCTCGGGTTTTTAACTGGTTATGTAACTGTGATATCTCCTCTCTCTCTCTGGTTTTTTTTACTGGTTATGTAACT